>NC_136505.1:31223737-31253737 GCF_053919585.1 Euprymna scolopes | reverse complement strand
GTATATATAGTAAGTGAATGCAGCAAACTGGCCCAAAAGGAATACAAAAACAGGCATGACCAAGTGGGGAGGGTGGTACACTGGGAATTGTACAAACGACTGCATTTTGAGCGTACAGACAAATGGTACAAGCATAAACTTAAGCTTGTACCATTTGTACGCTCAAAATGCAGTCGTTTGTACAATTCCCAGTGTACCACCCTCCCCACTTGGTCATGCCTGTTTTTGTATTCCTTTTAGGCCAGTTTGCTGCATTCACTTACCATATGGTTTATCGTTTCGTCTCTTTGTCCATATAGTCTGCATTTGCTGTTTTCTTGTGTTTTATCGATCCTTGCTTTGATATGGTTGGTTCTTATCGAGTTATCTTGTGCTGCAGTTATTAGAGATTCAGTTTCTCGGTTTATATGTCCTTTTCGCATCCATGTGTTTTCGTTATTCTCATCTTTTGTCATTCTTATGAATCTTCCGTGGAGTTGTTTCTCTTCCCATTTCTCTTTTCTCGTTTTGTCGTTTGTCTCTATGTTTTCTGCTTTGTTGTTTTTTTTTTTGATGTCTCTCGCTGTCATAATTATCCTCTCGGTGTTTTGCATTATGTATTTTTCTAGTTCTTTTTTCGTATTCTTCACACAGTCTTCTATGCAGATCAGTCCTTTCCCGCCGTCTTTCCTTTTCACGTAGAGTTTGTCAATATCGTCCTTCGGGAGTAGTGCATTATACATGCTCATGAGTTTCCTGGTTTTCTGATCGAGTTGTGTCAGTTCTTCTTTTGTCCACCCTATAAACGGTCCAGAGTATCTTACTAGTGATACTGCCCATGTATTTATACCTTTTATTAGGTTTCTGCTATACAATTTCGTTTCCAGGAGTTTTCTTGTTCTCCTGAGGTATTCCTTTCCAATTTTCTCTTTCATTTCTGTTGCTCTGATGGTGTCCGCTTCCAGAATTCACAAGTATTTATAGTCGGCTTGTTCCTCTAGTACCCTCATTTCTGTTTGGTTGGGTAGTTCCATGCCTTCTGTCGTTTCCAGTTTTCCCTTTCTTATAACTAGTTGTGCGCAATTTTCCATTCCAAATTCCATTTGGATATCTTGGCTGAAGATCCTGGTAGTGTTAATTAGTGTCTCTAGCTTCTTTTCGATCCTTGCAAAAAGTTTCAGATCGTCCATGTACATCAGGTGGTTCATTTTTTCCTTCGTATTGGAGAACTTGTATCCGGCTTGGCACTTTCTCAGAATACTGTTCAAGGGCATCATGGTTATGCTGAACAGTAGAGGTGATAGTGAGTCTCCTTGAAAGATGCCTCTTTGTATGTTAATTTCTGTTATGTGTTGTCCATCAGCTGTCAATTCCAGTATCCATGTTTTCATTGTATTTTCTATTACGTTGGTGATCTTGCTTAGTATTTTATACATTTTTAGGCATTATATTATTCATGCTTGGGGATCCTGTCGTACGCTTTTTTGTAGTCGATCCATGCCATGGCTAAATTCTTTCTTCTCCTTTTTACCTCCTTTAGGATCTTTTGATTTATATATAATAGGTCATGTGTTTCTATTTTTCCTTTTTGGCATCCTTTCTGCTCCTCGGGGATGAGTCCACGGTTATTCAGGGAGTGGCAGATTTGTTCCCTCAGTTGTGCTGTCAGTATCTTCCACATAGTTGGTAAGCACGTGATTGGCCTATAGTTGCTAGGGACGGTTCCTTTTTCCGTGTCCTTCTGTAGCAGTGTGGTTCTACCTTTTGTCATCCAGTCTGGTACGCTTGCTTCCTGTATACATCTTCTCAGGTTTTGGCCTATTATTATTATTATTATTATTATTATTATTATTATTATTAGTTGTATATTCATTATTATCATCATTATCATCATCTAATAATGTTGATAATAATAATGATGATGATGATGATAATAATAATGATGATGATTATATTAATAATAATAATAATGATGATGATAATAATGATAATAATAATAATAATAATAATAATAATAATAATAATAATAGATGACCTGTGTGAAAGCTGCTTGTGAGCCAATAATAATAATAATAATAATAATAATAATAATAATAATAACATCAACAACAATAATGATAATATCGAAAAAAATTGAAAACAAACGAACAAAAAAAGAATGGGAGAAATCGGAATCAGAGGGATGTCTGAGAAGATACAACAAATAATAATAATAATAATAATAATAATAATAATAATAATAATAATAATAATAATAATGATGATGAAAATGGCTGAAATACTAAACACGGAGACTAACACGTATGATCCACAAGCGCAAGATGGAGATATAAAAACTACCATCGAGATAAAACACAAAAAAACACCTCGTGGAATTATGAAAAATGAAACTGCAGAAGTGTACGCTTTTTTTTTGCGAGTCAAAGAGGATGGAAAGACCTAGAGAGAAAACACTAGCTAGACCTCCGCTGGATGAGTGCAAAGAGGACTGGGCACTTGGGTAAGCTTATTGTAATCCGAATTCCAGTGAAGACCAATGTTCGCTGCTAACGAGAAATCTGGAAATCTGTTGTCAGTCAGACTTCAGAGAATACAATAAGTTATTTTCAAAAAGACATCTTTGAAGATGGCATGCCCCCCTTCAAAAAAAAAAACAAAAAAAAAAAAAAAACAAAAAAAAACGAGACCAAATAACCAAGTAGAGTAAAGAACGAAGGAAAGACCGATGAACTGACCAGACCTCAGCCGAATAAGTGCGAAGAGAACTGGGACCTTGGGGAGGCTTATTGCCACTTAAATCCCAGCAAAGACCAATAGCTGCTGCCAACGAGAAATCAATGGCAAGCAGCTCTTGCGAGAATGCAAATTTATTTGCAAATGTTATCGAACGAGGTGGAGAGTACTGCAAACCTGGGGAGACTTGTTGTCACTCAACTTCCAGAGAACACCACAGACTGTTTACAGGGAATGATGTCTGAAGACCTGTGTCAAAGCACCTTGTGCACCAATAATAATAATAATAATAATAATAATAATAACAATAACAATAATAATAATAATAATAATAATAATATTGCTGATGATAAAACAAGACACCGGTATAATTTCGACTAATCGACTACTGTTCTCATCGTCAGTATTTTCCTTACAATGTCTCGGTCGATGTGTCCTCCGACCTTCTTCATGTCAGGAATCTTTCTGCCGAACTCCGGGATCTGGTTGGAATTTCTAAATAGATACCTTAATTTAATCCACGCGCGAAACATTCTCTCGTTCTGTCAGTCATCACTGGATAGTAGTCCTCAGTAATTTAGAACTGTATTTTAACTGTTGCCCGCACTGGGATTTGAGCCTTCAACCTCTGAAAAAGTGTAACTTACAACTGAATTTTGCCAAGTACTTTATCCACTAGTCTAATGCTCGTTGGTGACAATAATGGTATCAATTTTTTTTAGAAGTTAAAATCTTACGGATCGCTGTTTATGTATTTATTTGCTTCCCCATGAAATAAAATTAGACACAAGGTCGTTTTTAATGTGGCGTTAAACCAGCTCCCCTAAAACAAGGGTAAAAAAAGGGGGGGACTCTGGCAGTATCCCAAGAAATAGTAATTGTCTCAGTATGAAGGATTTTCACTACATTGTCCAAGGACAAATTGACTTATGTGCAGCATCTGCAGAACAGATACTACACTTTGATCCCAGCCCGAAGGCCAAGAACAACAGAAAAAAGGCAAGCCTCTTTTCTATTCATTGTATTTATTTGCTTCCCCACCAAAGCAAATTAGGCACAAGGCCGTTTTTAATGTTGGGTAAAAACCAGCTCCCCTAAAAGTAGGCAAAAAGGGGGCACTCTGGTTACCAAAAATAATAATTGTCCCAGTATAGAGGGTTTCCCCTCCATTGACTGGTACAAATTATCTTAAGTGCAGCATCTGCAGAACAGATATTACACTTTGATCCCGGCCCGAAGGCCAAGAACAACAGAAAAAAGGCAAGCCTCTTTTCTAGTTATTTAAAAAAGAAAATACAATTTTCTTATATATGCGTTGTGGAATTGCATTCACTCGCAAAAGATCTAGCTAATTTGCATATTCTTTTAAACATTCATTTTAATTAATTTCCTATTATTTTTTTTCGGTTTTCTTATGGGATGATCATTTTAGTTAACTATTACGTGTAATTATATTCATGCAGATATTATACATGATTTATAGTTGCATAATATTTGCACGAAAAGTTTACAGTAAACACAAAATTGTTTCCATATATATATGTATACGTATATATTTTTGTTCAATCTATCTATCTATCTATCTATCTATCTATCTATCTATCTATCTATAAAAGTGAACGTGTCTGTGTATCTGTGGCTGTGTGTCTGTGTCTGTGTACATTTCCCTACGAAATAACTCTGTCAATTTTAAGTCTACAGACTCGAAATTTGATATACAGGGTACGGAGATGTAGGAAAATATTTGTGATCGGTTTTTGGCCAGAAATTTAGCTTTTAAGGGGTCAAAGTTCAACGATTTGACCTTTGAGAACTCTACCAACTCCTGCGCCACTTTTGGGTCTAAACACTATACATTTTAGATATAGATTCTTTAGACATGGATCTAACTTAATAACTTAATTTGAGCCCAAAACAATTAATTTTAAGGGGTCATAATAGGGATCATATTAGGGGTCAAAGTTAAAAAAAAATTGACCTCTGCGGTATCTGCCAAATTACTCAGACAATTTCTGTTCTAAACATTTGAAATTTTACATAAAGGATATTCAGAGATAGGGCAAACTTTTTAATCGGTTTGGGTCGAAAATGTTTAGTTAACAATATATAAATGTATGTATGCATATATGTATGTTTGCATGTCTGCATTAAACTTTCGACAGAGGCGACGGGTTTTACCAAGATCAGTATCGTTTTTAAGTTCGACCTTTCAGGCGATAAATATCGAAAAATTGGCTAAAAACATTAATATCTTCACCTTCAACTGGGCACTTTTCTACAGGGGCGTCGCTTTTTTCGCCGATATTTTTGAAAGTTATTCCCTCCTCTCGATTGTCTAGCCTTAATTTAAACGTAAGTCACTTCCGGTTTGGCGGTGGTCGTAACAGCAAAGACGTCAGGTTTTTTCCCTGTTCTTTTCCTCCTTCGTGGTACGGGTTTGAAGCCGCCTTCCTACTACCACTTTTGTTATGCTCAGCAGACATATCCAAACACCCGGGCAACGCCGGGCTGCAATTCTAGTATATATATATATATATATATATATATATATATATATATGATAAAAATAATGGAAATAGTATTCTAACGAAATAGAGAAAGAAAAATGAACATCAACGTTTCGTCTTTATGTCTACTCTTTTTTTTACATGGAGGTCACCACTTATCAATGCTCAGAAGCAACTCGGGGATAAGGGTTATTGTGTGTACAGTAATCAATGGGATAGTATCGTAGTAATAGTTAGTATCGGAGATTTGATAAAGTGGCATTACTTAAGGGGGGGGCGGTTCATCAGGAATTTGTTTTTGTTGGACAAGAAGACATCCAAGTTGAAGTTGGGAGGGAAACAGGCAAACAGCAGAGAGTTCCACAGGCGTGCAGTTCTAAGAAAGAAGCTTTGCTCATGGAATCTACGTTTTGATTTAGGCACAGATAAAGAGTAGGGAAAATTATTGACAGTGGTTTAAGCTAGACGGGTGTTTTTCGTGAAAGATTAGCGAGGGGGGACCAGAGACTGGAGCTCAGACGAGCACTTGCCATGAAAATAACGATAAAACAAAGATAGGCTCACTACGTCTATATAATAAGCTCTTTTCCTCTGTGGCCTATGCTTTATATAAAGATGGAATAAGATAGTAATGTCCAAAATCTAAATTTTCGAAAGTTTAGTATTTCTATGATTCAAAATTTTCACGGTCCTTATCGGAACAAATAACTTTAAATTTGAGTAACAGCCTCTACATTTGTACGCCTAAAAAGGCAATAAAATCACACACACGTCTGCACCTCCGAAGTGGATGACTTTAAAATGCATTAATAATTCTTATTGATCTATATGCAAGTGAAACATAGTCTTTTTTACTAGGGTGTCACTAATAATCATGATTCAAAGTCAAGGATAAGAGTTAGATGAGTGTCAGCTGGACAGTGAGAAAACACCGTGATGATTAGTAATGATTATGGTGATTGGTAAGTAATTTGATTCTTTAATTATGTTTTATCATTTGACTGGAAAATGAATATTAAGAAAACACAGTTTAATATTAAGCATAATTTCTTAAAAATGTCATGCTTTAAAACTATTCCTATATATATGCAGTTAAGGAAGCAGGCAGCAGGAAAGCAATTCCAAAGTCTTGCTGCTTAAGGAAAGCAACTATTAGAGTAGGAAGCTTTCTGGTATTTAGGGACTTCAATAGTGAAGAGGTGAGAGTTTGTTTCTAAGCGGGTTTATCGGGCATATGTACCTTCACGAGGCACAAGTGCAACGAATTCATCAGAGCACATTCCATTTAAATATTTGTAAAAGGCACAGAGATGTAACATTGCGGTGATGGGACAGAGCCTGGAGCTTCGTTGACAAAGTGAGACCTATTAGATTGAAAACTCTTTTTTTTAACCTTATCCAAGATGGAGAGACTAGTGGTAGACGCACCAGCCTAGATGTAGCAACAATACTCCATGCATGGGCGAATCGTGGCCTTGTAGAGGTACAGGATACTCTTACGCGTGAGTAGTCTTCTAGCTCGATGGAGAGAACTCACCTTTTTTGCAACAGCCTTTGTCAATGTATTTGTTCCAGTGCATATTGCTCGTGAATTTTAAACCGAGGAGTTTAAAGGAAGAATTATCAGGTAGGATGCTATTTATCGTGAATATCAGTTGTTGAAAAGGCGTCTTGTAATTGTTAAAGGAGAGCAGCTTAGTTTTACTTGCATTAAATGTTAGCATCCATTTGCGGCCCCATTTCCACTACAGTCTCGATGCCATTTTCTAACTATTCTGCCATTGTCTTAGATTTATGTACATCTGTTCTTCCCTAGTACATGTTATAGATTATTATATCAAAGCAAATATACTCATTGTAACGTTGCAGCTTCTTACGTAGGTGAGAGAGGATTCAGTACAAAAAACAAAAAAAAAACAAAAACAAAAACAAAAAACAAAAACAAAAAACCCTATTCTTCGATAGGCTTTTCATTTCATTAGTCACTGATTATTTGTTTGGATTTTTCTTTTTAAAGGGAGATCACTGCAATGAAATTGTGGTACATCGCTGAAATAAGCAACATAATTTTTATATAAATAATTTGTATTTTAGCTCTCACATTTACAATCGTGCACTTTATTGATTTTTTTCAACACAACATTACGCCCAATATATATATATATATATATATATATATATGATGCGCATATAAAAACGACAAACAACCACAGAATTCGTGCATAAGCCTGGTAGTGGATGAAACGCGGAATATTCAGTGTAGCTTAATCGCCATATACATTTTATAACTTACTAACTAGCTCTACCTACGTATTGAGTACTTTTGAAGTAAATACTTAAAGTTTACGCATAAATCTATTCTTTCGTATATTAATTTTATGTGAGTAAATTAAGTAGTTATATATATATATATATATATATATATATGTATATATATATAATCAAAAAGAAGCAACAAATCTCTTCACGATAAAACATATAAACATGGTTTGAACATGTTTTCTCGGCTACTAGACTTGAGCTATGTAACTATATTATATCAAGCATGTCTTTTGCACGAGAAATAAAGAAAGTCGACCTTCAAAGAGATAGGTCAAGCAGGTACAGACTGATAATGGTACTGGGAACTCGGTTCAAGATCGTTATAAGTGGCATAACATTTTTTGTTTTCAAGTATGTGGCGAAGCTCTCTGAAATATGAAGTTTAGTCAAACTAATAATTGATCCAAAGATATAAAAATGATCCCAAAATATAAAAAATATAAACCTGGAGACAACAACTGTAAAAACGTTTATAAATAACAAAATAATTTGTTTATTATGAACCCGCGTCGAATATCGTTGACGCCGTTCTATAAATAAGGAGAATATTAGTCGAGAAAATTCAATATTTTATATATCTATAATATAAAGCTGAATGTGTGTTTGTGTCTGGTCACGAATAGGCTCCTATATGGTTGACCATTTAAAAAAAAACTTATGTGTAGGAATGGGTATCTTATGTGTAGGAATGGGTATGTTTGATCTGGCATAATGATGATTCATTAAAATTGTGGGGTCTGCATTCGCGCCTGGTTCACAAAGTATGGAAATAAAAAATGTAAAAATTAAAAACGAAACGTTTACAAGTTTTTTGATATAGATGTACATAATAATACTTTGATAAGTATCTTCTAACTTAAATAGGGATGGTATAATAAAATTGTGGGGTCTGCGTTCGCGCCTGGCCCCCATAGAATGGAAATAGGCACAAACTTTAATAAAGACTTTTCATATCTATCTGCGTAAGTATACTTTGATAATTATGTTTTAGTTTGAAGAAATATGGTATAATAAAATTATGGGGTGTTCGTTCACGCCTGACCTCCATAGAATCGAAATATGTCACAAAGTTTAACAAGGTTTTTTAATATAGATCCACAGAATATTGTGATAAGTGTTTCAGTGTGAACAGGTATGGTATAATAAATTATGGGGTTTATCTATTTAATTTTTCTTTCATCATATTTTGCTTTGGTTTTGATACCCCCAAATTCGAAGCTATCTCTTTACAACCCTTCTTTTTCATAACCTATCATACTTTCATAAATCAGAGTCCATTGTGTGTAGGCTGTTTTTGAACCCAGTCAACCACGGGTATTTTTGCTAGTAAAATATAATTTGATGAATGTAAGGCTTTGTGTCAAGTGATTTAACCCCGAAAGTGATATGATAAAAAGATGTAATGGAACAATTAAATAAAACATGATCGTTTTTGAAACAGTTATTTTACTTCCGGCTAGGGAGTTTTATCCTATCCCAAAATAAACAGAAATTAGACCATTCCTATAATGATCTGCATCCTGTTGATTTTGCAATGGGAGTTTAGTTCTGCGCAGTTCCATTGAGAAGGTGTTAGTTTATTGCCAATTGCCCGAGACGCCCTTGTCGGGAAATGCCGAGGTGTCTGCCCAGGCACTTTTTGAAGGGCAGAGTGCCACTCCTTAAATTCATATAATTGTCTTTTCGTCATCAAATAGAAATAAGAATTCGTAACATTAGGTTTTATAAAATTTTAACTTGGGGCATAAAATTGATGAAAAATTACGTTTAAAGTATTAATGTTACCCATCCAGAGAAGGGCGTTCTTGTATTTTAGTAACATAATTAAAAAATGTAGATATGTATTAAATGAGAAAAGGAGACTTTAAAAATAGTTCATTCCGTATAGTACAAACGTCACTGTTCAACTTGTTTTAATTATTGCAATAGCTATCACTGCGAGTAACTATCTCACCCAGTTCCTCTTTATTATGATAAATTTGTAATAAACAATAAAAAAAAAACTCTACAAGTAAATAAAAGAAAAAAAAGGGTGATGTTTTGTTCCTATTTTGAAAGGCTGTTTGTCACAATTTTAGTGACGGTATGAATCCTGTTGATGAGCGATTAAGACAGTAGCCAGACGAGATTCCGCCATGAGTCAGCGAGTCTGTGCGTGCCGGTAAGAAGCCATTATTACAAAATGTCTGATTCCTCTTTTCTTTAAAACAAAACTATTCCACTGCATTACTTTATACAAAAAAAAAAAAAAAAATCTGAAGATGAAACTCTCATGAGAAAAAAGATCACTGAATTAAAAAAAAAATGGCGAATGAATAAACATGACTAGTTCATTAACTTTCCCCGTTCCTTATCCTAATGTCTTTCTAGAGGACTCGTTCATTCAAAAATTAGTCTTGTCAATGCTGAAATAATAATGTGCACGAAACAGTGAGGATTGATCCTTGTCTGATGTTGTGTAGGATTTGATTGTTTGGGATCAAGTCGATTAAGGGTCACAGGAAATGAATATCTGATTGCCCCAATTATAATAGATTTTAAGCTTTCCCCTGAAATAAAGAGTTGTTTTTTTTTTAACTGACGCCATTTTGTCAGCAGACATAAAAAAAAAAAAAAACGATATTTGCCTGTCCTTACTCTACTTAAATATTTAGATTCCCTTCAAAGATATCTGATCAGATAATATTGTAAGATTTTGATTAAAAACTGTTGGGAAATCATAGCTTCATGCCCCCCTCTCTACACAAGGTTGTTTAAGATATGATTCGTTTGATTAGATTTAAAAGAAGTAGTCCGAAAGAATTCGTCAATTTAATCTGTGCGCATAGCGCTGAAAATGGTGTTCCAAATTTAAGTGCGACAAACCAACGAAAAGGTGAATTTAAAAAAATTAAAAAGTATTAATGAAAGACCAAATAAAATACTATTTCAAACATAAGTGTGATAAACCAATGAAAATCTTATTTAAAAAGAATCCATGAAGAACCAAATAAAATGCTATTTCAAACTTAAATTTGACAATCCAACTCGAATGTTATTGAAAAAGTATCCCTGAAGAACCAAATAAAATACTATTTTAAACGTTCTACAAACCAACGAAAATGTTATTTAAAATTATTTCTAAAAGACTGAATGAAATGCCATTTCAAAGAGAAATGTTATAATACAACGGAAATATTATTTTAAAAGAGTCATTGAAGAACCAAATAAAATTCTATTAAGAACTCAAGTGTAACAATACAGCTATAATGTTATTTAAAATTATCCATGAAAAAAAAACAAAACAAACAAACAAAAACAAATAAATGTAACGTTCTACAAACCAACGGAAATATTATTTACAAACTATTTTAAATGATCAAATCAAATGCTATTTCAAGCTTAAGTGTAACAAATTAACAAATTTTTTTTTTTTGAAAAATATTAATGAAAGACCAAATAAAATATCAAATCGAACATAAGTGTGACAAAACAACGCAAATTATATTTTCAAATCATACTTGAAAGCATAAAATAAAGCTACAGTAAAACCCCGGGATACGCTGGCCCTAGGATACGTTTTTTTGTTCAGGTTACGATGTGGAATACATTTTTTTCCAGCCACTTGTTACGGTATTTGTCCCGCCTTACGGTGTTATCTATAATTTTATTTGATTATATACATGTGTATTATATACTGCACTGTATTTTGCTACTAATTTTTAATGCCATATACCGGGGTTCTACTGTATCTAAAAAAATATGCTAGACCGAATGTCAAACTAGTAGAAAACTTTGGAAACATGAAAAAATGCTTATTTGACACTTATGCGTGACAGACTACATGGCCGAATGGGATTTTCGTTCGGAAATTCGAAGGCGTATCTAAAATAGTATTTCAGATACTATTTTCTAAAGAGACCAACGAAAATGCTACTTAAAACTGAAGCATTTTTTTCTACTTAACGGTATTTTAAACTTAAGCGTGAGAAACCGACGGAGCGACTGGCAGGGCGTCTTTTATAGATAAATAGACGCATCTAAAAATAATTAAAAAGCAAAAATAAATCTTTTTTTTTTTTACACGGTGGTCACCACTTATCAAGGCCCGTAAGCCACTCAGAGATAAGGGTTATTGCAAGTACAGTACGTTAGTGTGGAGATTTGATGAAGTGTTTCCTAAAGGGGGCGGTTCATTAAGAATTTGTTAACGTTGGACTTGAAGACATCCAAGTTGTAGTCAGGTGGGAAGCAGGCAGACGGAACAGAGTTCCACAGGCGTGCAGTTCTTTATAAGGAAGTAAAAGTTAAAGAAAAGAAAGAAAAATAATACAAATTACACGAACCTTAGAAATAAAACAAAATTGCTGACCTTATGATTTTAAAGAATTGTGTATTAATTCAAAGGAGGAAGTACTCAATTGCAAATGCTGCGTAAAGGACATCTAAACATTAATAATTAAATTTTGGATTGAGATTAACAGGAACTTTTTTTCACGTGTACAATTTTTATTTGTCTTATTCTTCTAAAGTGGCAAACTATTGAAATAATGATCTTATGTTGTTGTCTGCACGTACTGTCTATAATGACCCTTTATTAAAGAATAGGTTATCGTGGAACCAGATGAGACATTTATATAATTGGACTCGTTAAGTTAACATAATTCCTTTCTTCCTCTTCTAACTAGCTTTACGTACTCTGTAAATATCAATTGACCAAGTCATCTTTCTATTCCAACTATTTTGTGTACGGCTTTATTTTTATTTTTTTATTTTTTTTTTACACAGTGATCACCACTTATCAAGGCCCGGAAGCCACTCAGGGATAAGGGTTTTTTGCAAGTACATTACGTTAGTGTGGAGCTTTGATTAAGTGTTTAATTAAGGGGGCGGTTCATTAGAAATTTGTTAACATTAGACTTGAAGACATCCGAGTTGTAGTCCGGAGGGAAGCAGGTAGACGGAAAAGAGTTCCACAGGCGTGCAGTTCTAAGAAAGAAGCTTTGTTCATGGAATCCACGTTTTGATTTAGGCACAGATATAGAGTGGGGGAAATTTTTCACAGTGGATTCAGCTAGACGGGTGTTTTTCGTGAAAGATTGGCGAGGGGGGACCAGAGATTGGAGTTCAGACGAGCACCTGCCATGGAAATAACGATAAAACAAGGATAGGCTCGCAACGTCTCTTCTGTGGGAGAGATGTTGCAGGGTAGAGAAAAGGGCACCCCCCACTAAGCCACGAAGTCTATTTTGTACTCTGTCAAGGCAGGATAGGCTGTTTTTAGCAGCTCCTGCCCAGATATGACAACAGTATTCCATCCTTGGACGTACTTGGCTTTTATATATTCTTGTTCATCCGAAATAAAGCATGTTGCCACGTGAACATAAGAGGCTACTATTTTGGGACCATGTTTACATGGGACTGTATGTAAGGAGCCGAGCGAGATGATTGTCTACGTTGCATTACATTTGACATTATGCGTGCCAGCACTGTCAGGAAATCAAGAAAACAAAGATGGAATTCTGAGGTCTAGTAGTCCGAGTGAAAAAGCTATTAGAACAGAAAGCTTAAGCATCTAGAGTATTCTACAGATGTGGTATTTTGTAGCTTAACTGGTTTGTTGGGGGTGTATACGTCTAGGAGGAGTACAATTGCAAGTCCATCAGAACATATTTCATTGAATTATCATATACTAGCTAAGGTTTCGCAGATATGCCAAGGAGGTATCCCTAAGTATCCAGCTCCCGACACTGAACGGATAAAATATAAAAATCAGTTAATTCAAAAAAGAATCGAACAATTTGTTTTCTGGTAGCACGTCTAAAACGCATACGAAATGAATTTTTTTTACGGATCTATACCGGTCAACGAAATAGGGGAAATGTTAAACTTTGCTTTATATATAAAATGATGTAAGATATCAATGCGGCGTATATTAGCAACAGAGGTGGTGTGTATTTGTAAAGTCTGATAAACTTCTTAAACACCTTTCACAAGTAAATTTACAAATTTTCATATGAAAAAGTTAGAGATGTTTATAGTAAAAGACTCATCACTAAGGCTAGGACAACAGCATATTCTTTTCATTGTTTTGACTCTCGAGTGGGTATCCGTTGATATCTTATATGCCTTTGTATAGAATGATGTGGTTCTCGGTTGACTAACCGGGTCTCACTTTGTCGGAGATATATTCGAGAGTTAAAACAATGAAAAGAATATTCTGTTGACATAGCCCTAGTCATCACTTACCAAGGTTAAAGACCACTGGCGAGTAGATTAAGAAGTGGAATATATTGACAATTGAATGATGGTGAATAATAAGAGACAGTAACCTCTTTTGGTTTATTTAATACCGAATCCAGTAAAAAACGGCTTTATGCTTCAAGTTTATTATATCTTCAAATATTTATTCATGATGTTTAGTTTGGTTGTTTTGTTGTACAGTATATCAGCAATTTCAAAGTTATTTAATGCAAGCTCCAGTAATCTTTGAAAAAAATGATTTGTGTATAAAAATTCTTTATATCTTCAAATATTTATTCATGGTGTTTGGTTTGGTTGTTTTGTTTTACGGCATATCAACCTTTTTAGAGTTATTTAATGCTTAATTCAATAATTTAAGAAAAAAAGATTCTATGCATACAGCTCTTTATATATTCAAATATTTATCTATTATGTTTGGTTTGGTGATTTTGTTTAACGGCATATCAACCCTTTTCGAGTTATTTAATGCTGAATCCAGTAATTATAGAAAAAAAAAGTTTGTATGATCCAGGTTCTTTATATCCTCAAATATGTATTCATAATGTTTGATTTAAATCATTAAAAAAATTTTTTTTTACAGTAAATCAACCCTATTTTGGGGTTTTTAATGCAGAATCCAATAATTATGAAAGAGGTATTTATGATTCAAATCTTTATATTTTCAAATATTTATTCATGGGATCTAATTTGATTGCTTTGTAGAGAAAAATTGGTTGACTTTGCAGAACAGGATTCAGTTTACAAAGAGAAAAGATAACAATAATATCACAGTTTGGTGTGTTTTAGGCCAGGTAGCCAGTATCTTCAGACAGCCTGATTTGGTTGGATATAAGGACTAAAGGAAAAAATATAGAGGGGGTTAGAGTAACGAGAATGCCTCAACTAAAACCAGGGCCCATATTTCTACATGCAATAAATTTCTGTTAAAATGAATCAAATAAAATGTATTCCTTTTGCAGTTTACAAGATAGAGTTAAGCCCCCTGCATTTACAAAAAACAATAATCGCAATAACGAAATGTAGCGTCACGGGCAAACTACCTGATCTCCTTACATAAGTAAGAACATCCTACACGTAAAATATTGTAAATAAACATATGTATATATATGTATGGTTATACATTTACATATGCATTGGATCAATAAAAGTGAAACTGCATAGTTTGTTCCACCATTATATCTTAAGTTGCGTCAGTTTAAGTCTATCCGTCACACCTCTCCATTGTTCTGCCTTCTTTAAACTAAGATTTCTTTTTATAAGCACATTAAATAATACTTCAAGCAAACTATTTTAATCTACAGGGTGGAAAGATAAAGTTGTTGCACTAGACGACTTGATTCCATTTCCGTTTGATGAAAACCGGTTTTCTTTTTTGTTGCAGACTAGTTGGTTAGTTGTATACAAATTCTAAGAGCGATAGGAGCCTTCTATCATCTCTGAATGTGACACAATGTTCGACGAGCAAGATCGGAGATGCGCCGCTGTACAGCTAGTGTTCTCTTCCTATACAGGTTATGGAAACAGGACCATTGCCGGCACCGTCAACATTCGTCGCTGGATTGCTACGAATAATAGGGACGTGGACAGAGTGTGGTGATCTCATGGTGCAATCAGGTGTCCGCTGGCAGAGCTTAGGTGTGGCAGCAGGACTCGGCGCCGATTCACAAGTCCCAGGCTTGGCTTCAGAAGGCGTGCTACGACTTTGTACTCTTTTTCTCTGACATTATTCTTCTTCGACTTTAACACGCTGCGCTACTTCGTTTGGTCATACGTCGAGAACATCACAAACATGACCTCCCACAATACCAAAACTAGTCTTATCCGGCGATTATTCGCCGAGCTCTTGCCGGCGCTTGTGAAAAAGGCATCCTCCTAGTTCCGAACCCGTATCGAGGCGGCTATATTGAATAGATATAAGCTCTACTACATAATCACGTTATCTAAATGTTTTTGTTTCAGTAAAGGTTTAAAAATAATGCTGTACTATTGTTTTCTTTAGAGCGACACTTTTATGGTTGCACCCTTTATTAATCTTTTAATAGTATATAGCTTCATTAAAAAGGAGGCATATATTTATTTTTTGAACTAAAACAAATAGCGATTCTTGTTCTAATTACAAATAAAACAGCCACCTCTTTAAATTCTTGATTTGCAAATTTCAATAAAGGAATGGCGGAGCGGCGGAAAAACAAGAAGGAATAAAATAATACTTCATTATAAAAAAAACATAAAAATATTAATAGAAATGCGTAAAAAAACATTTAATGACACGGAATGGAAAAATGTTTTTAGCAAATGGAAAAGAAATTAAAATAATTTTTATCTTGACTGCAAAATGGACCCCCTCCCCCCCCAAAAAAAAAACGGGTGGAAAAATGACAAGGAAAACGTGACTGAAAAATAAAGCAAAAATAAACTAAAATTTATTTTTAAAATTTAGTGAAAAAAGTAAAACAAAATTTGAAACTTGAAGTTTAAAAGAACATTTTCATGATTAAAAAAATTAAATTAAATATAAAATAAAAGACAAATTTTAAAGGTGTGAGGAAAACAGTTTGTAAACTATATTTTTTTTTGTTAAAAAATATGAAACGGAAAAAAAATCAGCCGAGAACTAACAGGAAACAGTGGGGAGTTAATTAATCAGGCTTATTGATTTATGTCAGCAATTATCACATTGTCATAAAGGAATTCTGGGTTGATTATCGCAATTAATCCAGGACAGTAATTTTAATAGGAAGTAGAAAAATGTAATGTTCGTGGAATGTTAACTTATATAAAAAAACGAGTATTGAAAATTAAGAAAGATAGTTACATAAAAAAACACACTACTACTACTACTACTACTACTACTACTACTACTACTACCAATAATAATATTTAACTAGTGGGACCTGTGGAAATTCCACAGGGGACTCATTATTATGTAGTATATTAATGTTGGCATTCTATAGATGTCCAGTGTAAACAGAGACGCTCTGATATTATTGTAGCTTTTTTTTTTGTTAAAACTGGCAAAACTAGCACGAACGCCCTAAAAAAGCCCGGTCGTAAAGTACGCTTAAATATGATATTTTAATTCTTGCAGATTTCATTTCATATATATTATCGATTTTTATATATATAAAGCTGTGATTTCAAAAATATATCCACATCACTTGGGTTTATCAGCTTGAATCGAAACCGAACCCCAAAATTATATATATATATATATATATATATATATATATATATATATATATATATATATATATATATATATATATATATAACTTTAGTTCCTTCAGCTACAATCTAAACCGCAACCGAAACCAAAACTTATGAATAATTCTTGATAAAATTATTTATATAAAAAAATATAGATTACTAAGATGTCATCAGCTAAAATCGAAACCAAACCAAGACTTATGAAGAATTCTTGATAAAATTATTTAAAAAAAAAAAGAAGATTATTGGAGTGCCATTAGCTATAATCGAAACCGAAACCAAAAGTTATGAGGAATTATTAGTAAAATTATTTATAAAACAATAGATGACTTAAGTGCCATCAGCTATAATCGAAACCGAAACCAAAATTATGAAGAATTCTTTATAAAAAAATTTAATGACTTGAGTGCCATTAGCTATAATTGAAAACGAAACCAAAATTTATGAAGAATTCTTGGTAAAATTATTTATTACAAGAAATTGAAGTACATAACAATTAAACGACCCGGATGTAAGCGTGACACGTGTTATATTATGAACCTTTTTTCTAAAATTCAAATACACAACAACACATTTGGTGTAAGCAACAGTCCGTTTTTATTCCTTATTGTTTCTCTCTTATGGTGGATAGAGAGATAAGTGGGAGAGAGAAAGAGAGAAGTATCTTGTTGCGTCCACTTGGTTGACAATCAAAAATCCATCTCAATCTTTTTTTGTGTCACTTTTTCCTGTCAACTTTTAAAAACATCAACCTAACCAGATTCCTTTAATTGCTAAATTCTTTCTCAAACAATAAAAATTTTTTTTACATTCGTGAGAAATATTGAAACAATTCTGGTTTAGCTGTCATGTTCCTCACATTCCATCCGCAGATGCGTGCCGCATTTTTATCCATATTTTGAGAAAAACACAAAAAGACTATTTGGAGATTGGAGAAGATAGAAAGGAAAATTGTAAAACAGAATAATTCCGTGCTATTCAATAATATTTGTCTAAATGAGAAAATGCTGCCTAAATATACACAATATATATATATATATATATATATTATTTTTAAAATGTAATTATCCACTGACACGTGTTTCATCGTCTATGACTCATCAGAGGGGCTGAATATAGCGATATTCGAAATTGGGACCCCCACGGTAATGAGCCTAAACCCCCCACCTCTGACCCATCTCACCAACTGTCTAGATATATCGCGATTTACTTAGATGTTGTTTGTTTTGGTTTTAGCGATATGTTTTGAATGAATTCAATTATTTACGAACGTGTATTTTTACCTAAATGCGAGTTGGGATAATTGTCCCTTTAACCAATTTGGTACCCCCACATGAGGAGCGGTATATATATTATTTTTAAAATGTAATTATCCACTGACACGTGTTTCGTCTATATATATATATATATATATATATATATATATATATATATATATATATATATATATATATATATAAATTTGGGGCCTTTTGTGTATTGATATTCATGGATCGTGGAATTGCATTCCTCTTCAAAAAATCTAGCTAATTTGTATATTCTTTTAAGCATTTATTTTAATTAATTCCCTATTAGTTGCTTCGGTTTTCTAATGGGATAATCATCTTTAGTTAATTATTACGTGTAATTATTTTCATGCAGATATTCTATATGATTTATACTTGCGTGCTATTTGCGTAAAAAGGTTATATTAAATACAAACCTCTTTATATATATATATTTATGCATGCGTATATATGTTTAAAAAATCCCTACCAAAGTCCTCTGTCAGTTTCTGATCTAAAAACATAAAACTTAGTATATAGTGTATTCAAGCAAATGTGAAACTTTATATTTGGGTTTTAGCAAGGAAAAATCAGGGCAAAAGTGTGAAAATTAAAAAAAATTGAATTTGCTATGCGAAGGTCGAACAATGGCACTACACAAATGCATGTGTAATGTAATAACTGTCGGTTAATATTGTTGCAGCAAACATGTTTTATAGTTCAGACATTAACCCCAAAGGAAAAAGTAAATCGTAAACTAAACGTTTTGGTTTCGATTTTCAGTGAACAAGTAGTTTTTATTTTTACTTTTTAAATTATTACTATATATTAGGTCCAGTATGGTATAATAATATATACGAAATCTGCATTATTCAAAATTAAAGCGTATTTTACGACTGGGCAATGCCGGGCGGCCTGCTAGTATATATATATATATATATATATATATATATATATATATATATATATATATATATATATATATAAAGTAAAATGAACAGCGTTGTTACACTGAGAAATCGTCAACATGACGGTAAAACAAAAAGTTTTCTCATTTAATTTTTTAGTTACTTTCAGATTTTAAACCAAACAGTAATCAAAAACTGCCCAAAGACGACTGAATAGAATCATAGAATGGGTTGAAAGTACATGCAAAGAAAAAAAACTGATGGACAAAAGCGACTATCGAAATTTCTTACACAAATTCGACAAAGATATTAGAATAACCATACGAAAATGAAGAAATTACAAAAAGGATGATTAAGAAGAAACACCCCGTGATGTTCAAATCTCACTCTCTCTCTCTTTCTCTCTCTCTCTCTCTCTCTCTCTCTCTCTCTCTCTCTCTCTCTCTATATATATATATATATATATATATATATATATATATATATATAGTAATTTATAAAATATACATGGCGATTAAGCTACACTGAATATTTCGCGTTTCATCCACTCTAGGACTTTTCAGGCTTATGCGCGAATTCTGTGGTTGTTTATCGTTTTTATATGCCCCTCTTCTATCTATCTATCTATCTATCTATCTATCTATCTATCTATCTATATATATATATATATATATATATATATATATATATATATATATATATATATATAGAAGAGGGGCATATAAAAACGATAAACAACCATAGAATTCGCGCATATATATATATATATATATATATATATATATATATATATATATATATATATATATATATATGTCCACTGTAGCTATGCATTCGTTTCTCCTATAGTTGAAGACGACATTGGTTTTATCGACTGATTTTGTTGTCCGAGAATTATTGTTTTTAATTATACGTTTAGCAGTTGTTAATTTCTTTTAGTACATGATAAATCTGATTTTATTATTATTGACTGGGGATATATATCGATGTATTATATTTCTTAGTACCTATTCATCTGATTTAAAGTTGTGGTGTAGCTGTTTTCGATAGAGTAAATTAATGGGATAGGGATTTTTACTCTAGTTTGGTCTAGGTTATTAACTGTTAGTTTTATTTGTTTATCGACTAATAAATTAAGAAATTGTTAATTAATTAAAGCCCGTTTTTATTTTTAATTCGTTGTAGAATATTTTTGTATTTGAGGAGATCACTTTGGCTCTATAAATTAGTTTCTTTTTATTTGTATCGGTATGGACATTCACAATTGAAGTTTAGGATAAAGGAATTGGTTGCAATAGTCTTTTTAGACGGAGAAATGATGAAATCATCTTTGCTGAAGTCTATGAGAACGCCAAGAAATGAAATACTATTGTTTGTATTTAATTCATAAGTGTTTGAAAATGATCCTTTAATTTCTCTATTTCGTTATTATTGTAAGCAAGAATATAAATATCGCCGACGTACCTAACGCAAATAGCATTAAATATTTTATTCCCCAGGTTCATTATGGAAAACTTGCTAAAAGTGGGTTCCAATACGGACCCCAATGATATTGCATCGATTTGTGTGTAAATGTTGCCTTTGTGATCATAAAAGGGGGATTCGGTTGTGCATATTAGTAATAATTTTTTTTAATAATTGTAGGGTTAATTTTCAGAGGAAGGAGAGATGGATTATTGGATTATATTGTCCATGATGATATCAATAATTTAGTGAACTGGGACGTTGATAAAGAGGCTTTTTACGTCTAGTGGGGTGGTGATTTTGTTATGAACTTTCGTTGTTCGTCTAAGTTCTTCGGTAAATTTACTTTGTAGGTAAAGGGTTATGAGATCATTAAACTTGCAAAAAAAAAACAAAAAACAAAAAAACAGATGGACAAAAACGACTATGGAACTTTCTTACACAAATTCGACCGAGATATTAGAACGACCATACGAAAAATGGAGAAATTACAAAAAAGACGATTAAGTAGAAACAGTCAATGCTGATCAACAACGTCTGTCTAAATGAAAGCATGCTGCCTAAATACACAATATATATATATATATATATATATATATATATATATATATGCATATATGCATATATGCGTATTTTATATAATAATTTTAAGTTTACACAAAGGTTTCTTCAGGAACTGAACATAACTTAATATAATCTAATGACAGTTATTCCGAAATCATTCGACATTTACTTAAAAAAAACAATTCATTAACATATAATTTTTTTGTGCCCACCTGTAAACTATTCATTTTCATCATAAACAAAAATTCAGAATTCCTTACGAAAAGATCTTCATCAGTACATTTTTATTTAAGTTACATTATATATTATCCACCATTACGCGGAAAAAAAAAACGTTTAAAGGATTGTTAATTCGTATTATTTAGAATGATTCGAATTGCTGTTATTATCTTGAATGTGATTCGCTCAACATTTCGGTCGTTGTAATCTTCAACATACTACAAGTGTGTCTTGTCGGACACAGGAATATTTCCGTGTAACTGTAGAATATTTAGTGTTGGCAAGGACCTCTGACGTAGGGGATAAAGAATTTGGTAAAATTCAATTACAGGTTACACTCTTCTGGAGGTTGAGGGTTCAATCCTCAGTGTGGATAACATAGAAAATACAATTGCGAATAATTTAGGATTTCTGTACAATCATGGATGATGGAACGAGAATATGTTACCCTTTTTGGGGTTTTATAAAGGATTCCGTTCGGAATACCGTACAGATTCTTGAGTTCAACAGAAAGATTCCCGAGTTCAACAGAAAGATTCACTTGGAGAAGGTTGGAGTTTAGATTTACAGAAACGTTGCGCAAATAATTGTTATGATGACTTAACTTATGCATTCAAGGTCTGAAATATTCATCTTTCTGTTGCAAATATTAACAGTGTGAAACTCTAAAAAGCAACCACTGTCGTGGATGTGCGTCAGAAGCAGAGATACGTCATTGCATTTCGGTCAAAAGTAAATAATGAATGGTTATGACAATGTCGAAGAATGAATTCTGGGGCGCAATCGAGCGCTCGTTTTAATGATATCACTCTCGTCTTCGTGGTTTGTTTATTATTTTAGTTATAAAAATTGGTGCCTTTACTTTCAGAAAGACCCTCTCATGACAAAGCGCTCTCTGGACGCCCATGCACAGCCATCGTTTAATGTTGACAAAAGTGCATTGAGAATATTTGCGACTATTTAGAAAAAAATAGATTCTAGAGCGCAAAAAAGTGCACGTTTTAATGGTACTATTCCTGTCTTCGTGGGTTTTCAACTTCTTGTGTTAAAAAAATAGGAGCCTTTAATTTTAGAACGACCCTAGTAATTATAGGTAATATATTTGGGTCGTATTGAAAATGAGCTTTTCCACAAAATCAGAATAAACGTATTGCAAATATTCTTGTGGGTTGTCCACTGACGCACGTAGTTGGACTGCGTAGCCTTTGTTTGTTATACTAAAAAAGGAAGATGTCTGTTTGATGTTATTCAATCTGATGTTGATTGACGACAGGAACAAATCGACCGCATATAAATCAAATATTTATACTTTATTGATTCTAATCCAAAATGACATTCACACAAAATTGCAACCGTTTCTAGTTGTTTCTATTTATCTTCAAAGTTTACTTTTTTGTTGTTTTTTTATTTAACTCTTTTTTTTTTTGTTTTTTGTATGCTATAAAATATCTTTCTTTGATTTTATTTTTTCCTCTAGGGTTGCATCACATAGCTACAAGAATTTCTTTTTATTTGTATTTCTTTTTTTTTCTTTTTTTTTTTTTTTTTTACATTTTTATACATTTTTAGAAACTAAAAACACATGTACAAAAATAATCACCGATATCTTTAAAATCCTAAATTTTAATTTCCCACCAAAGAAAAAACAGAAAAGCAGAAAGAATTGAAAAAAATATATTAAAAAGAAAAAAAAAACCCTAGGAAAATAAATTAGATTCTAATAAAAACACATAATAAAAGATAAAGAAAGAATATGGAGGAAAAGGATTAAATTTAATAAAAATAAAAGAAAATGACATTTTTTAAAAAGAAAACCTGGAAACGAAATTCTTGCTTTTTTTGTGTTTAGTATTGGATTCTTATTTAAAAGTTATATCTCTTTACCATGTGCATGACTGCATTGAATAGTTGCAATAATCGGGACGCCATTTGTATATGACGAATGCATGTATTGGTGCACAACTGCAGTCATTTGTTACACAGTTCTTTGTTACAATAAATTGTTTTCTTTCATTAAAAAAATGCAAACAAAAATAATAATTAAAAAAGAACGAAACAGTGGTGATAAATTGGATCCTGACTCAGTAGCATTCGAATATCAGCACTATTTCATGCTATTTAGTATTTGAAGTTAGGGAGCGCTCAAAAATTGCGGTCTTGTGTCAGACTGATTCACATGCGATACTAAAACTAAAAGAATACATGATTATTCATTAAGACAAGATACGAACATAATCCATCTATCATAATGATGTGTTATTCCTGACTGTTTGTTTGTTAGTTCACAATTTAATTATAACTTTAAGGCCAAAAGCGCAGTGGATAAAGGCGTTGATCCATGGCAGGTGCTCGTCTGAACTCCAATCTCTGGTCCCCCCTCGCCAATCTTTCACGAAAAACACCCGTCTAGCTGAATCCACTGTGAAAAATTTCCCCCACTCTATATCTGTGCCTAAATCAAAACGTGGATTCCATGAACAAAGCTTCTTTCTTAGAACTGCACGCCTGTGGAACTCTGTTCCGTCTGCCTGCTTCCCTCCGGACTACAACTTGGATGTCTTCAAGTCTAATGTTTACAAATTTCTAATGAACCGCCCCCTTAAGTAAACACTTCATCAAATCTCCACACTAACGTAATGTACTTGCAATAACCCTTATCCCTGAGTGGCTTCCGGGCTTTGATAAGTGGTGATCACTGTGTAAAAAAAAAGTCTCTACGGTTTCAGGTGAGAATTGCCTGAAAAGAGCGGTTTCAATCCTACCCAGAGCAGGCCAGAGGACTAGTTGTCCAAAACCTGGAGAGATAAATACTGTTGAAAACAGTAGTTACTGGATATACAGTTACAAGTCTCAGCATCCCCATCCCTTCGCGGTTAACAATCTGAAGAAGGCCAGAAGATAAGTTGGCCGAAATGTGGTTAAACAACAAATATGAGGATAAACGTCCGTAAAAAAATGAATACACAAATTATGAGTCTCATCACAAAGGATTAAATAATAATAATAATAATAATAATAATAAGTGCACTGTTTCACAAATTAATTTCTATACTGAAAATGGACATATATATGTTTTTATTACTGCATGATTTTTCATATATACTATATATTCAAAAGAAATATACATACAACGAGTAACCTCGTTTGCATATTACATTTAAGCAGATCTATTTTAATGATTAGCTCGATGCTATTAATTTTTGTTGTTATAGAATCGTTTTAATTATTCTATTTTAAAAATATTTAAAGTTGATTTATTTTATTTAGTTTTAATTTAATTTATATTTAATTTCAATTGTTAATACCAGAAAACAGTTTCGTTTATAACCGGAAGTAAATGAATTTATTCAAGCTACGAGAGTTATTCCCCTTTTAAACTATGAAAATTACTTCGCGTTTGATTCTTATAGATCAAGATTGATGTGGTTTATGCTTCCCTAAATCCAACATTTTGTCATTTTTCCTAAAAAACATTATTGTATTCGGTGTATCTTAAATAGTATGTTCCGACCGTGCAACACAGGGTACATACAGCTGGTCACTTAATAAGTCTCATATTAGTGCGGCAGGTTATCTCACTATTCCATAAGAATCTTTCAATTAGTGATACTATCACCAAGTGAAAGATTGTTTCGGCAATCTGCCCCATTATATGCAGAAAATAGATAACATTTGCGTAAAAAATTTATCTTTATTCGTGAACATAGTCTCTTTCCATGGGGTATACGCTAATTCCAACAATTCTTCTAATAATCTATATAAATAAAACAGTAGATGCATGTATGTATGTCTGTGTGTAAATATTTAACCGATAAACTCATAAACTACAGGTCACATAACACGAAAATAAACTGGAAATAGTAATCATGCACGATGGATAGTTTATAATGAGTAAAATGTTTGTTTGGATGGAGGAATAGCAAATACAAGTTGAAATCTAAACTGTTCATTTAAACTTGCCGACATATTCCTATTAATTTTACGCATGGGCAAATTCAATCATAGGTAGAAGTGGTTTAATTTTAAATCTTTATCTCTCTGTCGAGTTAGCTCAAACGGTATGGGACGCGGCTGGAGTGCTAAATGTGAAATCTGCATAAATTAAAATATATTTAAGCGTGTTTTACGACCAGGCAAGGCTTGGCACTACACCCTTGTTCTAAATAATGAAATAACATTTTTTTACGTGGAAATTCAACTTTTTAATTTAATTTAGTTTTAATTTAATTTATATTTAATTTAATTTATTCGTCAGCAGTGCCTTTTTCTAAGGAGATACACTGATTCTAACGCTTCCCTAACAATTCAATGGCGCATTGTTGTTTTATATGAACCATAAGCAAACGCAGTACTTATTTGAACACAACTTTCTCATAAACAAGATCCCATGCACAATTCCGACTACAGCATCATTTGTGTCTGTACGAACGCGTTCAAAGTCAGTATACTGCCTTTCAAAGGTCGTTGCTGACAGAGCAGAATAACACTTATCAATACATTGGTTTGATTGAACAGTATTTTTCTATAAGAATGTAATGTTTTATCAACTCAGAAAATTCAGATATTTTATCATTCTTTTCAAAATTTGCAACACTAGCTTCACTGAAATGGCTGCATTCGTAAACTAATAATCCGACTGAGCTCATAGTTTTACACGTACTATTTGAAGGCTAGTACTGAACTGAAAACGTGCTTTTACTCATAGCGCTATCTATATGCCCGGAACTTTTTAAGAGGTGTCTTAAAAATATCCTTTTTTTAAATAATACTTCGAGTTTTAGTGACAAATTGAGAGGCAGGATATCGTTATTATAGAATGAAAAAGAAATCTATTCATATTTTCATATGATCGATAGCTTTAATGGCTTGTTTTCTTTTTTTTTTTCTGGCGCATGGCCAAGACGAAACAGTTTAGCATCACCAATTTAATTTTTCTTTTTCCATACCGTGACGTCATTTCACACACATCTCAGTATTTGCATATAACCGCCATACGCACGTCCTAGTTAAACCTATTCCTTTATAAAGCCAATAGTGACAAGTTCACCCACATGTTATACTTGATAGATGTAGTAATGCAAATTGTCATGTTAATGATCTTGGAAAATCGGACTCGTTTACAGTAAAAGACTTCAGATGCACTATCACCAGGCCTGTTATAGGGATGACCATGAGTTTGACACACTAATAATAAGGACTTATGCTCTTTATGTAAATTATATTACTTATATAGATCGGATTTTGTTCTCATTTGGAGCATTATGTGTGTAACGCTTCGGTTTTATTAGAATTCAGGCGTGTTGGTTGTTGTTTGGAAATGAAAAGAGAAAAGTTACTAGCTCCGTAGATATTTTCGTATTTCTTTGAGTTAGTCTCTATTTTATGGTTATTGCTTCGTATTTGTGAAACAATGGTTGACAAGTAATATAAACAATCAACCCTCATCTAAAATATTCAAAACCTTTTTGTAAGTTGTTTTCAAAAGTATCAGAATTAAAAAAAAACGCTTTCTTCAATTCTGTATTTCTATAGCTGTAATTCTGTTGTTGTTTTTTTTTGTTTTTCTTTTGAAAAGTTTTCAAGCATAAAATTTGAACGATCGTGTCTGCAATCATCATTCAGTCGTTTTAACAGTGAACTAAGTGGGAAAGACAATAGTTACCCACTCTCATTTTCTCTTTCTCTCTCTTTCACTCTCTCTCTCTCTTTCTATTTTTTTTCTCTCTCTCTCTTTCTCTGTTGGATGAAGACATCATCGTGCGATAAGGACAACAGTTCATCTCTCTCTTTCTCTTTCTTCAGCTTTCTACTGAAGGAAGACCCAATTTATCAGAGGGTCAAAAGTGGTATAATGAACTGTGTCGTATCGCATTGTGTGGAGTGTGTGTGTATGTGTGTGTACTGTGTGCGTGTATGTGTGCGTATGAGTGTATGTGTGTGCGTATGTGTGTGTGTGTGTGTGCGCGCGGGCAATTCAGATAAATAAATGCAGTCCCTCTAAAGAGGAAGCAAAGTTGTTGATAGTGCTGGGAGAGATTAAATAAAGGTTAATGGCAGAACAGGGCGGTGTATGCGTGTCCGTCCGAAGAGAGGACAAAGAAAGCAAGTCTGAGTCCTTCTTCCCCTCTCTAATTCCTGTTTTTGTTGTTATTCCCCTCCGTCTCTAATTTTCCGCAATCATAAATAAGAGACACAATCTTTGCTTGATAAGTAGTTAACGAGGCAAACTTCTGCGTCCACTTTGCTCGGATAGTTCATCAAAGGCTTTTTAACAGAACTGTTTGTCGCGAGAGAACAAGAGAGAAGGGGAGGAAGAGATAAATGATTAAAGTGGGAAAGGATGGGGGTATGTTGGATGCGTAGAGGAACGAGTAATAGCTTTGTCATTCCATGCGATCATTTTTCTTTTTTCCTCTTCTGTTGTTTCTCCTCCCCCCCTTATTTTGCTGCTGGTCTATTCTTTAATTATACCGTTTGCTTTCTTCTTTGTTTTCTACTTTTTCTCTCTACTTTTTCATATTTTTCATTCGTCTTCTTCTTCCTCACTTTCCTCGTCTTCATTCTTCTTCCTCGTACTTTTTCTTCTTCCTTATTTTCCTCGTCTTCTTTCATTTCTTCCTCTCTTTCCTCGTCTTCTTTTTTCTTGCTCTTCTTCTTTATCGTTTTCTTTCTTTCTTCTTTTTTCTACGTCTTCTTCCTTCTTATTTTTTCTCTTCTTCCTTGTATTCTTTCGCTTTTTTCTTTTTCTTCTTCTTCTCCTTCTTCTTCTTCTTCTTCTTCTCTTCTTCTTCTTCTTCTTCTTCTTCTTCTTCTTCTTCTTCTTCTGTTTCTGTTGATGTACTCATTAACAACAACAACAACAACAACAACAACAACAATAATAATAATAATAATAATAATAATAATAATAATAATAATAATAACAACTAGTGCGACCTGTGGAAATTTCACAGGGGACTCATTCCTAGGTACTTTATTGATGTTGGTATTCTGTACATGTTCAGCGTAAATGAAGACGCCCTGATATTATTGTAGCTCTTTTGTTAAAACAGCAAAAAATATTTATCTAAGCTAGCAGGGACGCCCGGCGTAGTTCGGTCGTAAATTACGCTTAAATATGATATTTTAATTCATGCAGATTTCGTATATATTATTATAGAGTCAATTTTCTACCGATTCTTATATATTATAAAGTTCTGATTTCAATATATATATATATATATATATATATATATATATATATATATATATATATATATATATATATATTCATATGACTTAGGTATATCAGCTTGAATCGAAACCGAAACCAAAACTTATGAAGAAATATATAATCCTTCAGTTATAATCGAAACCAAAACCATAACTTCTAAATAATCCTAGGTAAAATAGTATATATCCGACACAGTTAGACATAATTAATCACTTTCTCTCTCTCTCTCTCTCTCTCTCTCTCTATATATATATATATATATATATGAATATAAATAAGAGATCAATGGATATATACATGAGAATCAAAACAATCAAAAGAATATGCTGTTGTCATAGCCCTAGGCATAATTAGTCATAACTAGGGCTATGACAACAGAATATACTTTTCCTTGTTTTGACTCTCGAGTATATAACCGGCACAGTTAGACACAGTTAATCCACCGAGAATCACATCACTATATATAAAAGCATATAAGATATCCACGGATACACACTCGAGTCATAACAATGAAAAGAATATGCTGTTCTCCTAGTGTAGCCCTAGTCATTTTTGAAAATCAGGACAATTTCTATTGCTTTAGACATTTAAGCTGTACATTATAACTCGCCGCTGCTAACAGGCAAGCCTTTTGCAAAATTAGGAAAAGAAATTAATCCATTGTTGGTGATTTTTCGTTACGGACCCAGGCGTTTTAATTACTGACTTCAGAATCTGTTGGTCTATGTATAGCAGATCATGTTCATCATTTACCTTTTGCCATCCTTTATGTTTATCGAGAATTAATCCACAATTATTAAGAGAGTTGGAAGTTTGTTTTTTCAGTTGTGCTGGTAGGACTTTTCAAATGGTAGGTAAGCATGTTATTGGCCTGTAGTTGCTGGTAACTCTTCCCTTCACCCTGTCTTTTTGTATCAGTTTCATTCTATGCTCATTCATTCTGGCATGCCTGTTCGTGGATACATCTATTCAGATTTTGAATTAGCCTTACATGTCGTGTTGTGAATTTTTTGAACCAGCATACGTATATTCTGTCGTGACCTCGTGCTCTCAATTTGGCAATTTTCATAGGGTTGTCTTGAAGGGGTTCTCGTTTATTTCGTTCTCTATCCCTTCTTCCATTTTACTGTAACTCTTTCTTCATGCCTGTCAACCATTCAGCATTTCGACACTTCTTCTTCTTCTTCTTCTTCTTCTTCTTTTTATTATTATTATTATTATTATTATTAGTAGTAGTAGTATTTCTACTCATTAGGAGTTCTCACACATATCATCATTAGATAGAGATTGCTCACTGAAAACAACCTCTGATGATCTCTGAAATTTGGGTGTCACATATCTTCTCAAATTTCAAGTATTCTCCTTTTGCAAATAAG
>NC_136505.1:31158737-31218737 GCF_053919585.1 Euprymna scolopes | reverse complement strand
AAATAGTTGCTTAGATGATGGTAAAATGGAACTGCGGTTGCGCAGAGTAAAATAGTATTTTTTAAAGATAAGATTCATTTTGAGTGAAGGACGGAATGAATTCTTGTATATATTATTAATAATAATGCCTAGGAGGTGAACACTGGTTCACAAGTATAATAATCAAACAACTCAAAAGCAAAACATACTATTTTGTACACGTCGCTGGAGCTCTGGTTGCATGTTTGACACCATTAGGAGAAAAACATCTACGCGGTAAGGTTCATTTCTGCATCTTCTGTCGAGGTAGTTCATCAGCTGACGTCATTTTACCTTGATTTGCCCCGAACCAGAACCTGCCCCCAACTGTAAACTGCCCCCAACTGTCGCAAAACCAAAACTATCTGGTGTTGCCACATCTGGACAGGAGTTGCTAAAAGAAGCTTATCCTGTCTTTATAGGGTTCAAAATAGACTTCGTAGCTTAGTGGGGGTGCCCTTTTCTTTTCTCTGCCACCTCTTTCCCACAGAAGAGACTTTGCTAGTTTGTCTCTGCTTTATCTTTATTTTCATGGAAAGTGCTCATCTGAGCTCCAATCTATGGTCCCCCCTCGCCAAACTTTCATGAAAAACACTCGTCTAACAAAAATCACTATCAATAATTTCCCATATTCTTTATCTGTGTCTAAACCTAAATGCAGATTCCATGAACAAAGCTTCTTTCTTAGAACGGCACGCATGTGGAACTCTCTTCTGATTGCCTGCTTTCCAGCTGACTACAATCTATCTTCAAGTCAAAAGTAAACAAGTTCTTGATGAACGGTCCTCCTAAGTAATTCAATTTACACAATTTTCACTACTTATGTTTACTACGCCATAATCACATTGACCCTTATCCTCGAGTGGCATGCGGGCCTTGAACAGTGGTGATATCTGTGTAAAAAAACTTTATGCTATAAACTGTCACAAAACCAATTGCGACTCTTAAAACTGCCAGTAAATCAACTCTAAATATTAATCTCTACAGTCTGTATTTTTTGCCCCATCACTACCACACCTTGATTAACAATTCTATTTCACCTTTTTTTTGTCATTTTCTAAACAAATTCGTTTCATTGTCTTACTAAGCTCATTCTATATAAACTTTGTACTGTCAATCGTCTTATATCCTCTCCTCTTTCGTAATACTTTTAAGGGGGAAACGTCGGCAGTATAACATGAGTAAGCTATATTAATCTGTTATATCAAACGATTGTCAGCTAATACTAATCCCTATTAATTATTTCCTGTGCATCGAACGGATAGTATAATACTTAATTTACTGCACCTTAGTATTGCAAAATATATACAAAGTTTTAACCAGATCGTAACAGTAATTCCCAAGAAGAACTGGAACTTAAAGACTTGTCCATATTAATCTGGGATATGCACTAAACAGATATCATAACACCTAGTTCGCTACACTTTTCATAAGAAAGATCCATTAAGCTAATCCCTATTAATCTTTAACTGGATATCTAACGGATGCCATAATTCTTAGTTCGATGCATCTTATCATAGAAAAGACCGTTACAAAATTTCAGCCGAAAAAGTGGAACGGATAGAGACATGAAGAGACAGATAGACAGACAGACTAAGAGAGATATAATATAGTTACGCGAGCAGACATTTTAGCATGTTGCAAAAGGCAGTATGTGTAAAAGAATAATATTAGGCATTCAGATTATAAATTAAAGTAAACAATCTATATTATCTTAGTTGAAACGATGCTAAGGGGATCAAAGTGTTGCATATTTCAGAACGAATTTCCTGTAGATTTTGTGCCTTCGGAACAGCCATAGGAAGCGGAGTGAGAGCAGTCTAACACTATGAGTTAAAACAGTTCGGTTAGAAATTCTTGTTCTAAAGGAATCAAAAGAACTACGGGTTAAACGTCATAAATGTAAGCCAGAAACCAATAAGAGTCCAAACGTTGTAAATTACAGCCATATCTAAATTCATTACGATGTGACGGTAGTCAGTTGGTTAACAAGACGACTTGACAACCTAGGTGTTCTAAGTTCGAATTCAGTTCGTTCCACAAAATCGCTTTCACTTACGATGTTGACAACCTTCATGTGTTACCTCTCGTAAGTACCCGATGTCTTTCTAGGGAACTAATGCCAACAATAGAATCCTCAGATTCATACGCTGTGATGATGATGATGAAGAAAAAGAAGATGGAATTATCTTGGAATAGTTCAATTCAAACAGTGACCATATAAATCATATTTGGCGTTATTTCAGGTTTAATGGATACTGAGACGGACTATGTGAGCCGAGTTAAAATTCAGTCGGATTCATTGCATTTCGATGGATGTCTCCGTTCAGTTTCGAAAGACAAAGGTACCCCCTGTAGGGGCAGCTGAGCATGTAATTGTAAGGCAATGGTTGCGCAATCCACAACCACACCTCTCTTGAGTCGGCACTGCTTGAGTGCAGTGGCAAAGCGACGTCCAGGACGGTTGGAAACAATGCCGAGATAAGCGGAGAGCACATACAACACGTAGAAGTCCCAAATGGTCACCCATTTAGTATTAAACAGGTTCAATGTTGCTTAACTTCGGTGATCACACGGGGACCGGTGTATCAACGTGATTATGCCGTACACGTTGCATTTACATTCACTCTAAATCCACTAGGAAAAGTGTAAACACTTCACACATCTAATGTGATCAGAATTACAACGCGGTTCTTGTTTATTATTACACATTATAAATCAGCTGCTATTTATTATTTTGAAAAAACAAAACAAAAAAAAAACAAACTTCAGTTCACCAGAAACAAGGTACACTGCCACTGAGACATAAAGGGCTGCTGTTAACAAGAAACCAGATTTAGAGGGGCATCTTGAGTGGGGATTTGTGCAACAAGATATTTGTTCATTTCACATTAAAATTTCTACATATTAGTATAGCCGAGGAAAATAGAGAGCAGGACGGAAATTTCAAAGTCACGCAATTCTGGGAAAGAGCTTTATAGAATAGAAAGATTCTGAGCATCTGGCCATCTCTAAAGTGAAGGAGCGTGATTTTGCTGCTTCCAGGTCTATCGTGGATTTTTATGTCGAGGGTGGCACACGTGTTAAAAGTTGTTATCTCACTCCGTTACAGGGGTCAGTTTTTACTTCTTGAACATCTGGCATTCGACTAACACAAGTTTGGCACAAGAACCTTCGATTTAAGGTGTATAATCCGAATTCAATATATAATACATAGCTTTTAATAATTACTCTTATCATGGGGGATCCATGAAAATAAAGTACGGATGTTGGTACGATATTCCACAGATGAATCAACACATCTTATCCAGTGATGCTAGATTAAAAATCAATTGCGGGAATGTGAATGGCGCACTAATATAATCGTTTTGCTTCCGGAAATATTTCCTATTTCGGTGAATACAAAGAAAAAGCAGCAAAAGAAAAAATGAAAAGAAAAACTGCACAGATAAAATAATTAGTGAAAAATGCGAGGATATGACATTCTCAACGTATTATTATATATTATATGAAATAGTTGCTGCTAGTTTACTACAGGCTGGAACGATAAAATTGTCGCCCTAAAAACAAACATTATGTTAAAACTTTTATTGAAAAAAATCAATTAAGGTAACTTGATTATGTAATAGAGCTTATATATATATTCAATCTAACCCCCTTAAGCCTCGATCACCGCTTCGATACGGATCCGGAACTGAGAGCATGTTTTTCCACATGTGCCGGCGTGAGCTAGGCGAATACTCGGCGGATAGTGGCGATCAGGCTGGCTTTCGTAGTTTAGCGGGTTCAGGTCGGGGGAGGAAGCAGGCCAGTGAGAGAAGATCACAAAGTCATAGTACTTACCTGAAGCCAAGTCGGGTCTCTTTGGACTTGTGGGAAGGCGCCAAATCCTGCTGCCACACCCATGCTCTACCAGTGGTCACCTGATTGCACCAGAGGATCACCATAATCTTCAGCACATCCATGTACACTTTGGTGTTGATTTACCCCCGACTGCGAAATGTGAGATAGAATAATATGGCCCTCACTTGAAACCACAACAAAAACCATAAGCGTGGTCGTACGATACGTTGAGCTGTGATCGATCTCAAGCCTTTAACCGTCCGGATTTGCATTTTTAGGGTGCTGGCAATGGTCCGATTGTCATAACTTATATCGATAGAGAACATTAGTTGTACAGCGGCGCATCTCAGATCTCGCTCGTTGAACATTTGTGTAACTTTTAGAACCCTCCTATCGTTCTTGGGATGTTTACACAACTGGCCAACTAGTAGGCTTGAAAAAAAAAAAAAAAAAAAAAAAAAAGAAAACCAATTTTAATCAAACAAAAATGGAAGCATGTTATCTTTTCTATGGCGACAATTTTATCGTCCTACCCTGTATTTAAAAAAAAACTAGTATTAATTTAAAGAGAGCTGGAATACGTACAAGATTATATGATGAAGGTAATCCGTAATTAATCTAAATATGGAGTTATTGTATAAAAACGAATAGATAGACGAACTGTTAATCAGGGTTGGGAAAATTAAATATTCTTTTCATTGTTTTAACTCAAGTATATATTTTTATTCTTTCGACTCTTGAGTATGGATCCGTTGATATGTTATGTTTTTATATAGAGTGATGTGGTTCTCGGTTGATTAAATGTGTCGGATATATACTCGAGAGTCAAAGCAATGATGTAAATATTCCGTTGTCTTAACCCTATTCATAATTAGAAATAATAATACGCAAAGCAAATAATTGTAATTTTTATAAATTTATGCCAACACTTTTGTACCCTCGTCAGTAACAGAATTGGCAACAAACATTGAACATGCAACAGGCAGGTGACAGTGATCTAATGGTTAATGGCGCGGGCTGATAACCTGGGTGTGTTCGAACCTTGTTCATCCCACAGAATTACTTTCACTAAAGGACGTTAACAACCTTCACGTGGTCCCTCCGGTAAGTACCCGGTATTCTTCTAGAAAATAATTCTTAATAGAAAGATAGGGAAACGAATGCCAACAAGACCATCATCATGAATGGTTCTCAAAACATGCAAACAAACAAACAAACAAACAGTATCAACAATTTACCTATGTCTTCTCAACAGATTTGTGTTACAAACGATCGTTGTGGAGACGAGTGGAGAGGTAGGCCATACCACATGTAAATTCTTTAACAACCTTGGTTTGTGAATGACGTGTTACTAGGGAGAGCTATTGCGAATATTTTCGATGGAAATCGCCATAGACAAGGACTGAAATCACTTAATATACGGGACCAACAAGAATGAAAAATTATCGCAACGATTAAATGAAAAGACTTAGATTAAAAGTAGGGATGAAACAGGAAGTAGTTCCATGAAACAAACTACTGGATTACAATGAGGTATAAAAATAGCGAATTAATGAAGACCACTAGACCCACGAATAAAATAAGCACGAACAAAAGAAACAAGGAATAGATCAGACAATTTTGAGGAACACATTCTCTAATAATATTTATAGAAAAGACTGGGTGTAGCAGCATCACGAATATGAGAGAGAGAGAGAGAGAGAGAGAGAGAGAGAGAGAGAGAGAGAGAGAGAGAGAGAGAGAGTTTGTAGAGAATATAGAGTGGAATCAATTAAATTGAAGTAACATTTCTGCACCTGATCAGGAAGCCTCAAATAGGACACTATTTTCTGAACATGTTAAAAAAAAAACTCAATTTTTGCTAACAGTTTTCGAAAGCTGTTTTCTTTTTAATGAATAATCCGTTTTCTAACTTATCTCTAAATCATTTTTCGGAAATGTTTGCATATGTTCATTACAGCGATATGACAATTAAGAAGATATTGGTTTTACTCGAAAGTTTTTCTAATTTCGCTACTGTAACGAAGAAGTACCCAGTATTTTAAATACTTTATAATTAATATTTTTCGCTTACTGAGTCTTAAGCAAGCGGAAAAACTTTACATTTTCCGTTTTGAAGATTTCCATTCACAATGATTGACCAGAAAATGTCTTTATTTAAATACTAAGATATTAATAAATAGAAATATTTCTGACGAGTTTGCGTGGAATTCTATTCTAAAAAAAAACATAAATAAATAAAATAAAAATAACACGCTATACACTTTTTTTGCACTTATTTTAAGGATACTTTTTCAGTGATATGCATTCAATAAGAATTAAAAAAAAACAACTTCTTTTTAAATCGCCCGAAAGATTAATAGAAATGCCTGTCACGTAGACTTTTACGCTGTCCATGTGAAAGTCAAAACTAGTTTTAACGTTTTCAACGCATGGATTTAGACGTAATCTACTAATCTTGTAATTATACCAAATTAACTATTTTTTATTGACTAAACTTATTGCTGGGTGTCTGGAGATGTGTGTTGAGCAAAAAAAAAAAAAAAAAAAAATCAAGTGGTAGTAGGCAGGCAAGGTCGATCCCGTACCGCGAAGGAATAAAACAACGTGAGAAAAACGTGACGTTTTTGCCGTTGCGAACATTGTAGAAAACTGCCCAGTTGAAAGTGAAGGATTAAATGTTTTTGGACCATTTTTCGATATTGGTGTCCGAAATGTCAGCGTTTAAAACGATACCGATTTCGTCACGTTCCGACGCATCTTTCAAAGGGTTTTAGCAGACAAACACACAAACACGAAAACACACAGATTTTTGCCCTTTATATTATAGACTAGTCCGGATGCCCGGCGTTGCCCGAGTGTGTGGAGGTATATGTTGATCCAAAAAAAAAATAATAAAATAGACAAGCAAGCTCGCAACCGTACCGCGAAGGAGAAAAAGAACAGGAGAAAAACGAGGCGTCTTTGCTGTTGCGTCCATAGCAAAACCAGAAGTGGCGAACATCAAAATTAAGGCTAGTCAATCGAAATGAGTGGATGGCTTGCGAAAATATCTGGGGAAAAAGCGACAATCCTTGTAGAAAACTGGCCAATTAAAGGTTGAAGGAATTAACAATTGGACAATTTTTCGATATTTGCGTTCGAAAGTTCGAGGTTTTAAATGGTTTCGTCATGTTCCGACGCGTCTGTCAATAGTTTTTACCAGACATACAAACAAATAATAAACAAACAAACAAATAATAAACAAACAAACACACACACAGACGTTTGGGATTTATATTAAAGACTAGCATGGGTGCCCGACGTTTCCTGGGTGTTTGAGGTGTATGTTGAGCAAAAAGAAGAAAAAGTGGTAGTAGTCAGGCAGGCTCGAAGCTATACAGCGAAGGAGGAAAAGAACGTGAAAAATATCCTGATGTCTTTACTGTTGCGCCCATCGCCAAACCGGCAGTGACGAATGATTAAATTAAGGCTAGTCAATCGAAAAGAGGGAATGACTTTCAAATATAAAAAGCTACCCCCTGTAGAAAAGTGCCTACTTGAAGGTGACGGAATTAATGTTTTTAGCCAATCTTTCGATATTTATCATCCGAAGGGTAGAGCTTCAAAACGATACCAATCTCGTGAAAATCTGTCACCTCTGTATAGTTTTAGCGACACATACAAACATACACATACACGTAAATACATACATACATTTAAACAGACAGGTGAGATTTAGATTTTAGGTGATCTGTATTTACATCATAAATTTGAGGATCATTATGAATAAAGTGTGAAATATAATTTAATAAACATATTTTTCCCATATATATATATATATATATATATATATATATATATTCACATTAAAAAAGGTATTTTTGGATTTATTTAAAACAAAATACAACTTTGTTATATATGGGGCGTGGAAGTGCATTCATCTGCAAAAGATCTAGTTAATTTGCATATTCTTTTAAACATTCATTTGAAATGATTCCCTATTAGTTTTTTTCAGTTTTCTTATGGGATGATCGTCTTTAGATAACTATTACAAGTAATTATATTCATGCAGATATTCTACATGATTTATACTTGCGTCATATTTGCGTAAAAATGTTATCGTAAACACAAACCTCTTTCTATATATATTTATGTATGCGTATATATATATATATATATATATATTTGTTTAAAAATTTTTGCTATCAAAATCCTCTATAAGGTTTTGATCTACAGACATGAAAATTAATATATAACGTATTCGAACCCATGCGAAATTTTATATTTGAGTTTTAGCTGGGGGAAATTGGTGTGATTGTTAAAATTAAAGAAATTGAACTTGCAAGGTGAATGTAAAACAAGGGAATTACGAATATCCGTGCGTCACGTAATAACTATTGGTTTATGTTTAAATTTTTAGCCTTGCAGCAAACATATCTTCATAGCTCAGACATTGACGTCAACGGAAAAAGTAAATCGTAAGCTAAACGTTTTGGTTTCGATTCTTGGTGGTGGCGCACGAGTAATTTTTTTTAAAATACTTTCAAACTCATCTCTATATACTGGGTCCAATATAATCCCTATTTTTTCCCTGGACCAAAATACAAGAACAGATGGCACATACAAACTTATTATGTCTACACTATTAGCCATTACCTTATTTAAGAATAGAACGACATTTTAGACACATTAATTCGCAATATTAAAACATTGGATTTAATCTTAGGGCGACGTCATCATCATCGTCTTAACCTAAAGAGGAAGTAGTCCCCATCCCCCCTATTCTCCAAGTACTCCCAATCTCACCCCATTGCACCGCGTAATTATACTCATAGGGGACTTAAATTTAAACCCCTTCCTACGAAACTGATCTATTCACTATTTGACATAACATTTACCTTCCGTTCTTCTACACTAAAACTACTTACGTCTCCCCATATTTATTCCCCAGGTCCTGATTGGCTGACACGAGTCATTGCCCCATGCATGGATTATTGGAATGAAAATATTCCCATTAATTAATGAAAACTGCGCCAACTTACTGTCCTCAATTACCGATACATACATATAATTACATTTTAGCTAACTATCGTAATCCAACAGTTTGCTTTTTTTTCTTGGTTTATTTACATTTTTATACTTTCCATTTTATTATACATTTTTTCCTTTTTTTAAATACACGGACTGAGTTTCTTTACTGCTTTTTTTTAAACAATTATTTGCTGAATATTTGTTTTGTTTTCCCCTTTTCTTTTTGCCCCACCATTCTTAAACTCGCTAAAAATCGACTTTACAAAATACATTTCATTGGGGGACGTTTCAGCCTGTGCAGTTTAAAATACGATCTAAGCATCCACTTTTAATTTAGATTTAATTATTAAATTAAATTTTATCAATTAACCACTTTTAATTTAGATTTAATTATTTAACTTATTAAGTTAAAGTGTAGAAAACTTAAGAGACGAAAATTGTAAAAAGCAAGAAACAACATCAAAAAAAATAAAATTATACAGTAAAATTTAACTGTTTGCCAATCTATATACTTTACCGTGCTAAAACAACGTTGTTTTCTTAATTACAAATTATATTGTTAAAACTGGTTTCTACACACTGATAAAAAATAAACAAACAAACTTAACGGGTAAGGAGGTTTAATTCCTGTATTTTTATATTTTTTTGTTACCATCATATGTGAAATAATTGAAACCAAGTATTGCAGTTAATACAACAGTAATAAATGAAAAATACATGAAAGAAGTTTCGTTTCATTTCGTTTGTATAGGATTCCATGCTTTTGTTCATAAGTTCGTAAATACATTTCTGCTTCTTAATAAAACTTTGAGACAAACTATTTTTAGTCGCGGAGCCCGGTAAGTAACCAGTATACATTACCACAGCTTCGAGGGCTAAATGGATGTTTTTTTTTCTGACTGCCTACTGCCTCTAATTATTTTTTCTTTTTCCCCTCGCTGATATTGTTAAAATGTTTTTATTTTATTTTACGGCTGGCGGTTGCTCAATACCCTTACTACATCACCTCCTTCCGCTCGTTCTTGACATTTCGATAGCCGTTCTTACCATGAGGAGTTGGGGATGTCTTCCGAAAGGCGTTCATAACATGAAGAGATTGGGGGTTGAGGAACAGCAGCAGCAGCAATAACAACAACAACAGCAACTAATGCATCCGTCCTATAATTTTTATCTGGGGGCACGCTTCCACATATATATATCGAGCCAGAGATGTCTCGTGTTGCGGGGTTCTAATCGTTCGACTGGCATTAATCATAACACCATGCATTGAAGATTCCCGAAAGGACGAAACTCTAGTGTCTGTAGGTATTGAATTATTATAATAAAAAAATAATTATGACAGCCCCTTTAAGACATTCGTTTTTTATCGTTGAATTAAAGTCGGTCAATTTAGCTCTTATGCATAGATCATCGTATAACTATTAGATCACTGTTTGGCTGACGTAAATGAGCATTTAAAATTAAAATGTTTAAATTCAACGTTATTTCACGCGGTTAATGGTAGCCGAATGGATTAGGTCTGCGCTAATCGAACCAAAGATGTCTCGTGTTGCGGGGTTCAAATCGTTCGACTGGTATTAATCGTGACACACTTTACTGAAGATTCCCGAAAGGATGAAACACTAGTGTCTGTAGGTATTTAATTATTATAATAAAAATAATTATATATATATATATATATATATATATATATATCGATCCAGTAGATATCTCACGGCTGATGCAATTCTCTATCAATATAAGAGCCAAGTATGGAATGCTGTTGCCACATATGGGCAGGAGCTGCTAGAAAAGACTTGTCCTGCCTTGATAGGGTTCAAAATAAACTTCGTGGCCTGGTGGGAGATGTCCTTTTCTCTTCACTGCAACCTCTATCTAACAGAAGAGATGTCGCGAGTTTGTCTCTGCTTTATCGTTATTTTCATGGAAAGGGTTCGACTGAGCTTCAATCTATGGTCCTCATTCGCCAAACTTTCACAAGAGACAGTCGTCTAGCTGAAAACACTATCAATAATTCCCCCCACTCTTTATCTGTGCCTAAACCTAAACATAGATTCCATAATCAAAGCTTCTTTCTTAGAATTGCACGCCTGTGGAATTGTCTTCCGTTTTCCTGCTTTCCAGCTGTCTATAATATGGTTGTCTTCAAGTCCAACGTGAACAAGTTTCTCATGAGCCGTTTCACTTAAGTTAACAAATTTACCGAACTTTCATTACTATCGGTTACTATATTGTCCTTTTGACTGCTGTACACTCTTTAACTCTTATCATTGAGTGGCCTATCGGCCTTGATAAGTGGGGAAGCCTATGTAATATATATATATATGTTGCATAGGGGTTATATTAGAAGGGATGACCTATGTTATATTTCTTGTTGCTTGTTCATATTAGAGTGTTCATGTTGGTGTGCAGATATATCGCGTATATACAAAGAGGGTACATATTTAATACAGAGACAGGGACCTTTTAATAGAGACGTGTATTACACTTTGGATGAGAGGAGGATAGATATATAGATAGAAAAGAGATTGACATTCATACAGTCTGACAGTTCTGGGAGTGTTTCTATAAACATTATCTTACTTTAACACATATATTTTTGAGATGATGATTCTCAGTCTTTTATCATAATGCAGGAACATTCATTATTTCTCGATACTGAGAGGGAGGCACATTTTTAAGATGATAGAGACACACTCTTAGATGAGTTTATACACAAAGTTCTTATAATACAAATTCACAATACCTTACAACATATGATGACGTCCTTTATTTCTTTGACCGGTCAATGATTTTACATTAAGTAATTCAAAGTTTCTACATGATTTCAACTTCTACCTTCGCTTCCAAAGCGGATGTCAGCTCTGTCTAGACCTCTCTCGACCTTGCCTCAGCACTAAGTGGCCCACTTTCTGACTGACTGACTTCTAACTATATTGAGAACTTTTCTCTTACTCATGACGTCATTGCATGACCAAAGAACGTGCATATCGATCCAGTGGCTTGACATGCCTCACGTTGTCCAAAACATGACAAAAACACATGCATCGACCACACATGCTTGCAAAGAAAAATTCTCTAACCTCATTTCCGACTAACCCATTTTACAATAATGTTTAACATTTTCTATTGTTCGGATCTAGATAACTTCAATTTTTATTTCATTTCATTTCATTAACAAAATTGCATTATCAAATTCCTTTTCAATAAATATCTGTATTATTTATTTTAAACTTATGATCGGAATTCTTAATTCCAAACCTAGCTTCCCAGGTTCGAATTCTCGGACTATCCTATCTCATTTTTTCTCAGTTACAAGACTGTTCCTTAACATATATACACGCGTATTTAGATATCCACCCATTTATATCAATCTATTTGTTTTTGTATCTATATTTATATCTAGTTTGCTATCTATGTATATATTTTGTCTACACACCGATGAAAAACATTATTACTTTATTTCACTTTCCCTTTTTTCCTTGTACCTTTCTCTGTGTATCTGTTTTTCTGAATCTGTCATCAATTTCATTATCTCTTTCTTTCGTCCGCCAACGCTCGTCTTCTAATCAAAAAATTAAAATTCATCTATATGTAACCTCCGCAATTCGTCATTATTCGAACCTTTCAAAATTTTGCCATTTTTCTTTCGTCACTGACTATAAAAATATCTCGTTTTCTTCCCTCCCTGTTACAGACACAAATTTAATATTAAAATCGAAAATATCTGAACAGCTATACTAGAAATCAATCACCATTTTCCGTTTTTTTTTAGCTTTAAAAATACAATCATATATTTTGTTTTTATTCAGTAAATTTGAACGCTATGAAATAGAAACTATTTATTATTGCATTATGTAATTCCATACCAAAGGAAGAAAAAAGCTTTTTATCGCAAGACATTTAGATAAAACACAAAGTCTCCAATCTCTCTCTCTCTCTCTCTCTCTCTCTCTCTCTCTCTCTCTATATATATATATATATATATATATATATATATATATATAAGTCACCCACCCACAGTACCGTTTCGCTGTACCACAGCTCAGCAGTGCGGCTAGGCAGACAACTACTTTAATCCAGGATCTAATTCCGACCGCTCAAACGACAGTCAAGTCTTCTTACAATTACGCTATTCAGCTGCTGCTGTACGGGTAGTGAATTAACGATATTTTGACATCATCCAAATGCCTAAGCTCGATTTGTTTACACAAAGAGCACCACTTAATATGCTAATAGAATTTGTATATCACTTCCCAATATCCTCAACCCAAGATAGGGAGTATTATATATATATATATATATATATATATATATATATATATATATATATATATATATATATATATATGTGTGTGTGTGTGTGTGTGTATGTATATATATATATATATATATATATATAAACTGAAAATATAGGTGCCTATCTTTTAGAAAAAAAATGTTTAACTGGGCAGCAAATATATCACACATTTGATTTTTTTGTTTCTTTTTCTCTCCAACAATCCCAAACTCTGGATTTCCTAACGTGTGCAATTTGTCTAGAGGTTTAACACTTAGTTATTGAATTATTCTCAGGTGGATGGGAATCTTTGTAAAAAAAAAAAACTCTGATAACAAAAGAAAATTTCAAAAGAATCCTCAAAGAGATTACCAACTTTTACTTCTCCTTGTGGAATTAATCATGCAATCAAATATTTACACGAAGAACTGATTTTGCAATCTTCTTATTTTGATTTGGATGAAATTTTTATGTTATTTTTGCTGTTTGATCTGATTGCCGTCATTCGCAGTCATAATGGGGTTACATTTCTTATTTTATTCCCACTGACAAAGCTAATCCCAAATATCCCATTTTTACAATGCAAACACATTTTAACTCTTTATTGCAATGCACATCTATGATATCTAGATCAACATATTTGAACAGTGTGTATAGGTAAAGACTTAATAATGAATACATATTAAAACACACATACGTAAACACATACAGATGTATATATAGACATGCATTAATATTTATTTATACAGTCATATACAAGCTTTGCTACACTAGCATGACAATGTTTCGATCTGTAGTTTTTAGCCTGATAAGATATTTGCTATCATTAGCTACAGATCGGAACATTATCCTGCCAGTGTAGTGAAGTCTGCATACACACACGCACACACACACATATATACACACACACACACACACACACACACATATATATATATATATATATATATATATATCTCCAGTGTGTGCTTTAAAAGGTATGTTTAATGTTTACTTTATGGAAAATTCCCTATAAAATATTCAATGAAAAGAATTACACATATACATTATATATATATCTATATATATCTATATATATATATATATATATATATATATATATATATAATGTGTGTGTGTGTCTATTCTTCCGTCTGTCTATCTTTTCCAGTCTTTCTGCGAATCTATTAGGTTGATCAGGCTAAACATTTGTACGGACATATGATAAGATAAGTATTGTGGTATCCATTTCATGTGCAGTAAAAGATTAATATGGATTAATAGAGATTAATCGCCACAATACCACAATTTCTCTAGAATTTTAGCATGAAGCACTAATTCCAAGACAACGGACTACAATCGTTTTTGCCGAACTAAAACCTAAAGTATACAAGCATGGGGGGCTTGGTTTTCCCCTGTCGTAAAATACGCTTAAATATGATATTTTAATTCATCCGGATTTTGTATATATTATTATAGAGTCGTGATTTCAAAAGTACAAAAAAAAGTATTTGGGTACCATCAGCTAGAATCGAAACCGAAAGCCACACTGTAGCACTGAAAGTTGGTGATATTACATATGAACTGATTACAAATAAACTAAGATGACTGTACAAAATGTATAACGCTTTTTAAAAATTTTGACCCCTTTCTGACCCATTAAAAACTATTTTAACCGGCTAAAGCCACATAAAAGAACAGTCCATAAAGATCCAATTATTTGAGGCCCCCAGCGCTTCTCTGCGGCTTTTAGTGTCGGGAAAAATAGAGTTCGAAAATATGGGGGAAGACATAGTGAGTTTTATAAATAAGATAAACACACACACACACACACACACACACACACACACACACACGCACACACATGAATATCCACGAGTCAATTTTTGTAACATAGAAATGAAACTTCCAGGTTTTAGATGCAGAAGATCGCTCATCATGACAATGCAATTTGCAATCCAATCTGATTCATTCGGGCGGAATAAAAAATAGGAGGCGTTATTTTTTTAACGCTCCTCGAGTATATGGTAAAAATCGTCATTGTTTGCATCGTGTACTCTTTGCATAGCAATTCTTTTCAGATTTACATATGACGGTATAATCAAACCTTAAATATAGTGACTGTCTATCCATTTTCAGAATGCATCGCCTCCCTTTACCGGTGATTTTTAGTGCACTCTATTCCCCTACTCCTCCCTCATCTCTTTGTTCCTCAGCTTCACTCAGCTACTGATGTTTTAACACGGATTTCCAAATTACCTATTCCTTATTTGCTTTATTCCCAAAAGTTTGGTTTCCGCTTATCTGCAACCTCTCTCCCACAGAAGAGACGTTGCGAGCCTGTCCTTGTTTTATCGTTATTTCAATGGCAGGTGTTCGCCTGAGCTCCAATCTCTGGTCCCCCTTCGCCAATCTTTCACCAAAAACACCCGTCTAGCTTAATCCACTGTCAATAATTTCCCCCACTCTATATCTGTGCCTAAATCAAAACGCGGATTCCATGAACAAAGCTTCTTTCTTAGAACTGCACGCCTGTGGAACTCTGTTCCGTCTGCCTGCTTCCCACCGGACTACAACTTGGATGTCTTCAAGTCCAATGTTAACAAATTCCTAATCAACCGCCCCCTTAAGTAAACACTTCATCAAATCTCCACACTAACGTTATGTACTTGCAATAACCCTTATCCCTGAGTGGCTTCCGGGCCTTGATAAGTGGTGATCATTGTGTAAAAAAACCCCAAAAAAACCCCAAGAAATACTCCTAGAAGAAATTATAACACTACTTGTATCTTTCTGGAATAAGCAAATTGATATCAGGAATACCTACATCGTCAACCAAGAACCAACGTATTTTCACTCCAAACATGAGAAACTTGGAATCAAAATCTATATCCTGAAATTAATTGACATTTCAAACTTATTTCTCTCGATAGTGAGGTAATGTCCAGCTTTAATATACTAAAAAAAAATTGCAAAATTCCCATCATCAACAAGTTACCTTGAATCACCATTTAATGGACGAACTGCATTATTCACAGATAATCTATTTATTCATCAATGTTTTTTTTTTTAAATATTTCGATACTGCTTTGCACTCAACAAGGCCTAAAAAACTTTGCAAAATATCTACTCCTGTGCCTTTAAGAACTTTCTCCTACTGTGTATTTTCTTTTATTGCCGTATTTTCATCTTTCGTTTCTTTATTTCACCTGCCTCATTATATCTTTATATTTTTATACTTATTTTTTACATGCATTTTTATTCTCTTGTTGTTAATAACTTTGTATTTTTTTTATACTTTTATTATTTATTATTAATCTATAAGTCTTATTTTTTATATCTATTTATCCCGTAATCCTTTGTATTTTTATCCCGTTTTTCTACCATCTTTTTATCCTCTATCTTATCCAATTAAAAAACATTTCCTATGTTATATCCCTGATAATTTATCTCCTTACCTTATTATTTTATTATAGTATTATTTCTAAAAACTTATACTTACTTTAGGTACTGTTATCATTTCTGAAACCGATTCTAAAATATACGGACATAGCATAAATCCCCTATTTCAAGTGAACCCCTTCCATAGCTATTACCCTTTAATACATATGATTAAATAAGCATCTTCTTTCAATTCACTTACTCTATGTTCTCCCCGAGAGTTTAATCACGCATATTCTACACGTATATTTAACCCACCATGGCAGGTATGCTATACACCTACCTTCATTATATAATAAAAGCTATACTCCTCCTCCTCCTCCTCCTATATTAGAGATCAATTTAGTTTCCCACCCCCACACAGTCTCAATATTTTATCTTGCTGCACAATTATTTCGCTCCTAATGTAAATATCACTAGACGTTGCATCCCTATTATGTTATCTAGCATCTTCTCTCCTCTTCTGATGAGAAGCATTAGGCTTCGAAATATCATGTTGCAAAGAGTTCTTACTTGCCCCACACCCCTAATTGGTGTATCATCCTTATTGAATAAATGAACATGATTTTATATTTTCTTACTTTATTGATACTCTCTCTCTCTCTCTCTCTCTTTATATATATATATATATATATATATATATATATATATATATATATATATATATATATATATATAATAAAAGCTATACTCCTCCTCCTATCCTATATTACAGAGATAACTTTAGTTCTCCCACCCCCAAAGAGTATCACTATTTTATCTCTCACTGCAAAATTATTGTCCTAATGAAACTATCGCTAGATGTCGAATCCCTATTGTGTTACCTAGCATCTTCTCTTCTTATGAGAACATTGAGCCTCGAAATACAATGGCATAAGGAGTTCTTACTAATCCTACACCCCAACTGATGTATCACCCTTATTGAATAAATGAATAAAATTATATATATTAGCATATATATCGTCATTTTCTTTCTTTATTGATTTCTATATAAGCTCCAAAACAATTTGTTGAGCTTTAAATTATCCTGATCAGTCTCCTCTTAAAGAATTTATATTATTGTTTTTCTTTTAACTCCCCTGGATATAATAAGCTCCCTTCAGGTAGAGATCTATTTGACTTATCTAGATATGCCCAATAAGGAATATATCCCCACTTTAGTCTAAAAACATCTTTATCCTCTCTCTCGAAAAAAAATACTATTTATTTAAAACTAGTAGCAGCAATTAATAAATTTATAATTAATGTAAGATGGAAAGCCCACCAACGTGATTTTAACCTTAGTTTAAAGCAAGCCCAAGCTACCTATCATTTGCTCACCTCTTCTGATGAGAAGAATAGGCTGCAAAATACCATGGCATAAAGAGTTCTCACTTATCCTACATCCCTAATTAATGTATACCCCTATTGAATAAATGAATATATATATATATATATATATATATATATATATATATATATATATATATATATACTGAGTAAAACAGTTCATAATTTTGAATTAAAAAGCAGTTTCAAAAGAAAAACAAACAAAATCCATTAGCTTGTACAATCGTTTTAGAAACGATGTATATTTATTTAAATTGACAATGAATATTGACAATTATTTGACAATTATTTGAAAAAAGTTTTCTCCTTTAAAAACAAAGTCTCCTCATCAGCAAAAATAGTGTGGAAGCAGCTAAAGACATCAAAACAAAAGTAGCATTTTAGTGGTGTGTAAGACAGACAGATATTCCTGGAAATATTTAAAAATGTAATGATAATAAAATGTTCAAAATTATAAATCGTTTTGCTCAAGGATATCTATACCTATTGAGCTTATTATATATCTACAGTACAATCAGCACTGTTTTTCTTTTAATAGTATTGATACATTTACTAAGACATTGAAATAAACTCTGCTTTTTAGACTCCAGGTCAAATCCCCCCCCCAAATATATATATATATATATATATGTTAGTATATATTTTAATATCGCCATTTTCTTTCTTTATTGATTTAAATATATATATATATATATATATATATATATATATATATATATATACGAGCGAACAGTTAATAACACTTTGAAATGAGTTAAAAACATGTTTAATCTGAAAAGGAAACACTAGATAAGTAGATAGTCCTTAATCTGCGGGGTTTCGAAGAAATCCTTTCCTTCTCATCAGAGAGTAGGAATTAGCAAAATGCGGGATCGGGATGTGATGGAGCAAGCCAAAGATCTTACTTGAAAACAAAAAAGTCAAGCGGAGGGAATATGGTGAAGAAAAAGGTGATTATTACACATGAATGGATAGTTTGGTGGAAGATAAATAATCCAGTGACGGTAAAATCCAAATATATAACTTCAACTTTTATTTTTATATATATATATATATATATATATATATATATATATATATATATATATATATATATATATATATACATACACACTTACCTAACTATACTTATATATATATATATATAACCTTATATATATGTATATATCGATGCTTCCATTCAGTTCAAGAGTCGATGAACATCTCTGTAAGAGTAATTGTGAATATAATTCTAAGGCTAGTGTAACGCAATCCCAAACCCCACCTCTTTTTTATCGGTTCTGTTTTAGTCCAATGGCAATATGAGGCCCAGGACTGAGTGGAAACAATACCGAGATAAGTGGAGAGCACATACGCTACCTGGGATTCCAAATAATCACCCATTTTAGTACTGACCAAGCTCAATGTTGCTTAACTTCGCTGATCTGACGGTGTGTCAACATGATTATGTTGGCTATATATATATTTATATATATGTGTGTGTGTGTGTGTGTGTGTGCGTGCTGAAAAAGAAATATGGGAAACCATGTGTGCGTTAAGTGATTTCATTTGCGCATATGTAAGTGAACTTCTATTTATGCTATATATTTAAAAAAAAAATAAAACATTTTATGACAATTGCTATTCTATAGGGAAAAATATTTGATTCTTAATCTTAACCCTAGAGAATACAGTTTTTCAGATTAAGGACTTTTAACGTGAAAGAAGAAAAACAAAAAAACTCGCTACCAATATTTAACGTATTAGATAAGGATAATAGGTTTTTTTACTTACATTTGAAAGTTTTTGTGTAAAAGTTTAATATGTGCTGAAGTAATAAATATTAGAGATAATATTGATTGATTTTTTTAGAACATCAACCTGTGCCGATTTAGTGCAGCAATATATTCAAAAGGACTTAAATATATATAAGTATATAAATATATACTGTATTATAAATAGCAACTCTCTCTCCCTCATACCACTCTCTCTCTTTCTCTCTATCTCCATCTCTCTCTCTCTCTATATATATATATTCACACACACACACACACACACACACACACAACTATATATATATATATATATATATATATATATCACGTCCATCAATGTTGCGTTTTATAATAAGATATTTTCTGGATGAATTCATCCAAAAGAAGTCTTACAATGAAGAGGAAACTTTAATGGACGTGTGACTTGGTTTATTCCTTTTTTATCTCTCTATTTCGTCGGAATACTTTTTCCATTATTCTCATATATATATATATATATATATATATATATATATATATATATGTATATACAATTTCCATTATTCTCATATATATATATATATATATAAATATGTTGAATGTGATAACTAATTGCTACACATATGCAAACATGTTTCAGTGACGACCCTGCCATATATATATATATATATATATATATATATATATATATATATATATATATATATATATACTCATTTTTAGAGCTCTCATATCGTGACAAATAAAAACCACTTCATCACTGACTATCCAATTTGCCCTTCAATTCCTAATTAATGCTTGATTTATATAAAATGTCACTTAATTGCAGAAAATTGAAGAAAAGTTTACCCGTTGCAGAATTAGCTCAGAATTAATATGTTAAGATTGAGTTATTATTTTTTATCTGTTGTAATCGAGCAACATATGGTTATTTACTCATTAGGAGTAGTCATACATGCCATAATCAAAGATTTCTCTTTGAGAACAACTTGTGGTTTGCCCTGGACTCTGGGTGACAATATCTCTCATCAGATTTCCAGTACTCTCCGCCTCTTCTGATAACTTTTGCAGATGGATTTGCGTAATAGCAACAGCCGCTTTTCATTGGTTTATTGCTGACGACGACCATTGGTTTTCACTGGAATTTGGGTGCCAATAAGTCTCCACAAAATCCCAGTCCTTACACTTATTTAATGGCTAGTGATTTCCTTGCTCGGTCTTTCCATTCTCCTTGTCCATTCTCAACAGTTTGTGGTGACATACAGACAAGGAGAAAGGCAGCAACCTCTCTGATTCCAATCCCTTCCATTCTTTTTCAGGGAATTAACTTAGAATCTAGACAGTTTCAGTTTTCATAATTCCATGTGATATTCCTTTGTATTCTACATCTATAGCAGTTTCTGTATGTCAGGCTTGTACCTGTAGCTGATGCCTGTTAGTCGCATATTAAAGGGTTTCCTTAATATTTCTGCAGTTCTCATTATTGTTGTAACTTACATTTTCTCAGCCATCCCCCCGATTCCAATCTCTCCCATTCTTTTTCAAAACGTTTCAGTATTGTTACTAGTACTCCTACTATTAATGGTGCTATCTTCATTTTTTTTTCATCTTCCATATCCATTGGAGCTCTCTGGCCAGTTTCGTGTATTTGCTCCGCTTCTCTCTCTCCGTGATCACCACTCTGTTGTCTGCCGGAACGGTAAAATCTACAATCTGGCAAGACTTTTCCTTCTTATTAACTATTATGACATCCGATATTCTTGCTGGGATGGGTTTATTCGTTTGTATATCCATGTCCCATAGGATTTTATTACTTTCATTTTCACGTACCGCTGCGAGTTTGTGCTATTTTTTTCACAAATGGGTCACCATATATCAAAGGCGGTGACCACTAGAGAGTAAGGGTTAATGTGTGTGTATTGTAGTCATTGGAATAGTTGTATGATAATTGTTTGTAGCAGTAATTTGGTATAATCAGATTATTTCCGAGGACGGCTGAACAAGAACTTGTTTAGGTTGGACTTGAAGATAATGATATTTTAGTCGGCTGGTAAGCAGACCAGCGGAACAGAGTTATACAGGCGGGCAGTTCTAGGGAATCAGCTTTGTTCATGGAATCCATGTTTAGGTTTAGGCAACGGTAGAGAGTGGCGATTTTTTAAATAGTAATTTTGGCTAGACGAGTGTTTTTGTGGAGGATCGAATGGGGGCCCATATATTGAAGCTCAGTCGTACACTTGCTATGAAAACGGTTAATTAAAAAAAAAAAGGTTAATTTAAAAAAAATCTTTTGAACGCTGTTAACTTAAATTCCTCACTTCAGTTTACATTTTGGAGACGGACGTGTATTTGTTGAAATAAGTGATTTCAATTTTAATCATACTTTTTATTTTTAGATTCAAATATTAATAAATCCATTTTATTTCAGTATTTAATTTATGTATTTCTGTTTTATTAAATGCTAGCTTTTTTTCTCGTCCATAAATGTTTATTTATTTTCCAAGTTGATTGCAAAAATAGATTACGAATTTGTACTCATTCTTAGTTCGTGAGAGGGGAATCTACCACCATACTTTCCCTTAAACACGTCTGTTGGACTTTTATTAAGTAGTATACTTAATAGTTTTTTTTGTTTTTAATGGAGAGTAGAAAACGCATTGTGGATGCGTTATCGGCAGCTCCTGTTACTCTCGCTTCTTCTTATTTGTCCCTCAGTCCTCATTTTTAATGAGTGATTTTTCTGACAAAGGGAGAAGAAAAAGCTGTTTTCTAGGTTGGCAGTATTTTGCGCGAAAAGTTGGCAGACATGGCGGAAATTTTCTGTTTCTATGTCTATCCTTGTAGCCATGTCACTAGTAAGGGTGCTGGAGGTAAACGTTTTGTCTGGGCTGACGTTATCCGCCTGATAGTCAGGGACTCGAACCTTGGATTAACCACTAAGGAGGCTGTCCTATCAGCAGGTGCAAAGTACTGGGGCTGCTGTGTTGCCATTTGGTGAATGGATTCTGGACCATGCAGTAGCTTCTGGTGGGGCCTCTCGATGCCATACTAGTGGGTAATTGTTACGGCTTTACCTTATCATTAGCTACAAATAAAAAAAAATTCTTCGTTTCTTTTTCTCTCTTAGTTTCCCCTCTTTGTCCTGCTCTAAGTAAATCTGACGACCTAGTCCACAAATTCCAAAATTTCATCATGACAAGTTTCAAGAAAAAATACACGATTAAACCCGGTTCTCCAACTTCCAACGTAGACCCTTACTACCATGTCTCCTTCTCCAACATCAGGGGTCTACGTTCTAACCTTCCAGAGGTTGAAACCCAATTACAGGAGACTAAACCAGACCTTTTATTTTTAAGTGAAACTGGCATTGAACAGGCTATTTCCCTAGAATAGTTCGCAATTAAAGGATACTCTAACTTAACTTCTAAATCTGACCCCCAAGATCGCCATGGGCATGGAATATGTGCCTATATTAGGGATAGCTTTCCATGTGGTAGGGACATCTCCAGGGAAGATCCTAACTTACCCTATATGTGCTTCCGGGTTGCTTTACCTCACACTACGGCATTTATATTTACTCTCTATAGCCCCCATAACAGCGGAGTTACTATCTTTCAAAGCATATCTGAGAAAATTGACCAAGTCTTATCTGCTTATCCTTCAGCTAACATTCACGTATGTGGTGACTTCAATGTTCACAACGTCGAATGGTTGACCCACTCTAACAAGACCGATGATGAGGGGAGGTTTTGTCATGATTTCTTCATTGCCTATGACCTCACTCAGATTGTTCAGGAACCCACCCGTGTGCCCGACAATGACGGCCAGTATGCGAGCCTACTAGACCTTTTTCTCACAACTTGCCCTGAACTATGTTCAGTTTCTGTTCTGTCGCCTCTTGGCTCTTCCGAACACTCTGTCGTATCAATTAAGATAAAAATGAAATGTAATAAGTCCCCAGACGTACCTCTCCATCGTACAGTATATCGATACACTAAGGCTGACTGGGATAGCTTCCGTACATTTATATCTGATCTATCTCTGCATTCCATGTTTAAAAAGGATGTGTCCTCTATAGTATTAGACCTGACGGAATGGTTAATTGTAGGTATTGACCGTTTCATACCCTCGAAAAAGTTTCAGCAAAAACCTAACAGCCAGCCATGGTTCTCTCCATAATGTGCTGCTGCCATTGCGCACAGAAATCACTTTTTCCACTGTTTCCAACGTAATAGATGTATGGAAACTAAAGCCGCTTTCAGGACTGCCAGCAACCATTGTAAGAAAGTAATAAAGAACGCAAGAGAGTTGTATGCTCAATCTGTTAAGTCCAAAGTAGCTGAGCAGCGGCTTGGTTCTCACCAGTTTTGGCAAATAGCAAACAGAATCCTGAACAGAAGCATGTGCTCCATCCCAACTATTATCAATGGACCTGAGGTAATCTCGTCAGCATCAGACAAAGCCAAACTCTTTGTCAAGAACTTTGCAGCTAATTCTACCCTTTGCGATCAAGGCCGCCAACCCCCAATATTTCCTCCTGTATCAGAAAACACGCTATGTGATATACGTATATTTGTACGTGATGTTGCGAAGCTAATCAAAAACCTTGATTCCAGTAAAGCAACTGGCCCTGACGGTATTCCAATTATAGTACTAAAAAAACTTCAACCTGAACTAGCGCACATACTTACAAAACTGTTTAAACGTTGTCTTAAGGAGAATAGTTTCCCATCTCCCTGGAAAATTTCATCAGTATGCCCTGTATTTAAGAATTCAGGTGATCGCTCATCCCCCTCTCAGTGCAGGCCAATAAGTCTCCTGTGCGTCATGAGTAAGTTGCTGGAATCTGTGTTAAATACAGAAGTAATCAACCATCTCAACAAAAATAACCTTCTTAGTGACACTCAATATGGTTTCCGTTCTGCAAGATCTACAGCAGATGTGCTTACAGTTATATCTCATAGGATTAGCAAATCTCTCGACGGAGGCAGCCTTTCTAGGGCAATTGCTCTTGACATATCTAAGGCCTTTGATAGGGTATGGCATAAAGGTTTACTTCATAAGATCTCTATAAGATCTCTAGCTATGGTATTGCTGGGAATGTCTTCTCAATTATTAAATCATTTCTTTCTGATAGGTTCATAAGAGTAGTAGTTGAGGGGCAAAAATCAGAAGCCCACAGTATTAATGCCGGTGTCCCTCAGGCGTCCATCCTGGGCCCAACTCTTTTCCTGATCTACATTAATGATCTTTCAAATCACATCCTTACATCATTTGTAGACATTTATGCTGACGACATTACCATTTATGGTAGCACATCTAAGACAGTAAACGACCAAGTTCTCTCCAATTCTCTCTCCTCTGATCTTGAGCACGTAGTACAATGGGGTAAGGAGTGGCTGGTTACTTTTAATGCATCTAAAACCAAGCTTCTCTCTTTACATCATCAACATTCTGATCCACATCTGGCATCAATTGAAATGAATGGCTCTCGTCTTCAGGAGGTCTCAAGTTTTGACAAGCTTCTTTGCTTGACCGTTACTCCTGATCTTAAATGGAACACGTACATCAAATCTGTTGCCAAGGCCGCTGGAAAAATGGTGGGATCTTTCTATCGATCCGCTAGATATCTCACTGCTGATGCTATTCTCTATCTATATAAGAGCCAGGTACGTCCAAGGATGGAATACTGTTGCCACATCTGGGCAGGAGCTGCTAGAAAGGACTTGGCCTGCCTTGATAGAGTTCAAAATAGACTTCGTAGCCTCGTAGGAGATGTTCTTTTCTCTTCCTTGCTACCTCTATCTCACAGAAGAGATGTTGCGAGTTTTTCTCTGCTGTATCGTTATTTTCATGGAAAGTGTTCGACTGAGCTTCAATCTATGGTCCCCCCTCGCCAAACTTTCACAAGAAACATTCGTCTAGCTGTAAACACTATCAATAATTCCCCCACTCTTTATCTGTGCCTAAACCTAAACGTAGATTCCATGAACAAAGCTTCTTTCTTAGAACTGCACGCCTGTGGAATTGTCTTCCGTTTTCCTGCTTTCCGGCTGACTACAATATGGTTGTCACTAAGTCTAACGTATATAAGTTCTTGATGAGCCGTTCCATATAAGTTATGAAATTTACCAAATTTTCATTACTAATGATTACTATATTGTCCAATTTCTACTGTACACTCTTTAACCCTTATCCTTGAGTGGCCTCTTGGCCTTGATAATGTGGTGATGCATATGTAAAAAAAAAGAGCAGGGACAGACTAGCAACGTCTCTTTCAAAGGAAAGAGGCTGCAGAGAAGAGAAGGGGCATCGCCTACTAGATTACGAAGTCTGTTATGAACTCTGTCAAGGAAGTATAAGGTGATTTGAGCAGCTCTTGCCCAGATGTGACAACATTATTCAATCATAGGAGGTACTTAGCTCTTATACAAATAGGGAATTGCCCCAGCTGTGAGATATCTACTGGAGCAATAAAATGATTTATCCATTTTTCCAGCGACCTTGGCTACGGATTTGATGTATGTGCTTCATTTCAGATCAGGAGTGAAGATGAGACTAAGAAGTTTGTTTAAACATAGAGCATCCTCAAGGTCAAAGCCGTTTATTTCAGTAGGAGCCAGAGCATTCGTGATGGAAATATAGAAGTTTGGTTTTAGATGCATTAAAATTAACAAGTCACCTTTCCCTCCATTGCACCACGTGCTCAACATCAGAGGTGAGAGAATTAGAGAAATCTTGGCCGTTTTTCGTCTTAGAGGTGTTGCCATAGACACTAGGGGTTTCTGCATAAATATCTACAAATGATCTAATAATGTGATTTGGGGGGATTATTGATAAGGATCAAGCGGAGGGTTGGGCCTAGGATGGAACCCTGAGGGACACCGGCATTATTTTTACCCATTAAGCACTACTACTTATGCAATCAGCAAGGAATGATTTAATAATTGATAAGACATTTCCAGCTATTCCGTAGCTGGGAATCTTGTGTAGCAGGCCTTCATGCCACACCCTGTCGGTAGCTATTGATATTTCAAAAGCAATTGCTGTAGAAACGAAGCCCGCGCCAAGAGATTCACTAATCCTATATTACTGTTAGCCCAGCAGCTGTAGATCTAGAGGAGTGGAAATCATATTGCATGTCAATAACAAAGTAGTTTCTGTTGAGGTGGTTGATCATCTTTTTGTTTAACACAAATTGCAGTAGTTTACTCATGGCACACAGGAGATTAATTGGTATGTACTGAAAGGAAGATAACCTAAATTTTCAAATACGGGGCAGACTGAAGAGGTTTTGCAGGATGTTGGGAAGCATTTTTCTATAAGATAACGTTTAAACAGCTTTGTAAGTATGGGGGATAGTTCTGGTAGGAGTTTTTTGAGCACTATTATTGGAATGCAAGCGGGGCCAGTTGCTTTACTAGGATCGAGATATTTAATGAGATTGACAACATAGCTCACATTTATTTGTATGTCGCATTGTGTGTTCTCGGACACAAAAGGAAATACGGAAGGGGGATAAACGGTCGTGATCGCATAAGGTAAAATTTGCTTCAAAGTTCTTGATAAAGAGTTTAGTTTTGTCTGATGCTAATGAGATTACTCCAGGTCCGTTGATAATGGTTCGGATAGAGGACACGCTTCGGTTTGGTATCCTGTTTGTTATATGCCTAAACATATGAGAACCAAGTTGCTGTTCATCTACATTGGATTTGACAGATTTAGCATACAACTCTCTTGCGTTATTTATTACTCTTTTATAGTAGTTGCTGTCAGTCCTAAAAGTGGCTTTAGTCTCAGCACATCTATTTCGCTGAATAATGTGAGCGACACGTTCTGGGGATAATCGGCTGGCTGTTGAAATTTCTGCTGAAATTTCTTGCAGGTCTGATACTATAGAGGACACGTTCATTTTAAACATGGTGTGAAGAGGAATATCTGATATAAATGTACCGAAGCTATCCCAATCGGCCATAGAGTATCTATATACTATACGTTGGAGAGGTACATCTGAGGACTTATTAAATTTTGTTTTTATTTTAACTGAGACAACCGAGTGGTCGGATAGCCCTAGTGGGGAGAAAACGGAGAGTGAGCATAGCTCTAGGCAAGTTGTGAGAAAAAGACTTGTATAATGGCCGTCAGTGTCGGACACACGGGTGAGTTCGTGAATAATCTGAGTTAGGTCATAGGCGATGGAGAAATCATAATAGTACCTTCCCTCATCATCTGATTTGTTTGAGTGGTCTAGCCATTCAACGTTCTAAACAATGAAGTCACCACAGACGTGAATGTTAGCTGAAGAGTGAGCAAACAGGATATGGTCAATTCTTTCAGAGATGTTATTAAAAATAGTAACCCCGCTGTTGTGGGAGCGATAGAGGCCAAATATGAATGCGGTGCTGTGGACAAGTGTTACTCGGAAGCACATATATGGGAAATTTGGATCTTCTCTGGAGATGTCCCAACCACATTGAACGCCATCTCTAATGTAGGCACATATTACATGCTCCCATGGCGATAATCGGGGTCAAATTTGGATGTAAAGTTAGAGTATCATCGCGAAGTCACCTAGGGAAACAGTCGGTCCAATTCCGGATTCGCACAGGGACAATAGGCCTGGTTTGGTTTCCTGTCATATGGTTTCAACCTCTAGAAGGTTGGAACATAGACCACTGATGTTAGAGTAGAAGATTTGGTAGTGGAGTTGGAGTTTTTTTTGTGTGTGTTTTGTGTTTTGTAGACTTTTCATGCTTAAATATAGAGATTTGTGGAAGAGGTCGACAGAGTTGGCTAGAGAGGGAAAGCAAGCGGGAAAAAGAGAGGAACACATTTTACTTTTAGGACCATGAAAAGGTAATGCGGTAATCCACCTATATGACATCGAGGAACCCCACCAGAAACTGCTGCATGGTCCAGAATCCATTTACCAAATGGCAATACAGCAGCCACTGTACTTATCACCAACTGATAGGACGGCGTCCTTAGGGTTAATCCAACTGACTATCAGGCGAATAACGCCAGCCGAGTTAAAAAGTTTACCTCCAGCATCCTTATTAGTGATATGACCAGGAAGATATAAATAGAAAGAGAAAAATTTAAACATCTTAAGCGGCTGCTCATGCAAAGAATTTGCCTACCTAGTCTTCATCCTTTTCTTCTCCCTTTGCCAGAAATATCACGCATTCGAGACAAGAACTGAGGGACAAATTAAGAAAAGCCAGAGTTACTGGGGCTTTCGATAACGCATACATAATACGTTGTCTACACCCCATTAAAAATACAAAAGATAAAACTAACTGAATATTGTATTTAGTATAAGTTCAAATAAGCCTTTTTTTCTGAAAGAACAACGATAGGTTCCTCGTCACACGAGCTCAGCTGAAATAAAGAAAGTAAAAAAAAAAATTGAATGCATGAATTACATAAGACTTTTTTTTTCGATTCTTACTCTCTTGCTAGAAATATTTGGGACACAAAAAAGTCCAGTGTGTTACTTTAAAATGGCTGCGTCCTTTTAAATATTCTTTGTCCAGTAAAAATAGCGTTTTATCCACCATCCATTATACATTTAAAAAGCGTAAGTTGAGAAGTCAGTTAATGACAGCGTAAACTCTACTATTGAGAGTGACTTCTACTGAATGTAGACAATGTGCGTGGATTTATTTGCCAGATTTACTGTTATTTTGAGTAAAAAATTTGCGATATTCAAATAAATTTTTTTTGTGTTTTAATCAGATACATAACACAGACAACCATGGTAAATTTATTTGCAAGCGAGTTAATGTGTGGATATTTTTTTTTGTAGTTGGAAAATCTCAAACAAAATGTTGGTACATAAGTTTAATAAGAAAAAGAAAAAATGCATGCAATACATAAATAAGACATTCTTTTCATTTTTCCTTTCTTGCCCGAAATAGTCCAGCGTGCTACTTTAAAATGGCTTCCTTTGTTAAAATATTCTTTGGCCAGTAGAAATTGCGTTTTATCCTTCATCTCTCACACATTTAAAATATGTAAGTTGACGATTGTACCACATGTTCAAGATGCATAATTTCCAGTGTACTGTCTTCCTTACTTGATCAGGTTATTTTTATATACTTTTGAGCTTTTTTCTGCATTCACTTATTATGTGGTTTATTGTATCTTCTATGTGTTCGCAGAGTCTGCATTTGCTGTTTTCTTGCGTATAGTCGATTCTGGCTTTGATGTGGTTGGTTCTGATTGCGTTATTTTGTGCAGATAATTTTAGGGATTCAGTTACTCTGTTTTTGGTGTCTTTTTGTAGCCATGTGCAAGTGTTTTCGTTAGTCTCATCTTTGGTCATCCTTATGAATCTTCCTATGTTTCTATTCTCATCTTATGTTTTCTTTTCCTGTCTTATTTATATTTTTACTGTCTCTTACTGCAGTAATTTTTATTTCGGTGTTCTGCATACTGCATTTTCCTAATTCTTTGTTTTTGTGTTATGTACAGTCCTCTATACAAACCAGCTCTCTTCCCTCGCCTTTCCATTTCACATAAAGTATATCAGTTGGTGTAGTGCTTGTGCATAGTCATGAGTTTCCTGGTTTTCTGGTCGAGATTTCTCAGTTCATTTTTGGTCCAAGTATTATTATTATTATTATTATTATTATTATAGTAGTCACAAGTTGCGATTTTTTTTAATTTGATATATTTTCCATTGACTATTAGTTCAATTCTCTTAACTTTCGCCATACTCACCGGAGAAGGCTTTTGCGTGATTGAAAAATAAATTGCCTCGTGGATCTGTCCAAGACTTTTAATTCCAATTACACAAGGAATTTAATTGACTATTGTATATTCCGATTATTTAAATAATCTCAATATTAGATCTTGAGATTTATGCTTTCCCATTCTTTATCAAACACTTTGCGAACGAAGTGCAAGCTATATCAATGATTCAACAAGTTTTCTTGCTTCTGTTTAGAAAGACAAAGTTTGGCTTGGAATGTTCAAGGACGTCATCAGTTTGTATACACATATCCCAAAGAAGTTTCTCCTTGACTACACCTGCTTTATGCTCCTTCCGCTTCTCATTGTTGACTGATTAATAAAGCTCGTATAAAATAAAGTTTAGTATCTTACCGGCTTTTTTTAAAATTACATTTTCACCCCAAACAAGGCACATTGCCACTTTGATGTAAGGGGCTACAATCAAGGACATAAACTACAGGGATACTATGTAGGGGAGTTGGGCAGCAAGATGTCGGTTGAACTTCTGCATGTCAGTACAGTTGTGGAAGCAGGGACGGGAAAGGGAATTCCAATGCCTAGCGGTTCTGGGAAAGAAACTACTGAAGTAGAAGGCTCTCTTCCATCTAGGGATCTCTACTGTGCAGGGGTGGGATTTAGCTGCCTGTCGGGTTTGTCGGGTGTATTTATGTCGTGAGGGTACAAGTGCTTGCAGTTCGTCAGAGCATTCACCGTGAAAGTACTTGTAGAACAGGCAGAGGGATGCCACATTTCGTCGATGGGACAGAGGCTGAAGCTTAGGTGACAGTTCAGGACCTATCAAGTTGGCGACTCTCTTTTGAACCTTGCTTAGGAGAGCGAACTTTTTTCGTCGAAGTTCTTAGCATTCCTTCCAATTTCACTTCGCAGAAAAGAATCCCATTCTCTCAGAAATATATTTAGAATATCTTGTATATTAACTATATCTTTTTTTTTATTCAATTTTCATCCCAAACAAGGCACAGTGCCACTTAATTAGCAGGGTCATTATGAAGGGAGATGAGTAGAAAGATGTCTGTTCACATTACACTTGAACTTCTGCATATCAGTACAGTTGGGAAAATAGAATCTCGGAAGGGAGTTCCAAAGACCCGCAGTTCTGGGGAAGAAACTATTGGAGTAAAAGGCTTTCATACACCTAGGGATCTCTGCTGTAAAGGGACGAGACTTAGTAGCTTGTCGGGTTTGTCGGGGGGGGGGGTAGTTACGTCGGGGAGGTACAAGTGTTTGCAGTTCGTCAGAGCATTCACCATAAAAGTATTTGTAGAACAGGCAGAAGGATGCAACATCTTGTCGAGGGGACAGTTCAGAACCTATCAGGTTGGCGACTCTCTTTTTAAAAGAAAAATAAGGTGTGCTTTTCACTCTACTTCCGAAACATAACTATAAATAAAAAAAAATCTGGGAAGAGACAGGAAAAAAAAGAAAAGAAAAAGTTAAATATAAAGTATAAAATATAAAATAAAGGGAAACGAAAGTCAAACTGACCCAGACAGGAAATGTTAAAGGCGCGAAAATATATATAGGGCAAAATAATATAGGTCAACTGAAATGTACTTAAATGTCACTTAAAAAAAAGTGTCAGCAAGAATTGTTAAAGGACATTAAAAGGAAAATAAAAATAAATAAATAAATATGTAATAAATAAATAGAAAATAAATAAATAAATAAAAAATGAAATATAATAAAAAAATATATTCCAGATTTTTTTATTTATTTATAGTTATGTCTCGGAAGTAGAGTGAAAAGCATATCTTATTTTTCTTTTATTAATATTATTTTTTCCTTGTACACACTTTTTTGTGAATTATTCCATGGATTTCTGCCTTTGGATTATTATGGACCATCTTCTTCCAATTACGGGATTTCTTTGGATTTTACTTGTACAAATGGAAATTATTTTAACTTTCTTGAAGTTTTACATTTGGATTTTACCGTCACTGGATGTTTTTTATCTTCCACCAGACTATCCATTAATGTGTAATCACCTTTTTCTTTACCATATTCCCTCTGCTTAACTTATTTTGTTTTCAAGTAAGATCTTTGACTTATTTGTTGTTTCATGAAATACTTCTGCATGCAAAATCCGATCCTGCATTTTGCTAATTCCTACCCTCTGATGAGAATGAGAGTATTTCTTCGAAACTCCGCGGATTAAGAACTATCCATTTATCTAGTGTTTCCTTTTCAAATTAAATATGTTTTTAACTTATGTCAAAGTGTTTTTAACATATTTCATTAACTGTTTGCTCATATTATAAGCTCTATTTCCTATTTGGTATTATCGAGCTTTTATATCTGGCTGAGATAAGTTTATAAATATTAATTCTTTAATATTTATAATTTACTTTAATTTTACCATCTTGGATCATTTTGGTAAATTCAATTGTAATTTTCATTTTATATATATATATATATATATATATATATATATATATATATATATATATATATATATATTTATTTTACTGCTATATATTAGTTTCAATATAATAATCGATAAGGAATTGTGTCAATAATAATAAATAAGTAAGATTCATGAATTATACTATTATATTTAAGCGTATCTTACGACCTGGCAACGCCGAGCGGCCTGTTAATAATTTTAAAAAAATTACAGTAGGTTCTCTACAGTTCAACGTAGACTACAACGTAGACTAAATCAATGCGGAGAGGCATGTGAAGCTTCCCTTCGGTGCACCCCGATGGGTCCCTTACTAGAGCATGCAATGAATCGAGGTGATTGAAAAATGGCCGATTTCACCGATTTCGATGACAGTAACAATATGGGAGTGTGAAACATTTGTTTATCATCATTCACTCCCGGGCAACATCGGATCTCCCTGCTAGTTTTATAAATTTATAAAATATACGTATAGTACAAATTTCCTGCCTTGAATACGTTTTGTTAAATGATTGCATTGAAGCTTAAAGAACATTTCTGATATATTTTATCATATTTTAATTATTAACTAGCTTAAGAAATTCTATCGTAGATTTTTTTCAGATTACAGAAGGCCGATTGTCGTTTGTTATATTGTTTAAACGTATATCTTTTTAGTTTTCGTCACTTTTCATTTTTAAGGTGAAGTTATTTATTTCAAATTTCTTATTAAAAACACACATCTCGTTTATTTTGTAATTCAAGAATTAAATTATTCAATTAGCAGCGTTTCCTATTTTATATAAATAGTTAATTCGTTCCATCTATTATATTCTTTGAAGAAGATGCATTAATATATATCTCAGTAAAAGCTTCTGTTCACCGGCGTTCACGCTTAATACAAAAATAATGTTTATGCCAGTCCGTCTGCATATCAGCTTTAGACGAATTGATTAGTTTATTACACAGACTTTTCTCAGCGCGTCACATTAAAATCTAAAAGCGTATATTCTTGTGTTTTTCGCGCTCAACGTTAAAACAGTTTTTTTTTCATATTTATTCATATCCCTTAATTACAGAACATTCCTATCAGTCGGTCACACTTAAGTTTTAAATAACAGCTTTAGCTGCAGCTAACGCACTATTTAAGCGTATCTGTACATTGTTGTATCTGTTTTTCACGTCTATATTTGAAAGGAATTTCGTTGGTCCATGACACCAAGTATTTTAGTTCATTCATCACTTTTTAAATTTAAAATAGATTTTTCGTTGATGCCTCACACCTAAGACCAGATTAGCATTTTATTTGGTGCATGAAACCTAAGTTTAAAATAGCATTTTCGTTGACCGATCAAACCTAAGTTTAAAACAGAATTTTCGTTGGTTCATTACTTCTAAGTTTAAAATAGGTGCTTTACACCTAAGTTTAAGATAGAGTTTTATTTGATCCATGAAACCTAAGTTTATAATAGATTTTCCGTGGCCCATCTGTCTAAGTTTAAAAGAGCATTTACGTTGGTCAATCAGACCTAAGTTTATAAAAACATTTTCCTTGATATATATAACCTAAGTTTAAAATAGTAATTCCGTTTTTCTGTCACATTTTCGTGGGTCCATAATATCTAACGTTGAAATAACATTTTCTCATCTCTTCATGCTTAAGTTTAAAATAACACTTTCGTTAATCTATCACACCTACGTTTGGAATAGGATTGTTCCTAATTATTTCCATCTATTAATTCTGGTTTTACATACTCTTTTTCGGTGCGTCTAATAATAAATAAAAAAGGCTTCGGTCGTATGTACGTCGGATACGTGTCAGTAAAAAAACTTGTATTACGTCTGTCACATTTATGTTTGATAAAACGTCTTCCTTGCTGAATGTTTGCTTAATAATAGTATTTTGTCTCGTCTATCATGGTTTTGTTTTATTCAGCCATTTTGAGTCTAATTTTTTTTATTTGATAAACGGTGGGTCTTCAGTAAACAAATATCATTTCATTGCTAAATGCGTTGATTATTTGACATATCGTCGAAATTTTAGTCGGTTGATTATCTTCTCTTATATGATAAATGTAAAGTGTGTCCGGATTGCAGCAATATTTTTGTGGCAATTTTATTTCATAATAAAAAAGAGGACGCTTATTCTTAATAATGACTTATAATAATAACAAAAGGAAGGAAAAAAATCACTTATTCAACTTTAACGTTTGGAGCAAAAAATAACAGGATAGTAAATCTTAATAGCCCCTTACACCCAAATACCTTGTTTGAGTTAGGAATTAAGAAATGATCACGTAATCAAATTTAACTTGTTTAAGACGAATAAATAGCAAAAAAACATGGGTTAAGGGAAATAATTTAACTTTGAATAAGCGCAAAGAAATATCTCCTTTAATCTCTCATATTTTTCTGACAAATGTCGGAATCATTTAACGATTATGCCAAATTTCTAATTAGAAAATCTATATATCTATAAAAAGTGTATGTGTGTTTGTGTACATTTCCCTACGCAATAACTCTGTCAATTTTTAGTCTACAGGCTCGAAATTTGATATACACGGTACTGAGATTTGGAAAAATCTTTGTGATCGGTTTTTGGTCAGAAATTTGGCGATTAAGGGGGCAAAATTCAACGATTTGACCTTTGAGAACTCTACCAAACTACTTCAACAATTTTGGGTCTACACACTTGAAATTTTAGATGTAGGTTTGTTGGACATGGATCTAACTTAATAACTTGAGTTGAACCCAAAACAATAAAATTTAAGGGGTCATAATAGGAGTCAAAGTTAAAAAAATTGACCGCTTTTTTTTTGCTCAACATACACCTCCAAATATCCGGGCATCGCCAGGCACCCATGCTAGTCTTATATAAAACTAATTATACTAACCCGACACTATCCGAGAATCTTTGTAAGTTTAATATCCTTGATATTTTTTTAAAAACTATATTGTTTTTCTTTGTTGTGTTTGCATCAAAGTATTATTTAAAACAAACCAAGATTGTTAAAGTTGCATATATTCATCCGATATTATTTCATCATTCAATTATTTGAACGAATAATTTATTAAACTATAACTAATCTTATTACAGTAATATTTTAATCTATATTTCTAGAAGTGTAAGCCATGTTTAGTTTCAGAACAGTTTCAGATGGTTCGTTGTTCTAAACAAGTCTTGAGAGGTTACTGGTTTGCAGTAGACAGTTCCACAGAGCAAAATATTCTTACCGTGTCGAGACGAAAAAAAACATGTGAAATTGGTACAGAAAAGGTTTAATATTTATGGAGCAATTCTGGTTTCTGATTGGTTGGTAGCAGAACGTGAATTAATTCGATTCGTCAGTTCCTAGCAGCATCGTTTATAAATAGAATCATACCCAATTATACTTTCAAAATATTGCAACAGATATTTAGATACATAGCCTCAGATATTTAGATACATAGCCTCCCAAACAGATATTTAGATACATAGCCTCCCAAACAGATATTTAGATACATAGCCTCCCAAGCATCCAATCTTTTAAATGCTTCCAATATTTAATATGGCGGTACCAAATCTATGTATGTTGTGTAGCGGGGTGCCCCAAAGGGAAGCATAACGGAGGCATTATATAACAGTGACAACGATGAGACAATTATAATATGAGTAAAACAGCTCATATTTATGATAGGAGGCTGACATAGGTTAAGAAATGTGTAAAAGACGGTTCTTTTAAACACAGAGAGTAGATACATTATTGAAGAGGAGGACACAACTTACACTTTGGAAGGGGTTTATTATAAAGTTCTTTTACAAGACGAAGACAAAAACACATGACCTTGCGGTTAGAAATAACGACGAAGACAAAGGCTTATAAACAACATGAAGACATGTATTCAAGCTGGTGATGAGAATGGTGGGAATTCGATGCTTTTAAGATTTCTACATTTTGTCTTCCGAAACGAGCTTAGGTTCTCAACTCTCTTCTCTCAACTGCCAACTCTCACAACTCTAACTGGACTAAAATCAACTCAACTGACCTCTGCTCATTTCGAAACCTAACAACTGAATATATTGAAACTATCTTTCTTTGTGACGTCAGAGCGTACTCAAACATGTGAATAATTTTTCACGCGGATTTTGCATATTACATATGACTCCAACACGTTTTTAGCAACATAAAGACATTCCTTAATTTACATTGTCCGGTTCTGCCTCTCTGACCTAACTTTGTTTTTATAGTTATTTCTAACTACAATGGCAAATTCTCTGCATTCCTAAAATTGTATCTAAATAACAATAACCGGAAACTACAACCTTAAGCAATATGTATTCTTTTAAACTTTTGATCACTTAGTTCGATTCGGACATTTTCCTTTAATAATGCACTTAATTTCTCTGATTACCGGGATCTTCCTCCTTCCATATACAGCACCAAGAGCATTTAAAAGATTGGGTTGGTAAAATCTGTGCTCTCGCTTATATGATAATGAGCGAAAAGACGTATGCAGCAAAAGCTGCCCTCTTTTAATAGATAAGAATAATTGATGAATGAGGAAGAAGATATACATTTTTAACGTTTTCTTAAGCGGAATAAGTATTTTCAGAAAAAAACTGATGCGAAATGAAATATGTTTGTACCAATAATAGAGTTTAAGGAGATTGTTTTATGAAAAGATACGGGAGACAGAATTAATTGGATTATTACTTTAAGCAACACTTATCTTTTTGACTTATTTATTTATTTAATTTTTTTTTTGTAAAAATATACACGTGAGTTTTAAAACGCGATTTTAAAAATATCTTTTTAATTTCACCGCGAGTTGTTGTTTTGTTTTTTACGGAAATAAATACCCCATGATTAACAATAGTTTAACATCAACTGTCATTGATAAAAGAAAACCTGCCTAATACTTCCAGCAACGCCGGGTACCTCTGCTAGTTGAAAAAAAAACAAACAAACAAAATATACCAATTACATCCTCATATGATAAAAAAGACAGTTCTCAAAAATATTTTATGAAGGAGATTTTGTGTCTAGTCAAACATCAACGACATTGATTTAGTGTTTGCAACTGATGGAATGTTTTTTTTTAAACATTGAGTCGTTTATCTTTAAATGAAATGAACCTTTTATAGCAGCTCCAAGATATTCTTCAAGTGATTTTGGCATTTCGGTTATCAAATCCTCTGAGTGCAATGTTAAACCATTTTGATTTCTTTAAATCCGGACATGTTAATGCTGTCAAAATGCTTTCAAAAGGGCGGTTTTAAATATGACATAGTATTTTAAAGTCATTCAAGTTTTATTTAAATTCAACAAATTTTCAAGGACATTTCTCCTCTTTCTTTTGCTTTGAAACCAGTTTTCTGCAAGCTTGAATCTTCATTGGATTAGTTTATTGCTTAGGATTTTAAGGATTCAAACAAGCATTTAATATTGTTTGATTAAGGCGATAAATAGAAAGGAAATAAAGGATGTAAAGATATAAATTATTTTTATTCACAGCTCAAGTATTAAACATATATTCCAAACATATACATCATCAGGAAACGACCTTGGGGACTTTTGGGGCTTAATGGGGGAGGGGAATCATGGACTTAGCCATTTCTTTTTTGCATGATGCAGAAGTCGAAGTTACATATGTTAAAACCTAAAACTGCACCGTTTGTTCATTTTCACCAGGATTTGACGTCCCCTGGGGACTTTGGGGGCTAAATAGGGGAGGAAGGCAAATGTTGAACTTATTCATTTTTTATGCCGCGTCCACTGTGCACCCATGAGGGACCATGCATGCTTCACTTGTATATATTTAAAATATTTTCAGACTTTTTCATATGAAGCACATTTATTGAAAGTACACACATGAAACTCTAGTCCTCTTCGAAGTAATCATCTATGACGGCTATACATCTGCTGTGCCATTCAGACAACTTCTGGAAGGCCCCATGGAAGTCCTCGTCATTGACTACCTCTTTCATTGCTCAATTATCTTATAACGACAGCCTCTAAGGGTTTCCTTGAACTTAGAGAATAATCATAAGTCACAGGAAACAAGTTCTGGACTATAGGGAAACTAGGAAACTGTCTTAGTACCCATTTTAATCAAAGAGTCTGTGAAAAAGATAGAACGCCCTTGGGATAAACTTTATACAAATCTTCCGCGTCTTCAGTTTCTCGCAAATAATTGTATGTACAGTACCCACACTGACATGAAACTGTGCATTTATTTTCTCTACAAACACACTACGGTCCTTATCCATAAAATTCTTTATTTGGCCAGTCAACTCTGCTGTTCTGACTTCCTTACTCTTTCCACACCTCTTGTCATCCCTCACAGACTCCCTGATTTCCTTGAATATCATGCCACTCATAAACAGATGTTGGATTCATACAAGATGGCCCAAAAGAAGTCTGAAACATTCTATATACTTCCTTGACATTTTTTCCAAGTTTAAAACAGAATGTTATTGCATATCGCTCTTTCAAAATGTCTTCAGGTGCAGATTGCATTTCTGGAATTCACAAGCTGTGTCAATCAGGCTTTAGTAGGGTGTGTTCCAATTCCTGCTTTAGCTGTGAATTTGAACTGAAATAACAAAAATTGATAAGATGTATAACAATAACCTACTGAATTTTCAAGAGTCTACGACAATTTTAAATGCGTGTGCAAAAAGTCTGGAAACTTATTGAAGGCATCACGTAAATGTAATTCTTTATGATATTCAACTCACAGCTCATGTATAAAAAATATTCTTCAGATATCCATCATTAAATCTAACATTTAAGACCATAGTACGGTTAACACATTTATTTACAATTGGCAATTATGAAAGCAATTATGTATTGTTTATACCAAACAAACAAAGATGTTTAGTTTTTTTTAATTACATTTTCACCCCAAACAAGGGACGTTGCCACTTTGATGTAGGGGGCTACTATCAGGGACATAAGTTACAGGGGTACTATGTGGGGAGTTAGGCAGCAAAATGTTTTCACGTTACACTTGAACTTTTGCATGTCAGTACAGTTGGGGAAGCAGGGACCCGGAAGAGAATTCCAAAGTCTAGCCGGTCTAGGGAAGAAACTACTGGAGTAGAAGGCTCTTTTACATCTAGGCATCTCTACTGTGAAGGGGTGGGATTTCTTCATTTAAGATAAGAACATTGTTTATCGGGAGGAACAAGATTCTCATTATGTAGAAAGTACAGTTACATGTGTTTATCAATGTTCCTCATAATCTCTGGTCTCGTTTGGAGACAATCAAGAGGAACAATTTAGCAGTACTCAGAATAAGTGGAACATTAGAATCAGTTCCAAGAGTTTGAGAAACAACAAGTAATAAACATAAATGGGTAAGAGGTAGGTTTGTTCATTCTTCAGAGAAAAAATATATTTTCTCTTTTATTTATGTTGCTTTGATTGTGACTGCCTTCATTGTGTTTGCTTCTATAACTCCCAAATATTTGTAGGTGTCATGTTTACCTAGTGCTCTTATCTCAGTTTAGTTGAGTAGGTTTCATACCTCCCGTTGGGTCCAGTTTTCCTCTTTTCATAACTAACAGTGCACACTTTTCAATACAAAATTCCCTTCGAATTTCCTGACTGAAAATTCTAGCTGTGTTTATTAGCGTCTCTAGTTCGTTTTTGGTTCTTGCAAAAAGTTTTATGTCGTCCATATACGTCAGGTGGTTCATTCTGTCATCTGTATTAGTGAAATATATTCCACTTAGAACTTTCTTAGTATATTTTAAGGAACATCATTGATAGTGGTGATAGTGAATCTTTTTGGAAAATACTTCTTTGCATTTTAATCTCACTTACGTATTGCACATGAGCTGTTGGTTCAAGTCTCCATGTTCTCATTGCATTGTTAATCAAATTGATAATCTTGTCTGGTATTTTGTAGACATTCTATTATCCATGCTTGGAGAATCCTTTCGTACACGTTCTACTAATCGAGCCATGCCAGGACTATGTTCTTGTTGATCTCATTTATATGAAATCTAGTAAAATAAATTACTAAGATTAAACATTTTATAGCTGAAAAAAAAAATGCCAAAAATAGGCTCTGGATGATGGATAATCTCGTTAGTGTGCGACCTTAAGCGCAAATGTTACATAGCCCGCTACACAATCCAGATCATTACCATTCCACCGAGCCTTCATTTGTTAAATTTTGATGTCGCTGAGGTGTTGAACTTATAATATTGCCAAAATGGTGCTATCTATCTATCTATTTATCTATCTATCTATCTATCTATCTATCTATCTATCTATCTATCTATCTATAAAAACAATACAAATAAACTGAAAATACAAATATATGGTAAAATTAGCAAATATTTCAATCGTATTTTTTTTTTCATTTTTAAAATATTCGGAGCAGACAAACATCTACTCGATTCTGAACAGTGCTGCCCAATTTAATGTAAAGTAACACCCTTATTTCCAAGGATTTTTTCCGATTTTAGAATTCAAGACTGTTAAGCATTTTTTTTTTTTGCTATGAGAGATAAATTCTGCATGTTTTTTTTAAAAGGTAAATCTGTGTGATTTTATGACATTGCAAACCAGCCTAAGTATTAGGAAGTCATTAAAGATTAGTTATCTGTCTCCACAATTTAGAATGTCAAAGGGATCATTTTAATAAACATATATATGAAAAAATGATCCTCCACTTTAAATTCTAAAATATTTTTTTCAGAATATTCACACCTCATCGCCCAAAAAAGAAGAATCTCATTTTTAGAAGGGGGATAGCTAAGGGTCTTTATGTGTGTTTTAATATGTGTATAATTTATCTTTTAAATTGACAAACTACTTAATAGTTTCCCTTTATACATATTTTCAAAGATTTTCAAATTGTGCGATTTCTTACATTTATACGTTTGTGCCATTTTCCCTACCCTCATCAATCTCCCCTTCAGAATGGTTCTTAAATCTATCAATTAATTCACGTACAAATGTGGTGCCTGCGTTTTGTGGATTTCACTTTTAATTTTCATTTTACAAATATTAATTTTTCTGATATTTGGGGAGAAATTATTCGATACGCCATTATTGTGATCTTTAATTTGTAATATATTTCAATTTCATTTTTATTATGTTAGCCACTGTTTGATTTTATGATTTTTTTTTTTGCAAAACAAAATGTACCCTCTCTGGAAAACTGATAAAACTAGCTGAAAAAAGAAACTTGAAAACCTTCTGGGGAGCAAACCGCTTCAGTGAAATTAAAAAAATATATCGTGGAAAAATTCGGAATATTTTATGTACCTGCACTACTACAATAAAATTTCACACAAAGGTAATTTATAGGTCTGACAGTGTTCTTATATAGGTTTTCTACTTAAATCCACCCGATAAGTATCGAAAATCGAAAAGAAAATCGATCTTAACAATAGTATTTTCTTTCTCATAGAAAAACAAAAGAATTCTTACAGGGGAATATTTTACGTGGCAATAATCACATGTACGAGCACAGGTGTACCTCACGATTTTATGTTGATGTTTTCTTAATAATGAACTAAATTTACGATGAAAAACAAGTACCATTTTAAATCGCCGCAAATCAATTCTTCGGTAGCATATTTTAAAACTAAACATTAATGAAAAATGATTTTTTCAAGGCATTACTTATCGAGCCCAAAAATCAACTGACGTGATATTTGAAACAAGCACAGACGAAATTTGATGAACGGCATTATCATTATTTTTTATTTTTTTATCATTTTTTATATTTTTTGAGACTTAGTCCACCGGGCATATTATTCCTCGTCATATGTATTAATCAATACGAGATTGATTCTATAATAATACGTACGCAATATGCATAAATTAAAATATCATGTTTAAGTATATTGTGCGACCGGGCAACGCCGGGCAACTAGCTAGTATAATAATAATAATAATAATAATAATAATAATAATAATAATAATAATATGAATATACATATATATTGTGACTGTATAAGGTGATGCTCACATACTATATAAAAAAGTCACTGTCTCTTTACACCCAACACCATAAATTCCCCCAAACAAACAACATACACACACATACGCACACACGCACACTCACACACACAAAACAATGGAGATCAAACAAAACAAGTAAGTTTTGCCCAATGACAATCGCTCAAAACAAAAGGTGTTCGTTACGTGTTCACTTGTCCGCTTTTCTTCGAGGAAAAATGGTGGAATCTTTCTTTAAAAAAAAAAGTAGTTTGTTTTCTTCACAAGCCAATCAAAACCGTGCACTATTTTCACCTCATCCTGTCAGGCGCTAATGGGATTGTCAATCAGAAAAGCCATCAGATAAATAACAACAAAAAAAGTTCTTCGGCTAGAACTGTCTTAGATGACACTAGCAATGCTTCATGACACCAGTCATGCTCAGGTAAACAGTATATAAACTCATGTACTACTACTACTACTACTACTACTACTACTACTGGTGGTGATGATGATGATGATGATGATGATGATGATGATGCACCCCTACGTAACATCTCTTATTTTGTTCTTTAGTTCTCCAATTCAGAAACGATGCTTCTGACAAAGCGGTAAGAATTGCTCTCTATGTCATAATGTATTGTAAGCAACTTGTCACCCTTGAAGTAGTATTTTTAGCTCCTTACATGAAGTGGCTTCATGCTTTGTCTAGAACGATTTCTATATAAAAAAATAAAAAAATGAAATAAAAGTTACAGGGTATCTATTTATTTTTTTTTTTTACTGTTGAGTTGAAAGTTAGCGTAATGACTAAAAAATAGGGTAGAATACACAAACGGGGGGGGGAATATCTATTTTATGTCATAAGCGAAACATTGATTCTTCTCTAAATATGACACAGGGTACATGTATGTATATATTTTAGAAATCAAGAGGCTATGCATTTATATTATACAGTTAAATTACATTATGGTAAAGAACTAGTTGTTCACACTAAAAGTTACATTGCGCTCTTTGCAATAAGTTAGTGACTTACTATTGCAAGACTCATTTATATAAGTTCACGGATTATCGAACAAATAAAACTTTATCAAATTTCACAAGAATTCCTAAGAGTGTTTCAATAATTTTCGTGGATAAGTTGATGAATATAGATGAATTTTACCCTTTTTTTCAGAGTAATCATGCAGTGAGCAGTACTATTATTCAATGGGCGTTCGAAAAGTAATGCCCCTATTTTATCTTATTCCGCCCGAATAGATCAGTAGGAATTACAAATTGCAGTTTTATGATGACTGGACTGATACATTTATAACATGAAAGTTCCATCTCTGTGTACCTGTTACATGATAAGGGCTGTCCCCTTTTCATGTAAGTATAAAAATAGAGAGATTTAGTTAAAATGAAAATGAAATAGCAATAGACGAAATTCGAACCTCGTAATTTAGGTTTAGAAATAGATTACGTGTCAGAAGTAGAGAAAGGAATGTAAAACAAACGATTATTTAGAATAGAGATAAAATAGTTTTCGAAAAGAATGTGCACTGTCAATTTTGTTATGAAAATTCAATTGAAAGAATGCAGCTATAAGATAATGTTTTTAACAATTGGAAAAATAGGTTACTGAGTATAGGTTAAAATTCCTTTTGTAAAAAAAGGAAAAGTTTTGGACACGTATGTCCAGAACACGTGTGTATGACGTCATGGAAAATAGAAAGTTCTAGAGATAGTTAGAAAAACTTTAGAGAAAAGAAAGGAAAAACCGGGAGAAACTCAGAGGGAGTTTGAGAGGGACAGACGACAGTCCAGTTTCGAATTCGAACGTCTAGAAGCGAGACGGTCACTTTGAAACTTAATATGTGAAGCTTTGAATTCTAGATGATGAAAACCACGGCCGGTCGTGAGAAGAAATAAACTATCAGGTGTTTTTGTAAACGTCGTCTTTGTGTTGTGATTCCAGAAAAAGGTAAAGTGAATTGTTATTATATGTCTATATGTCTGTGTTATAAAATGTCATGACATACACATCTCATATCTACAATGTGAACTCTACATCTCATATCTACACTAAGACTGTCTGAACACTATCTCCTCACTCAAAGAACTTTCTTCTTCTACACGTCTAAGTATGAACAGTTTTAATATATATGAATCGCTTCATAACAGAAACAACAACATTCATTATAAAACGAACAATCTCTACAACAATATCTCTCACAACAACATTTTTTTCTAAAACTCTCTCTCTCTCTCTCTAAGACTCAACGACAAACTCTCTCTAAGACTCTCTTGTAATGAAACCCCTATATAACATAGCGGACAGTGTGAGACTCATAGAAAGCAATCTCTGTCATAGACGTGCGTCATTGGATTCCTGACAAAAGTGCGTTGAGAATGGCGGTGAATATGTAGAAAAATAAATTCTGGAACTATAAACAAAAATGTCAAAAAAAAAAAAAAAATCACCAAGAAAATCCCACCCCGTCAAAAAGCGATAGTAACGGTTGCAAACTACATACATAGTAATTCTAAATGCTGTCGCAGCCACCCTCTTCTCCAGATTTGACTCCCAGCGATTATTGGTTGTTTGAAGACCTGAAAGAAATGCTTCCCGGGAAGAAATTTTGCTTCAATTGAGAATTAAGGGGTTCTTTTATGGCAGAAGGCAAATTGTTCTAGAAAAAATGTCGTATCATAAAAGAAGCATTAGAATCTGTATTACTCTAGAAGGAGACTCTATTAATGAGTAAAGTCCAACTGTTCTTAAACATTATTTTTTTATGTGTTAGGCCCGGAACTTATTGAGAGACATGTTAAATCTCTCTCTCCCCCTCTCTCTCTCTCTCTCTCTCTCTCTCTCTATATATATATATATATATATATATATATATAAAAGTGAGTGTGTGTGTGTGTGTGTGTGTGTGTGTGTGTTATCCACTTGAAATAATTCTAACTAATAGACAACTTAGGTGGCTTGGTCACACCATCCGGATGCCAGCAGAAAGGCTCCCACGCAAGGTCCTCTACGGGGAACTTGCAGAGGGCAGACGCAACCCTGGGGGTCCACGTAAACGTTTCAAGGACCAACTAAAAACATCATTGAAAAAGTGTGGCATATAATACAACGCCATCGAACATGCTGCTGCTGATTGGAGAAAATGGCGAAACATCTGCCAAGAGGGCTTGGAAACTTTCACCTCCACCTATAACGACCGAGCAGAGCGAAGAAGACACCAAAGGCACGCGGCGCAGCGGGCAGACGGCATCTTCCCTTGTGCTGCCTGCGGCCATGTATGTAATTCACGAATTGGACTCCACAGTCACCAGCGAGTCCATCAGGCGTAATCTATCTGGGACTGTTAGGCATGGTGCAACGTCATCGTCGTCAGTGACGGACTACTGAAGAGAAGAGAAGAGTGTGTGTGTGTGTGAGGACACTTCTCAATCTATATACTTAACGGCAGTTTTGATCTACGGACATGTAAATTTGGTTTATAGGGTATTCAGGCATATGGAAAACTTTCTTTATCGGTTTTCATCCAGAATAAAGGCTTGCTGAGGGGGTCAAAATTGAAAAATTAGTGCATCATCAAACTTTTATCTGTTCGTCAATTGTTTCAGGAATGTACAAGTGCGAATGGTTCACATGACAGGTTCCTTATGTTAAGAATAAATAGGTTTGAAAACACTTATTAAAGACCGTGTCAAGCTGATCGAATGGTTATCGTACTTGATTCACTGTCTTTAGGTGTTGGTTTCAATCTTAGCTCAAGTTTTTTTTTTTACTTACAAGATATGAACAAAATACGCGCATGCACTTGTCTCAGTTTCTTTCCGTTTTTTTTTACTTAATTTTTTAAAACGAATTTTACGTTTCTTTTAATACTTACGGTATTTCTGTTTATCATAAATAAGAATTCTGCATTAATTAAAATATGATATGTATGCGTAGTTTACGACCGGGCAACCCCGGGTGGCCTGATACTATATCTATGAAAGTGAGAACGTGTGTGTGGGAGGACCCATCTTAACTTATATACTCACCTCGCTCCCCACACCTTGCGGGACTGAGCACCAAATTCAAGCAAAGACCATTGCCCTTGTGGCAATCAGTTATAGGTTAATGTAGGGGAAACCCTTCATACCAATTGTCACTATCCAGCTCCCCTACTCCCCTAATTTTCTCAGTGGGGAAGCAAATAAATCCAATCTCAACTTATATACTCGGTTTCTTTTCGTTTTTTTTTACTTCATCATTTTTAAGGAATTTAAAGTAATGTTTAATCATTACGGTATTTCTGTTTATAATAAAAAAGAATTCTGCATTAATTAAAATATAATATTTATGCGTATTTTACGACTGGGCAACGCTAATAATAAAATAAATTTGTTCAACTCGGACGTAGACACAAGCATATTATGTAAATCACACTAATATAACTTTATCTCATTTAATATGCTTTAAGTGTTTATTTCAAATATCTTAAACGTATCTCCAGTAATGTTTTTATCTTCACGTCCAATCTATCTTGTTTTCATTTTCACGCCAAACAAGACACGGTACTACTTTAACGTAAAGGACTACTATTTGCGCCTAAATGTACAAGAATACTCTGTAGGAAGTTGATCAAGGAGAAATCAGTTCACATTAGACTTGAACTTCCGCATGTCAGTACAGTCGAGGAAGTAGCAAACCGGGAAGGAATTCCAATAATTTAGCAGTTCGAGGAAAGAAACTATTTGAATAGAAGGCTATCTAACATCCAGATGAAATAATTTTTTGTTACGCATATTTCAGCTTACAAGTTTTTTTTTTTGGCTGAACGAAATAAAGCGTGATTATTCCTCTACGAAGAGCATGTAAATAGAAAGTAAACATTCGCATTATTTGGATTCTTCGGACTACTGTTCGAATCGTGAGTGTCATTTTCACAACGTTTCGGTCGATGTAACCTCAGATGTAACTTGACGATCTTTCTATCGGACTAGGGAATATTTTGGTTGAACTCTACAGTCTGCACGGAATTTCGAACCGAAACGTTTATTTAATCAATAGAGGTAGGACTTTCTCGTTCTGACAACCATGACTGGGTAGAAGTCATAAGTCATAAGTAGAAGTCATAAGTCATAAGTAGAAGTCATAAGTAATTTGCGATTTGTATACAGAATTATTGTCTACAAATATTACCGAACTATTGTATTACTTAGTAATTTTATTGGTAATTGTATATATTATATATTGGTAATAATTATATATTATATATGGTAATATTATATATTGGTAATGTTATTACTTGGTAATGCTATTGTATTATTGTATTACAGAACTATTGTGTACAGAACTCATAAGTCATCAGTAGAAGTCATAAGTAATTTGCGATTGTATACTGAAGACGGAATCTTCAACCCCCAGAAACGTGTACAACTGATATTACATGTACTTTATCTATGCCTTGTGGACACTTTTAGTATTCTGCATTTCAGGAGCATAAAACCTACTTAGTCTTTAGATGTACAATTTTACTACTTATCATTATATATCACTATTTATTACTGCATATTATATGTACATATCTATAAACACACACACATACATATATATATTTATACTATTGTACTATTCATACTATTATTACTGTATATATTTATATATTATCTATTACATATAATTAATTGTTCTTATCTTTAGTTAAATTCTATACTAGGCGTGCTGAGTAATCGATCGTACGCAGAATATAGGCTGCTTCTTTTGAGCCGCTTACTCTTCATTGTTCTTTTTATCCATAATTTTCCTTCGTCCTATAAGGGTAGATAGTTTCCCTTTTGCCCTCTATATTGTGGTCAGTTATACCTGGCTTTTTTTTGCAAGGTGGTCATCACTTATCAAGGCCCGGAAGCCACTCGGGGATAAGGGTTATTGCGTGTACAATATGTTAGCATTGGAGATTTGATAAAGTGTCTTACTTAAGGGGGCGGTTACTCAGGAATTTGTTTATGTTGGACTTGAAGACATCCAGGTTGTAGTCAGGTGGGAAACAGGCAAACAGAAGAGAGTTTTACATTGTCTTGTAGTCTTATTATTATTATACATGCAATTTGACTTGCTACTAAGATAATTGTTCTTATATCATAATTATAATGATTAATATTGTTGCTATTTATTTTTAATGTTAAGATAATTCTTATTATTACACTCATTATAACAACTTTCGTATTATCAAGATTTCTTTTCTGTTCATTAAGATGATTATTGTGTCCCTGTAGTTTATTTCCTTTTCATTTTTTTCGCCATCTTTATACCGAATCCAATTTTCATATTGAAAGAAAAAGTCGAAGGTCTCTGCCGTATAACTCTGTAAAAAAATCCCCAATGCAGGTAAATGCATTAAGGTATGACGGGAATAATTATTGAATGCTTATCCGTCTAAACCATTTACAGAAGAATGAGAAATGAAAGAAATAGATTAAAACGAAAGAAAAATAAGTATTTAAAGTCGAACGTAAAAAAAGAAAGAAAATACCTATTACCAAAATAAAAAAAATAAATAAAAAATCGAAAAAGCATACATCGATGAATATAAAGAAATATTGTTGGAAATATCCTTGAAAAAGACTTTTAGGGCAAATAAGTGATTTTATGCAAATTACCCACTTTTATTTGAGGAGAGGTTTTATATAAATGCAAATAAAATAGAACTTCGAGCGAACAGGGTTCAAAAAAGAAAAGAATTTACTGCAAGGGAGAGAGGGGTTAAAAATGAATTTACTGAAAGGAATTAATCACTTCTCCTCACCTCTGTTACCTAATTTTCTTAAAAAACAAAACAACAAAAAAAAAACATTATCCGGGACAACCGTTTTGGAAACAACCAAATTTCAAACTGACATAAGTATGACTCTTTATTATATTTGTAATTATAATTGAATAAAATTTGTTTTGAATGAAATAACTTGCTGGTTTTTAATTGCCTTCGACTAAAAAACCGAAGGTTGTTCTGCTACAATCTCTACCCCCCCTCGCCAATCTTTCAGGATAAACACCCGTCTAGCTGAAACCCTGTCAAAACAATTTCCCCACTTTTTAACTGTGCCAAAACCAAAACGTAGATTCCATAAACAAAGCTTCTTTCTTAGAAGTGAACGCCAGTGGAACTCTTTTCCGTCTGCCTGTTTCCCACCTGAATATGACTTGGATGTCTTCAAGTCCAACATAAATAAATTCCTGATGAACCGCCCCCTTAAGTAATGACACTCTATGAAATCTCCAATACTAAGGATTACTACGAATAATCCCATTGATTACTGTACACGCAATAATCCTTATCCTCGAGTGGCTTTCGGGCCTTGATAAGTGGTGACTTCCATGTAAAAAAAAAAGATTGTTCTTTTTATAAACAAAAAAAAATGTTAGAAAATTTCTAACATAAAGAAATAATTTATGTTTCTGTTATAACCCTGTTTAAAGGATTACCAGGAAAATAGGACACGTGAATAGAGAAGCAAAATGTATTAACAACATATAAAAGTGTGAATTCTTTGTTTAGCTGTTTTAGTTCACCGGATATAAACCATCGCCTTAATACCTTGTCTTCCGGTATTTATGGTGTATGGATCAGTTCATTTATAGGTAACGCAGGTTATTCAACAGTTTCTGAATTTTAAAGATGAGGATCGATTGTTTGTATTAATTGTATTCTTCGGAGTATTGTCTCATTACGAGTTGTATTTGTCCAACGTTTCGGGCAAGATAACCCCCGGCCTTCTTTAGGCGTATCTTATAGAACTGTTGAACTCGAAAGCATTTTTTCAGAACTCGAGAATCTGAATGGAATGTTGAACGGACCCTTTAATCCGTGGGTATAGCGTGCTCTCGTTTCGTGGACCTTAATAAGGTATAAGTCCTAAAAAATTCGCGATTGTATTTTGGGGATTTAACACACAACCTCCAGAAGAGCGTAACTTTACAACTGAATTTTACCAAATGCATTATCCCCCACGTACCCTTGTCGGAAGCAGATGGAGAATAGAATAGCACAAATAGTTTTTTTTTTAGAAAAGACTAACTAAACATGAAAGTTTAAACAAACCAGCTGCAAAGAAGGTAAGCTCCCTCTACCAGACTAGAAAACTTTTCAGACTTGCCAGTATTATATATGTTTCCAAAGCCGTCATTCGTGGACTAATGTTGGCACATCTTGGCTAACACACCACCCACTTGACTCTCTGCTTTTGATTGTGTAAAAGAAAGAATCTCTGACCTAATAACGTCCCACATTGTCTACCAAGTTCAAGCTCCTGTCTCATCACTGGAATGTTGCATAATTGAGGTTCTTTTTTAAAACGGAATGTGTGTTGACGAACCTGATGCATTTGTGCCTCCCTTTTTTTTATAAATGCTCGCAACTAACCCGACAATCAGCAAACCCACACCACATTTACATGCCTAAAGCTGTTTACTTTACTTGATTTTTCCATTCAACAGCTTACCTTTGGAATTCCCCGACTGTATCAAAATGCAAAAATTAAATATTATGTGAACAAATATCTCACCACACAACTCCATACTGACGATGCATCTGTAAATCTATTAACTGATTTATAGTTGTCCCTTTAGTCTCAGTAGCAATGTGTCTCCTCTAGGTGAATAAAAAGAAAACAGATGCTATGTATAAAAAAAAAGTGTCAACAAGAAAAAAATATTTAAATTTGAAGGACTCATAAAAAATCACTATGGTAGAATTAAAGAAGAAACTGTAAAGGGAATTTTGAGGAATTATTTAACGAGAAACTTTGTGAATCAATTTTTGAAGTACTTGGAAGAAAATTCATGAATTTTAATGAGTGGAAACTCATTTAAAAGAATATACTAGGTAAAAAAAAACAAAAAAAAACAACAAGCAAGGCTACCAGGAATTGACTAGGCTAAAAATCAAACGCATTGCTATTAAAACGTTTATATCTGTTTACCTCTCTCTATCTTTGTCTTTTTTTTTTGCTCCCTTTCTTTTTCCCTTAACTCTCCCGGAACACCCCTTTTTTCTCCGTCCATCAAATTCCATCTGAAGCTGGACATACACACACATACAGTCCTTTTATATAATAGATTCCTTATGGCATGATTCGGCATTTGTTTTACAACTTTGTACATAATAACACTCCATAGCCATGGCCCCCCCCCCTGACGAAACCTGGTCCAGTTGATCCCAAGAAAATGAAATAGATTTTTAAATTATCCAGCGTAACCTTTTTCAAGAATATACCAACTTTGTCAGTCTTTGTGTTTTTACTTTTTTAATTTTAGCTGGACATACAAACATACACACATACAACTGCTTATCATATAATAGATGGTAACCTTTAGTTTTACTAATCAAGCATTTTAATTGAAGGAGTGAAAAAGAAAGAAGAGTAAGGAATGGACCGAAAATGGAATAAAAAGATAGAGTAGACATCTATTTTTTCGCTACGACCAACAAGCAAAACTAGCCACAACTAAAATAGCCGCCTTATTTGAGTGTTAATAGTTTCAATATAGATAAAAATATAATTATATTAATTGGGTAGACGTTACGAATAGAATACGGAAATAAATGATGAAAGCTAGTATTAAAATAAATTTCATAAATTACAATAATACGGAAATACGCAGCAAGTCTTTATATATTGAAGACTTGCTATCCATCAATAAAACTTGCCAGTTTTCGTATTATTTGGATTCATCGGACTACTTTGCTCATTTGGAGTGTGATTTTCCGTGGTCCAATAAATCCAAATAATACGAATAACCAATCCTTATCTCAAAAATTCAATAAGGCATAAACTAGACTTACTAATTAGTTCTTCATGTTGCAATTCTGCTATTCCCGTATGCGAGATCAACAACGCAGCAACAATAATCTGGAATTAGCCAATGAAAACGCGTAACACGAAGAAAACGTGCGTGGACAAACAGAAAGAGAGAGAGAGAAAGAGAGAGAGAGAGAGAGAGAGAGAGAGGGGGTATACAGGTAGAGTAGCTTCTTTTCATTAAAATATAGATTATTTTATTTACACTTGAAACATTGAAATTTTATTGACACATTCCTGTCATGTTGTTTATCAAAACATATAGAGGTTGTCAATATGATTTCAGCTTTGATTAAAAGTGTAAAAATGCTGCACTTGCCGTAAATGGATTCAATCACAATTCCATCAAATAAAACATTCACGCCGATTTTATTTCTAATCTTAATTGCACTTTAATCTTCATTTATCTTTTTATTCTCTTTTTAGCCATACTCTCGATGTTGCTTCTGTTTCGTCTTTAATTTTAATGCCATATTTTAATCTACGCTTTCTCTTCGCTTTCACGGTAATTCATTCCCAATGTGCCTTTCTATGCCTGTCAATTTCGTTTTAACTTCAGTTTTATTATGAAACTCAAATCAGTTTTCATTTAGATTTTCCTTTTACATTTTAACTTAGATATTGGACTTTCGTTTCGGTTGTTCATATTTATTTTTTACTGTAAATTTAACGTAAACTTAATTGTATTTTCAGTTTCGGTTTTAACTGTTTGTTTTTTAACTTTCGTTTTAAATTATGCAAATTTCCCGAATGCACTGCTGCCACATCTGGGCAGGAGCTGCTAAAAACAGCCTATCCTGCCTTGACAGATTACAAAAATAGGCTTCGTGGCTTAGTGGGGGATGCCCTTTTCTCTTCCCTGCAACCTCTCTCCCACAGGAGAGACGTAGCGAGTCCGTCTTTGTTTTATCGATACTTTCATGGCAAGTCCTCGTCTGAACCCCAATCTCTGCCCCCCTCGCCAATCTTTCACGATAAGCACCCGTCTAGCTGAAACTGCTGTCAAAAATTTTCCCCACTCTTTATCTGTACGAAAACCAAAACGTAGATTCCATGAACAAAGCTTCTTTCTTAGAAGTGAACGCCTGTGGAACTCTGTTTCGTTTGCCTGTTTCCCACCTGATTACAACTTGGATGTCTTCAAGTCCAACATAAATAAATTCCTGATGAACCGCCCCCTTAAGTAACACACTTTATCAAATCTCCAATACTAAGGATTACTACGATACTATCCCATTGATTACTGTACACGCAATAACCCTTATCCTCGAATAGCTTCCGGGCCTTGATAAGTGGTGACTAGCTTGTAAAAGAAAACGGTTTCCTTTCACTCTCATCCAGGATTTAGTTGCAGATATGTGCGGTTATAAGTAGTAATTTCGTATTTCTGTTCAGATTTTGTTTTTTGTAGCGTATGATCCTTCTTTAATCGGTCTTGTAAATCGTCTATCGGTACTTTTGTTGTTGTTGTTTTTGTTGTTGTTGTTGTTGTTTTTGTTGTTGTTGTTTTTGTTGTTGTTGTTTTTGCTGTTGTTGTTAAACGAGATAAACCTCTGCCTAGAACTCACGAAAGTCATGCCTCATGATTACCTAGTCTGCATGAAGTCCTCCTCGTTGTTCGCAGCTATTCGTAAACCAGAAAGATTTCAAGTTTTATCCCCAACACCAAGAACAGAAATGTTCAGCATTTTGCATACGAAGTCAGGCAAGGTTTGACACAGAATACACAAAACAATTGAGCCGGAACAACACTGATACTTTTACTCTAAATATTTGCGGTTTCTCACCTGTAACACGCTTGCCTGACACATTTCGAGACAAAGATGACCACATAACGGCGACCCCTGATGACTCCTCCTCCTGGGTTTCACTAGAGCGCTTTTAGTCATATAGTTATGGATTCATTGTGTTGCAACTGCTCCCACGATCTTCTATTATTAGGCTTCTTTCCTCTTCTTTCCTTATCACAAGATTCAGACATTCTCATTAAATGAGGTACCTCAGTTCTTGCATATCATTATATCTTTGGATTTTGTAATTTTGATTCTTATTTGCAGTTCACATTATAAGCATCTTTGTTTTTCCAAATTCTTTTAATTTATGTTATCATAGCTGCGCGTGTTTTTATTATTCTTGATAGAATGTGTTCTGATGAAATCATAGCGTTACGTGGCCGTTAAAGTTCAAAACTCTCCCGGATCCCATGGTGTCTGATACCGTTGAAAAAGGAACAACCAAACAAAAATAAATAAATCAGACCCTTCTTTCCGTTTTAGCAAAAGGCATTTATTACCATTCCTTTCCAAGCAATAACTGCTTCTTGTTTTATTTTCTAACTGTTCATTTCGTCTGCCATGAGATTAACAATCCCTCCCCGCCATCTTGAAAACAGCTTAAAAGTCTCTCGCCGCCACACGTTCATTTCACTCCGCGAATGTTTCCTTCTCCTCCGACCTCACGCTGGCATTAGTCAGCCATTCCGCGCCTTCGACTTTGCACGTCCATATTCTCCGGTGTGGACTTTGCTTCTCTCTCCGACCACGTGGCGCATATTTTTCTTTATTCTTCTGCCGCAAGCCCGCGCACACTTTCTAATTTGCATATGTGCCTTTTCGGCCACTGCTGCTAATATCTACGCAAGTCAGCTATTCTACAGCTCCAGCTGATATTTTCCCACGCGCTCATATGCGTCCTGTTACAATAGCACTTGTACCTCTTCAATGCAAATATCTCAAAATGGCCCGGCAAACAACAAAAATCCCACGGCTGTAATGTAGAGGCAGCTAGATGCCGGAAATAGTCTCTTCACACAAATTGCGACACTTTGGTATTCCATCGCTATTTTATGCTTCCCTGACTGTAGTAACTTGAAAAAAGTTAAATATATTCTATATTACGTAAACAGATGTCACTGCTCACTTTCTCCATATAGCGCACCTGTAGACATGTTCCGAAATAATAGCCCTTTACATCTAAGTGGTAATATAACTTGTTTGGGACGAATACGAGTACATGAATGACGTTGATTTCGAAAGGTTATCAGAATTAGAGTATAATTGGTTTTACAAGCAGGTATGTATGCCTGGTAAATAAGTTTTATTCTAAAACACTCAATCTCAAGTAGTTGGTTATTTGGTTTAATGGATATGAAAGACTATGGAATTGGCTATACTAAAATCCTATTTGATATATTATGATTTATTAGACAGGAATACGCATTCGAGAAAATTTGGTCGGGTTATTCCTTCAGTTTAAAAGGTGCAATAATAAATATAAAAGAAAAAAAAAACTAATAATAAATTGTTGACAACATGTCTTCTTGTGTTTCGGTATCGAGTGAACCAAACTGGTTGGCATAACTAAATCAGTTTATCCGAACATCAATAGTAAAAAAAAAAGACGGGCACAAAATAGTTTTAATCAATGCGTTTTACGATAAAACTCTACTGCATACTTAAGCCTGATGAACCAAATATTATGATTCGTGTTATTTGGATTCTTCAGAATAATGTTCTCATCTTCAGTGTTATTTGCACAACGCTTCGATCGATGTAAACTCCGACCTTCTTCAGGTATATCTTGTCGAACTTAGGAATATGCACGGAATTTCTAATGGAAACCTTTATTTAATCCACCACGGGAGGCTCCTCGTATCCCGTCAACCATAACCGGGTAGATCATAGTCTTGGACACGCTGAAGACTGAACCTTTTACTCTCCCCCCACCCCCACCCGAAGAGTATGGTTTAGAACTAAATATTACGAAGTATTTAATTTATCATGCAACGGATAGTTTTATTATGAATTTTGGAGCCTATACTCGTTTTTAGTTGTACAATTTTAGTTCTACACTCTATAGATAAGTACATACTAGTGTGACCTGTGGAAATTCCATAGCGGACTCTTTCATTTGTAATCTATCGATGTTGGCATTTTGTAACAGTTCAGCTCAAATGGAGTAACCCTGATATTATTGTAGCTCTTTTGTTAAATACGTCAAGCATCGTTTTTTTTTCTCTTACATAGGAGTCACCACTTATCAAGGCCCGGAAGCCACTCGAGGATCCAATGTAGATCCAATAGCTATGAAGTTGGTAACCCATAACAAGATCGTGTTTCGAGCTGGTACGGGATAGTGTTTACCAAGACTGAAGTGCAAACGGAACGCTCGTTGTGTTGCAGTTACAGATTCCTTTGTTTTGATAAACGTTTCCATAATGACAGAGCGATGCTGATCAGTTCGATTAATGTCAGCAACTGAAAAAAAAAACTAACAACAAAAAAAAACAACTGGCTTTATAAAGGGACAAAATAAAATGCATTATATGAACGCAAATGGTGTCAAAAAATTAAAGACACTTTTTTGTTTTCTTTTTACTTTATTTGCCTTTTATTAAACCTACAAATGTGTCAGATGATTTTACCTAAGCGTATATATATATATATATATATATATATATATATATATATATATATATATATATATATATATATACACATATATATATCGTAATCTGTCGTAATAAGTTTTGATCTATAATGATCGCTAGTAGGATTGTACATCTAAAAACAAGAAAAATAGTTAAATGGTCCCAAAATTTACACTACAATTTTGGCAAGGATAAAGTACTTAGTAAAATTCAGTTGTAAGTGACATCGACTGAATCGCAGTGAAAATAACACTCAAGATGAGGATAGTAGTTCGAATAATCCAAGACATACGAATTATCAATCCTCATTTAAAAAATTAAGAAACCGAGATGACGAATTTTCAAACTTAATCGTGAGTTTGAAATTTAATCGTCACCGACAAATATACATAGTATTCCAAATCTAAGTGTGACAGACAAACGAACATGATATTTAAAACATAACCTCGAGAGGCCAACGGACATGAAATTTTCAACGTAAGCCTGACAGACCATCGGACATAATATTTGGAATCGTTAAACAGACTCTATAATATATTATAATTATTATATATCATAACTATTATATATTATAATTATATTGTCAATAATTTTCCCCACTCTTTATCTGTGCCTAAATCAAAATGTAGATTCCATGAACAAAGTTTCTTTTTTAGAACTGCACGTCTATGGAACTCTCTTCTATTTGCTTGCTTCCCAGCTGACTACAGCTTGATTGTCTTCAAGTCAAATATAAACAAATTCTTGATGAACTGCCCCCTTAAGTAACCCAATTTACCAAATTTCTATTACTAACGATTACTACAATATTATCCCATTGACTACTGTACACTCTATAACCCTTATCCTCGAGAGGTCTCTGTGCCTTGATAAGTGGTGACTCCTATGTCAGAGAGAAAACAGATGCTTGACGTAATTACAGTAAGATACGTATGAGTTTTGCGATGCAAACTCAATTTGAAATTGAAACTCAAAAGAAACTAATCTATTGAACTGCGAATAAAGTCTCCAATAGATATTTGAAGACACATTTAAATCAGCAGAGACTATGCTAAGTGGTTGAAGTCTATTCATTTACGTGAAAGAGATTTATTTTGACAGTCGTAGACTAAGCAAAGAGTTATCTTCTCTTGAGGATAGAAATTGCTTATATCCAAGTTTATCTTATCATTTTTTTTTATTCTTTAAAGGCTTTAATGGAATCTGTATGTTTGCGTTTTTATTGCAGTTTTGTTAGTTTATCTTGCATTCCTGTTTATATCGTTTGACTCGTTCTGCCGAAATCAATTAATCTCAGTTTAATTTCGCATTAAACTAATTTATCGTTTTTAGATACATTCTTACACGTCCTTGAAGCGCCTTCGTCCATCATTCGATCCGTCATCTTTTCTATTTCATATTATTTGAATGCTTCGGACTACATTTCTAATTTTGGGTGTTATTTTCACGACGTTTCGCTCGATCGATGTAACCTCCTATCCTCTTCAGGTATACCGTGTTGAACTCGGGAATCTTACTGTGAAACTTGCGAATCTTTCTGTCGAACTCAGGAAGCTGCACAGAATCTCGAACGGAAACCTTTATTTAATCCACGAAATAGAACACTCGTTCTCCGGGTAAGATTCAGCTTCCCGAATTCGAAACTTTGTGAAAATAACACTGAATATGAGAATAGTAGCGCGAAGAATACAAATAACACAAATAATAAATCCGTATTTAAACATTTATACTTTGCCATCTTCCGGCAGCTAACCGTAAGCAGTCGGAAAAAGATGACGCGACCATTATCATTCTTTGAATTCAAAACGCTGAAAGCAAAACTTTAACACAAGATGATAAGACTTACTGTGTGAGTGAAATTATATAGAATAAATATTTCCTTATCCAAGAAAGTATATTAAGACATTTGTTTCGACCAATGATTCACAGAAATAAGTATTGTCTAATGAGGAAAACATGGAGACAGCTTTAAACAACAATCAAACGTTTTTCTTTCATGGAAAGCATCTAAGATTTATTTCTCAACAAAATATGTTTTTGTAACGAGGAAAACAATTTTTTTCCATGAAGACAACTGAGATCAAAACCAATTTCTTTTTTATTATAAAAGTAATTTTATAAGAACTGTAATTTTATAGGAAAAGTGATTTTATATATAATTCTATAAGAACAGTAATATATAAGAAAAGTGATTTTATAAGATAAGTAGTTTCATAAGTAATTTTATAAGAAAGTAATTTTATAAGAAAAATAATTTTATAAGAAAAGTAATTTTATATATAATTCTATAAGAACAGTAATTTTATAAGAACAGTAATATTATAATAACAGTAATTTTATAAGAACAGTAATTTTATAAGAAAAGTAATTTTATAAGAACAGTAATTTTATAAGAAAAGTAATTTTATAAGAACAGTAATTTTATAAGAAAAGTAATTTTATAAGAACAGTAATTTTATAAGAAAAGTAATTTTATATATAATTCTATAAGAACAGTAATTTTATAATAACAGTAATTTTATAATAACAGTAATTTTATAAGATAAGTAATGTTATAAGATAAGTAATTTTGTTCTTCTATCAACGAAAACATCGTATACTGACAGCTGGTTACTGATAAGCTAATCGTGTCGGCTTTTTCCGGCACCGTACCGTAAACTGCCGGAGGATGCCGACACAATCTTGGACCAGGTTCTGGATTAGGACGAGAAAGATAAAGAACTTCCAAACGCCTGATTGTTAAATAGTATTTTTATCGGTACAGCTTGAAATAGCATTTGCCTCGTTAAACCTGAAGGCCGAATCGACATGTCTTGCCCAGCACTACTCTTAATAGTCTCTTCACATGAACTTCATATCACTATCCTCTTTGTATCAGGTAATCTCTACTATTATGTAAAAGTTACTTTGTGTGGGTGGGTGGGTGGGTGGGTGTGTGTGAGAGTTCCTTCCTCATAGATTCCAAAACGGCTGAGTCTATCTTTTGCAAATTTCACACAAAGAAATAT
>NC_136505.1:31133737-31153737 GCF_053919585.1 Euprymna scolopes | reverse complement strand
ACAGAACAAGACATTTACTTTAATAAATGTCTAGGATGGAATCACATTTCCTTTTGATTTCTTTAAAAGATCAATCCTTTTAGGCATGCTCTCAACCAAAGTGGAACACTGTAAAGAGTGGGTGCTATTTCATTCGCTTTGTACAACTTTCCACAGTTTGCTATTGTTCTCAAAAGTTCGTCCGGCCAATGCACGAGATATTATGAACCAAATATTCTTGATTGGGTTGAAATCGAGGCTTTCACCTGGCCAAAATATCGCATCAATTGAATTATCAGAAAACACTTTTTTGGTTAGTTGTGCTGTGTGTGCAGTGGCATTATCGTTTTGGAAAATAATCTTCTGGGATATTCCCAGCTTCTGGATACTTGGTAACAGTCCTGTTTCTAATATTCGAATGTATTCCTTTGCATTGATTGACTTCTCACATCTAATAAGTTCCCCATCTCCTGCCGCAGTAAAAGTTCCCCATACCATTATCCATCCATTCCCGTGTTTAACTGACATTTTTATGCAACTTGGCGAAAATCCTTCTTTAGTTCTTCGATCGCACTGTTCGGGAGCATCGGGAGCATCACTAACAAGACAAAATCTTGATTCATCTAACCAGAAAACATTCCTGAACCAGTCTGTATCTTTCTTGCCATAACACGAGAAAAATCTTTTTCTGTCATTGACATTCTTCTTAGATAAAAATGGCTTCTTTGCACATCTTGCAGAGGAAAATTCAATTTCTTTCCTCGTTCTAGATATTGTATATCTAGAAAGAGAATTTTCAGCCTCTGTTTTGAATTCTTTGCTATGGTCAACATAAGTTTTTATTCAATCCTCCAAAACAGTTAATTTAAGCCTGTGGTCGTCATTCAAAGGGGATACTCTAGGGCGACCAGATCCAGATTTCCCTTTTAGCAAGCGTTCGACTTCGAACCTTTGATCAATTCGCTTCACTACAAAAAGAGATATTTTCACATTTTGTTTTGTTAAAATATAAAAAAATCTGCTTGTAATTTTGGGACTGCATTAATCCTGCAATTCTTTTTTTAATATGCGGTCTTACCATTTTTAGATTAAATTTTTTTAACTTGTTATTATATGCTATAATAATAATAATATGCAAAATAGATATTTTCAGTTAAAATTAACAAAAATTCATGGAAAAAATATTGAAAAGTTGATTTCTTCCTTATTTCTCTCTTGGCCCATTTTTTTTTGCTCATGAGTATATATATATATATATATATATATATATATATATATATATATATATATATATATATATATAACAGGAAATTGTTTTCCCGTAACATGTACAGCACTATAGAAAAACCAACAGATAAATTGCTATGCAAATGTTTATAATTTATTATTCTCAGCAACTACTGCAGCATGTTTCTATGCAAGAATACATACATTTTTCATACCTATACATAACCACAAACAAACGAAACTATATTCGTCTTCTTTAATGTAGTCATTTACTCTTATTTATTAAGTTAGACATAAATTTACATTCTTCTTAGTTTAACAGAACGACTGAATAGTCTGCAATCAGACAAACACCCAAAACTTAGAATCATGTATGCAATCAGACAAACACCAAAACCTTAGAATCATGTATGCCCTCAGACAAGCACCCAAACCTTAGAATCATGTATGCAATCAAACAAACACCCAAACCTTAGAATCATGTATGCAATCAGATAAACACCAAAACCTTAGAATAATGTATGCAATCAGACAAACACCCAAACCTTAAAAACATGTATGCAATCAGACGAACACCCAAAAATTAGAATCATGTATGCAATCAGACAAACACCCAAACCTTAGAATAATGTATGCAACCAGACAAACACCCAAAAATTAGAATCATGTATGCAATCAGACAAGCACCCAAACCTTAGAATCATGTATGCAATCAAACAAACACCCAAACCTTAGAATCATGTATGCAATCAGATAAACACCCAAACCTTAGAATCATGTATGCAATCAGACAAACACCCAAACCTTAGAAACATGTATGCAATCAGACAAACACCCAAAAATTAGAATCATGTATGCAATCAGACAAACACCCAAACCTTAGAATGATATATGCAATCATACAAACACCCAAACCTTAGAATCATGTATGCAATCAGACAAACACCCAAACATTAGAATCATGTATGCAATCAGACAAATACCCAAACCTTTGAATCATGTATGCAATCAGACAAACACCCAAACATTAGAATCATGTATGCAATCAGACAAACACCCAAACCTTAGAATCATGTATGCAATCAGACAAACACGTAAACCTTAGAATCATGTATGCAATCAGACAAACACCTAAACCTTTGAATCATGTATGCAATCAGACAAACACCCAAACATTAGAATCATGTATGCAATCAGACAAACACCCAAACCTTAGAATCATGTATGCAATCAGACAAACACCCAAACCTTAGAATCATGTATGCAACCAGACAAACACGCAAGCCTTAGAATCATGTATGCAATCAGACAAACACCCAAACCTTTGAATCATGTATGCAACCAGACAAACACGCAAGCCTTAGAATCATGTATGCAATCAGACAAACACCCAAACCTTAGAATCATGTATGCAACCAGACAAACACGCAAGCCTTAGAATCATGTATGCAATCAGACAAACACCCAAACCTTAGAATCATGTATGCAACCAGACAAACACGCAAGCCTTAGAATCATGTATGCAATCAGACAAACACCCAAACCTTAGAATCATGTATGCAATCAGACAAACACCCAAACCTTAGAATCATGTATGCAATCAGACAAACACCCAAACATTAGAATCATGTATGCAATCAGACAAACACCCAAACCTTAGAATCATGTATGCAATCAGACAAGCACCCAAACCTTAGAATCATGTATGCAATCAAACAAACACCCAAACCTTAAAATCATGTATGCAATCAGACAAACACGCAAGCCTTAGAATCATGTATGCAATTAGACAAACACCCAAACCTTAGAATAATGTATGCAATCAGACAAACACCCAAACCTTAGAATCATGTATGCAACCAGACAAACACCTAAACCTTAGAAACATTTACGCAATCAGACAAACACGTAAACCTAAGAATCATGTATGCAATCAGACAAACACCCAAACCTTAGAATCATGTATGCAATCAGACAAACACCCAAACCTTAGAATCATGTATGCAATCAGACAAACACCCCAAAATTAGAACCAGTTTTTTTTCCTTATATGACATGAAAAAACAATCACAGTGTCGCTTTCGACTACGTTTAAACAAACAAAAACTTCTTATATTTCGTATTATAACTTTTTCTTCGTTTAATTTACTTTTCCTTCTAATACGATAATTTACATAATTAATTTAGCTTCCCATCGGAAAACCAGATAGTAAATTAATCCTGCAACAGATTTTCAGACCGCTGAAAGAGTACGTTTACACTTTCCGGCATTTACGTCTATGGGAGTCTAGAATAACAGAGATGTACGTTTTTTTTCTTTACATATTCTTCTTAGCAGAACTTTAAAACATGGTACTGTATCTCTTCTTGACATCCTATATTGTCTAAGTACTATTATTATACAGGATGACACCCCCAAAACGGGTCCCACTCTAATTAAGCCCCGTTTCTTAGTGTCTTGTCCGAATTAAATGAAACTTTGGTCATAACTAGTTTATTATATTCAAAGCATCACGTCAAAACACAAGGGTCTTTGACCTTTTTTTTCTCAGTTCTACAGCATATGTTCTAGATGGCCTCCATTTTTTGGGTCACTCTCTATTAGTTGTTATTTGTATTATTGTTACTACTTATATTTCTAAAGTAAAGTATACAGGAAAACCACAGTGTAGAACAACAATAATTCGGTACTCATACGGCATAATCACGTTTCACACACCGGTTCCCGTCGGATCACCGAAGTTAAGCAACGATAAGCCTGGCCAGTAACCGATGGGTGATCATTTGGGTCTTCCGGGTGTTGTATATGCTCTCTGTTTATCTCGGCATTGTTTCCAGTCGTCCTGGACTTCTCCTTTCCACTGGACTCAAGCAGTGCCAATTCAGGAGAAGTGTGGTCGGGGATTGCGCAACCCTTGCCACGCAATTACATGCGCATCTGCTCTTACAAGGGGTATCCTTTGTCTTTCGAGACTGAACGGAGACATCTGATCTGATCTGATCTGATCTGAATTCGGTACTCACTTTAGAAGTGGTTAGAGTTCCTCTACAACAGTTTTATTCATTTTCTAAGTGCTTAGGTGGAAAACCGTTGTAATAAAGAAGATATATTGTCAAGATTGGTATCTTTATTCTTATTTATACAGTTTTTTTTGTTTTTAAAGGTATTTACTTTAATTCCTTATTTTATAACACATTCTTTTACAGAATACGAGTCCGGCTTTAGTGTTATTGCTATTATTGTTATTGTTTTGTGTGGGGTGGGGGTTAATATAATCCTGTTAATATTTCTACAGACAGGTTACTTCATAAACTTTTATGCTTTCACCTAACAATGTAATAGGAAAACATAGTAACACGTTTCGTGTTTCTTTTATTTATAATAAAAAAACATTTACAGTTTTATTTATTTTAAACATATTTATTTTCACCTAACAATTTGATAATAAGAATATTAACAGATACGACTGCTTTATCGTGTTGTTGTTGTTGTTGTTGTTGTTGTTGTTGTTTTAATGCTGGTGGTGGCGATAGCGATATTTTTTATTGTTAATATTTTTTCGGACAGGACTTTTTAATAGCATTAAGAAGTATTTTTTCAGTATTTAGGCTATTTAGTGTGGTACAGTCGATGTATAAACTTATTATTGTTGTTGTAGCTATTGTTATCGTTAATTTTATTGTTTGTGAAGAACTTAGCATAGTTATTATTGCTACTATTTTTACTAATAATACTATTTTCATTTCTATATTCTACCCTATTTTGTTGTTTTCACTGGAATTCGGGTGGCAGTAAACCTCCACAGGGTCCTACTCCACTTCACACATATCCAGTGGTAATTGTATTATCCAGACATACATATCCAGTGGTAATTGTATTATCTTCTTGGTCATTTTTTCCTCATGAAACTTTTCGACTATAATAGAAGGAGAGAGAAAGTATTTTTTGACGGAGTATCTCTTTAAAAATCTACCAAAAATTAAGTAATTATCAATACGAAATTTTTACCGATTATTTAGTGGAGAACGAACTTCATAATGGTGTACATTTTTCATAATCAGTATGGTCACTCATCTGGTGCTGACCAGCTTCATCATTGCTTAAATTCGGGGGTTATGTAGGCGACAAATATGTATGGCTTAAGAAAAAAGAATTAAACTCTTAAAAAGTGGATTCTTCACTTAAACGTGAAAACAAACGCGCAAAATACATGAAAATTTACAAGACTAAATGACTACATTTATTCATGTAAGAGTTACTGTAGTTTCTTCGAAACTATCATTAAATTTTCGATTTTCTTTACTTTCGCCACGCGAAATCTATAGCCTGAGATAAAAGATGGAATTATTTAAAATTCAAGAACTTGTGTTTTTATATGTTTGCATATTCTTATAGAAAATCATCGTAAATCTTATTTAGACAAAGAATTAATTGATTAAAAAACTTTTAAAACGTATGCAGATATTTTATCCATCGAGAAAAAAATGGCGTGAATCGTGTCTTTTTTGGGAAAACTTAAAATTTAAAATTCTATTACAAATTATAGAAAAAAGTTTTATATTATTTTGCTTTTCGTATGATAAAATTCAGGCTTTTGTCTTTCTAGAAAAAACAGTTTATCAAGAATAATGGATTTTAATAGATTATAATTCTTTTTAAAAAAGAAACAACTTGGGTTTTCTTCCATTTTTGGCCGTATCTAATTTAGTGTGGTGCCAGTCGAGGCTGAAACTAGAAGTTTATTATTATTATTATTATTATTATTATTATTATTATTATTATTATTATTATTATTAGTGATGGTGGTGGTGGTGAATATTTTATATATTACTATATAAAATATGCTATATATTTATGATATAGAATATTAATATATAACACTATTTTGCTTTTCTACATTCTTCCTATTTTTTGGTATTGTATTAATTTATTATTATTATTATTATTATTATTATTATTATTATTATTATTATTATTATTATTATTAGTAGTAGTAGTAGTAGTAGTAGAAGCGGTAGTAATTTTATTATTTGCATTCGTTTTATTATTACTATTCTGTTTATTTGTATTGTTCTTATTACGGTTACAATTATGATTCTGCTTATTATTTTTTTACTGTTATTAATATTAATATTATAATTGTTATTTCTTTCGTAACATTACTTTTAGTATTTTTTATTTTTTAGTTAATGCTATAACTATTACTTTTTAGTTATTGTTCTATTACTATCATTATGAATATTGCTTATCGTTCTAGAAAAGACGACATTATTCCATTTCCGTTTGATGAACTCCGGTTTTATTTCATTTATTTTTATTATTTTTTTTACAAACCATCTACTAGTTGGCCAGTTGTGTATAAATCCCAACAGCGATAGGAGCCTTGTATGATGTCTTAAAGTAACACAATGTTCAACAAGCGAGGTCCGAGATGCGCTGATGTACAACTCGTGCTCTCTATCGATCCAAGTTATGACATCAGGATTTGACAGCACCCTCGAAATGCATCGCTGGATTACCACGAATAACAAGGACGTACCCAGGGTGATGAAAACAAAGTTTCCTGAAGTGGTTACGGTCTTGGGTGTTATTTCAAGTGAGGGTCACACCATGCCATCTCACGCTTTCGAAGTCGACTTGAAAATCAACACCAAAGTCTACCTGAATGTGCTGAAGAATGTGCTGATCTCCTGCTGCAATCAGGTGGCCGCTGGCAGACCCTGGGTGTCGCAGCAAGACTCGGCGCCAGTCCAAAAATCCAAATAGACCCATGATTGGCTACAGAAGAAGTGTTACGACTTTGTACTTTTCTCTCACTGGCCCCTTCCTCCCCGGATATGAACTCGCTTAGTTTGGTCATGCAAAGAGAACTTCACCAACATGACCTCTGACAACATCAAAGCAAGCCTGATCGCCGCCATCTGCTGAGTATTCGCCAAGCTCATTCTGGCACTTGTAGAAAAGGCAGCTCCCAGTTGAAGACCCGTATTGTGGCGGTGATTAGGGCTAAAGGTGGCTCAATTGAATAGATGTCAGCTCTACTATATAATCAAGTTATCTGAATTGATTTTTTCAATAAAAGTTTTAAAATAAAGCTGTAGTGTAGTTTTCTTTAGGCTCACGCTTTCATCGTTCAACCTTGTATTATCATTATTTGTATCATTTTCTTTATCATTAACACAATTATTATCTTTGTATGCTTAGTATTTTCAATTACTATAAGTAGTAATAGTAGCAATAGTAGTAAGAGTAGTAATATTATAACTTCTATTATTATTGATCTTTGTATTACTATATCTAACATATCTATATTATGTATTATAATTCATTATTAATTCTAGCTTGGTTTAGGCATTGAAATTTCGTAATTTATTATTAGAGCTATGACAACAGCATATTCTTTTCATTGTTTTGACTTTCGAGTATATATCCGGCGCAGTTAGACACTGTTAATCAACCGACAACCACATCACTCTATATAAACGCATACAAGGTATTAACGGATACACACTCGAGAGTCAAAACAATGAAAAAAATATGCTGTTGTCCTAGCCCTACTAATAATGAATTCCCTTGCAACATTAGTTATATATACACATACATATATAGAAACAGATGGGGGGTGAGCGGGGGAGAAAGTATATAAAGAAAGATGAGGTTAGAGAAAAACTACTATGAAATAAATAGGCAGATATAAATGGCGGGCGATGTGTACATTGATGCGCTGATGATTAGACAAAGTGAGTTATATACAGACAAAGAAAAGAAGGGGGAAAAAGCTAAAAGTAATAGGAGAAAGAGAGGGAGTAAGAAATGCGCAGCGATGTTTGTGGGCTGTTGAACCCCAACGAATGCTTAATTGAATAAATACGGAAGAAATTAATTTAATCTTATTTGTTGAATCCCTCATTGCATACTCCGCACGACGGGGTAGAGGCGGGGGGGGGGCTTGGAAACGGAATGCTTAGTGATTAGAAGTGCCCGTCTCTGCCGTATAACTCAATATGCGAGTTGCAATGCTAATAATTAGATATTGAAAAGAGATAAACAGAAGTAATCAATTACGTAAATGAAACGTGCACGGAAAAAGAAATGGAGATTGAAAACAATATTGATAATCGGTAGAACGACATTAACCCTTCAACTGACAGTTTTATGAGTTTCTAAATATACAATCAAAAGTCTAGTTATTATTTGAGAGCTGACATTTGTTTATTTCATAAAACATTAAACAGTGAACAGAATTATATAAAAATACAAACACTCGGACAATAGACTTTTTGTTACTTCATATATATATATATATATATATATATATATATATATATATATATATATATATTTATTTATTTATATATATATTTATATATATATGTACTTATTTATATATATATATATATATATATATATATATATATATATATTTAAGAAATGAAAATTACAATAAGTTTACCAAGGTAATCAAAATGGTACACTTAAAATATATTATGAATATTAAAGAGTTAATATTTACAAGTAAAGTAATCTCAACCAGATGTCAAAGCTCAATAAAACCGAAAAGTTTTTTAAAAATGTTTTATTAATCATTTGTTCATATATATATATTTTTTATATATATATGTATATATATATGTATATATATATATATATATATATATATATATATATATATATATATATATATATATATATGAGCAAACAGTTAATAGATTCTGTTAAAAACACTTTGAAATGAGTTAAAAACATATTTAATCTGAAAAGGAAACACTAGATAAATGGATAGTCCTTAATCCGCGGAGTTTCGAAGAAATGCTCTCATTCTCATCAGAGGGTAGGAATTAGCAAAATGCGGGATCGGATTTTGCATGCAGAAGTATTTGATGAAACAACAAGTAAGTCAAAGATCTTACTTGAAAAAAAAATAAGTTAAGCAGAGGGAATATGGTAAAAAAAGGTGATTACACATGAATGGATAGTCTGATGAAGGATAAAAAATCCAGTGACGGTAAAATCCAAATGTAAAACTTCAAGAAAGTTAAAAGAATTTCCATTTGTACAAGTAAAATTCAAGGGAATTCCCGTAATTGGAAGAAGATGGTCCATAATATTCCAAAGGCAGAAATCCATGGAATAATTGACAAACATGTGTACAAGGAAAAAAAATAATATTAATAAAAGAAAAATAAGATGAGCTTTTCACTCTACTTCCGAGACATAACTATAAATAAAAAAGATCTAGGAAGAAAAAGGAGAGAGAGAAAAAATGATAAAGTTAAATATAAAATAAAGGGAAACAAAAGTCAAAACGACCCAGACAGGAAATGTTAAACGCGCGAAAATATATATAGGGCAAAATAATATAGGTCAAATGAAATGTACAGGTTATCACTTAAAAAAATGTCAGCAAGAGTTATTAAACGACACTAAAAGGAAAATAAAAAATAAAAAAGGAAAATAAAAATAAATAAATAAATATATAATATAAATAGAAAATAAAGAATAAATTAATAAAAAATAAAAAAATAAAATATAATAAAAATAAAATATAAAATATAATATATAATATAAAATAAAATAAAATAAGAAAAGAATAAATGAATAAAGATAACAAATAAAAAATAAAAAATATTTAAGGGGAGAAGATAGCCGATATATGCAATTTCAGGGAAAAAAAGTAAGTAAATTCATGTAGTAAAATTTAAGTAAATATACATACAAGATATGAAAGTGTGGCTAGATTGATATATTAGATAGATAGGAAAGTTGAAAGAATAAAACAGAAAATGCAGATAAAAAACCGGCCATGCAAAGAAGAGATAAAGAATTAAAATAAAGGATGATTAAATTATAAAGTATTAAGAAGTATGTCGAAAAACGAAAAAGTTAAAGAAAAAATATTTTATATCTATATAAAAGGTAAAAGTAATAACTATGTAATTTCAAAATTGCCATAATTAAATTTGGACTTATGTTTACAGAAAGAGATCAGTTCATTTTTAGAATTTATTATATTGCTACTTTGAGGGGAAGTAATTATAGTTATAGCTTCGGTTGTACAGAGGCGACATGACTTAGAGCCTGGAGTATAAGACTTAACTTTTTTTTATAATAGTCCATTTGATTGAGGAGGGAGTATTATTAGAGTTAAGTTTTTAAATTAAAGTGGTTAGAGAAGTTCCTTGGTTATTATTAGAATTATGGTTGTTAAAAGAAGAAATGTGGTTTGATATTCTTTTCTTAATTAATGTTGAAGTAGCGCCGATATATGTATGTCGTCGCACCCTTTGTAAAATATTATATATATATATATATATATATATATATATATATATATATATAATATTTTACAAAGGATATATATATATATATATATATATATATATATATATATATATATATATATATATATAATATTTTACAAAGGATGCAACGGAGGTAAAGTGTTCCCGTTTGTTTTCTTTTCCTCATAAAGAAAATGTTTCTTTTCCTTAATGTTTCATTGTTAAAGTGTTTTTTATTGAATAAGTCTGAAGAAAGGCTGTTCTTGTGAAAAATTTCAAAGGACATATTGTTTGAGTTTGTCGAAATGGTCTTGAAACAATTGTAACTAACAATGAAATACAATTTTTGGTGCTATAAACCCATTTCTTGACGTCCTGGTTTTTTTTTAAAACAGTATATGAATGCTCAATTATGAAATATGATAATTTTGTAGCTTACTGTTTAAGTCATCTCTCCTTTTTTGCTTAAATTTGTTGGTATATGAACAATTGCTGAATTATATTAACCCAGTATAATTCGGAATACTACAAATTTCTCTCTCTCTCTCTCTCTTTTATTATATATAATATATATATATATATATTTCTGTGGAAATTTTCTGTATTTACTTATATTTCCTTTTTATATACACCACTGCTTATTTAAGAAGCTCAATGTAATTACAGAGGAATTTAATGAATGAATGACAAACGTCCATATTTCATATTTCATTATGTTAACCATCTTACAATTTATTCCTTTAATTCAGTTGACATTACAATTCTTGACAGTATCTGTTTCGTAGCACAAAATAAATCACTTAATTATTATAGCAATCAATGAATCTATTTTTCTTTTAACTCACCAGAAGAAAAGCAATAATCACTCCATCTAAAGGAAATAAAATACGACGGTACATGATTAAAAAATCCAAAAATTGGAAGAGAAGCTGCAAATACCTCAGAGCTTTTTTTCATTATGCCATTTTCAATTTAGAAATAAAGTCACTAAAACCTACATATATGATTAAAAAATTCCATTAATTTAGGTATATTCTGCTAGAAATGTTCTATTTATTAATTAGTAAATTTATTATTTATAATTAATATATTCATATTTACCTAAATAGCATCACTGATTATAATCGATTACACATGTTGATATATACGAAACTAAAAAAAAAAAAAGACAAAAGAAATATTTGAAGTCGAACCGATACAAAATGTTCTGTGTAGCCCTAAGATTCGCCCTCCTAGGCCTTGCCTTTCTGCTTTCGGGAGGAGCAAGTTTATCGACGGTTGCCTGAGACGACTTCACCGGGGGATGTCGCGGGACTACTCAGCCATATTTTTCCAAGTTCTGACCTCATGTCACATCCTCTCGCAGTGGGAGAGACGTAAATATTGTTCAGTGTACTTTCCTACTCCACCTAGTCTTGACTGTACTTACTACAACGGTTGCTCTTTGTATATGCTGTTTTTTGTTTTAATATATTTTACCTAAATCTTACTACTCTTCGTCCGTATTTTCCTTAATGACCCTTCCAGGACCACAATACTATCCTCGAGTGGCCCTAGACCTTGATAAGTAGTAATTAACTAGTAAAATGAATCTTGGCTATTTTGTATCTGATGACCAATTGTGACCTAAAGGTTTGGAGATCTGTAATCGGCCAAAAGTCAACAAAATTCTTGGATAAATAAAAAATAATTTCAGTGCAGATGGCTACGCTTTGACGCAGATTGGAAATGAAGAATGTATTTTGAAATATTTTTCATGAAATCCAGTTTGATAGGTGACATTTATCACATGCCACGTTTGTTGCAAAAGAGACATTAACGTTTGCTGACATGGAAACAGAGGCTGTGACATATATTCACCCGTTTTAATCTGATTACATTTGACATTTCTCTCTTGTTGGTTTCACGTTCGTGCATTGTCTTAGACAATTTTTATTCCTACTGTTATGCAAAATCCAATTTTGCTTATTTACGAAAGACAAAAAGGGTGAGAAAAAATAACAAGGTTTTCGAGGATGATAGTCTCGTGGATACTCTACTCGCTTTTAAAGATAAAGTTATGAGGAGTGGTGTGTATAGCAATATATTAATAATTATTTAACTGTAAAAAATTACTATACGCAATTGCGTATAGTAAACACAAATTGATATTTTCTCATACCTGGGCTGTGTGTGTTCGAGTGGATAGTTCAGCTAACGTAATATTATCTCACTACTCGTCTTCACAAACACAATTTAAACTACTTATTTGTGTATTATTTAGAGTATTATTCTCATCTTGGTTGTTTTTTTTTTCACAACGTTTCAGTCGATGTAACCTCGGACCATCTACAGGTGTATTCACACTGGCTGTTATTTGTGAATAGTGAAAAATGTTTTTTCTTTTTCTTTTCTGCTTTCCCAACGAACATAGTCGTTAGATATTCAAAACGTAAGTAGCTACAAGTCTATTTCTTTTTTTTTATTATTAAAAAACCGTGTCTGTTCATTTTTCTTTGATATGATAAATGGTTATTTTTTAGATGAGGATTAATAATTAATTTTTGTATTGTTTGAACTACTATTCTCATCTTGGTTGTTTTTTTTTTTCACAACGTTTCAGCCGATGTAACTTCCAACCTTCTTCAGCTGTATTCACACTGGATGTTATTGGTGAATAGTGAAAAATGTTTGGGTTTTCGTTTTTTGCTTTTCCCAAGGAACATAGCCGTTAGAAATTTAAAGCGCATATAGCGCCAATCTATTTCTATTTTTTTTTTTTTTTACAAATATTGGTTCGTAATTTATATATAAATTATATATTTTTCATTTTTTTTATTGTTTTAATTAGTGATAATGCATCCTAGCGAATGCCGGATATTCATCCGCAATTTCAGACATTTCAATAGCTTTTGAAGATTCTAACCGTTCCTTTAAATGCAATTTTTTCTACATCTCTTGCACATGGTTTACTGGATATATTTTCCATGTATTTTTTTAAACAAATTACGTTCCAAGTGTCCATTTGCTCTTATCACAACAGAAATGGTAAATCTCTTCCTAAGATTCCAGTTTCTTTTCATGTCTTACACGAGACATTAGCAGTTCGTTATCGGTTTCCCTCTACCTTATGCTTAAGCCAACATCATTGGAAAAACTAACTTTTACTAAGTTTGCTTCTTTCATTCTTGTCCAGTATAACTATGGCAGGTTTAATAGCTTCGTTTTCTAGGTACGTGACAGTTCAAATTGCATAATCATAGTGAATGGTGCATGACTTATTTTCAAATGTTCTTTCTGGTAAACATGTTCCCATGACTTGCTGATGTATTTCAGATCGTCATTCTGGTAAACATGTTCCCACGACTTGCTGATGTATTTCATATCGTCTTTCTGGTAAACATGTTCCCACGACTTGCTGATGTATTTCAGATCGTCTTTCTGGTAAACATGTTCCCACGACTTGCTGATGTATTTCATATCGTCTTTCTGGTAAACATGTTCCCACAACTTGCTGATGTATTTCAGATCGTCCAGTTGAGATATTTACACACTATTGTGTCGCATTATATAGTACCCGCAACTCAACAAAACCTTATAGCTAGATTTCAAATAACTCACACTCTACTTCTGTGTCGCATTACCTGCACTTGCTGTCACACGTGCCTTTTTTTTTAGTTTGCCAAGTCGTACGCTAGGTGTATCAGAATTTTTGTAGGAATTTTTGACACCCCTAACACGAAACTTGCGAATAAAATATAAAAAACTCATAATTTCTGTTTTAAAAGTGGGTTGTTTATCTTTTTTATAAATGATACTTCCCAAAAAAACTATTCTACCAAAATTTTTCTGTTGATTCTATTTTTACGATATTTTCAGGGTCAATGTGAAAGTTTATGCTTTTTCCAATAAACCGTATATAATATTTTAGACAAACGTTTTTTTTAATTCACGCCCCCCCATTTTGAAATGTCTATTAAAAAGTAAATAATTAATTTACCTACCAAAGTTTTATATATCACAAATTGAAGGTGAAAAATCAATAAATAATATATTCAAATTTAAAACAAAAAAGAAGTGTTTTTTATAAATTTACCGGTAAAATCCGAAGTTTAAAACCTTTTCTTTTTAAACCACGGTGTTTGTTTGTGTTTTTTTGTTTTTAATGAAACCTTGATCCTTGCTCCTTTAATTGAAAAAAAATTAGGGGTTGAATGACATTTTTCGAGTAGTTATAAGCTTGGAAAGACATGGGGTTGAATTATCCAAATTTTTTAACGAAGTTTCTGGCACACCTAGTCGTACGCTTATATAAACATATGATTGGGTGAAAAAAATGAATAGGCAGAATACACATGACTAACGCAGTAGATTTGACGATGTCAGTACTCTACTTCAAATCTTATGTACGTCTTATTATTTTTTAAACTGGTTTAGTCTTCAAAAATTGATAGAACTCAACCAAATATAACATTATAAAAATCTAATATATAAACGGCTATATGTCGGTCTGCCTGGCTGTCTCCATATTTTCAAACTCTATTTCCACCGAAACTAAAAGAGCGGTGCTAGGAGCATCAAATGATTGGATTTTTTACAGGCTGTTATTTTATAGGTCTTTAACGGTTAAAATTGTTTTTTAAGGAATCAAAAATGGGTAAAAATTGAAAAAAAAAATCGTTAAACATTTTGTACATTCATCTTAGTTTATTTTTCATTTTTAAGTCTTAAGCGGTTTATATGCGTGTCATGTTGGGACGGTGGTTAGGTCACTAACCTTGAAGGCTACAAGTTTCGGTTTCGATTCTAGCTTATGGCACCTAAATACTCTTTTTTACTTTTGAAATCACGACTCTATAATAATATATATGAAATCTAGACAAATTAACATATCATATTTAAGCGTATTTTCCGCCCGGGCAAAGCCGAGTGCCTCCTCTTGCTAGTATAATAATAAATATGAGATCTGCATCAATCAAATATCAGATCAATGCGTACTGTACGACTGGGCAATGTCGGACAGCCTGCTCGTCTTGCACATTTCTTTTTACTGAGTGAATATTTTCTTTTTAAATCCACAAAATACGTACTTGTACCTGGTATTCAGCACAGATTTAAATTATTTTGGCTTAGAAAACATACTTTCTAACGTTTATTTGTCAGTACAAGCAATACGTAGATATATTTATCATGGTTATTTATTCTCTCTTGCAAATCTAAATAGCGGTTTTTTTTCCTTCACAAATTTCAACAACATTTTTGCTTTGTATTAGCTATGAAGCAGTAGAAGCTAATTGAAATGAACAATGACATATACAGCTATGTTACCATGGTAACACAAGAACAAGTATGGATTAGGAAAATATTTTTATTTTTAAATGTTTCATATGACGATTGATAATATGAAGCTTTTGGATTATTAGGACCACTGTTCTCAGTTTGAGTGTTACTTGCACAACGTTTCGGTAGATGTAACCTGCGACCTTCTTCAAGTCTACCTTGTCGAACTCGAAAATTTTTCTGTTGAACTCGGGAATCTGTCTGTCGAACTCGGGAATCTTCCTGTCGAACTAGATAATCTTTTTGTCAAACTCGGTGAACCTTCTGTTGAACTCGGAAATCTGCATGGAATTTCGAACGGAATTCTTTATTAAATCCACAAGAGGTAGCATGATCTCGTTCCGTCAGCCATGACTGGGCAAAATTACTTAGTAATTCAGAATTGTATTTTAAGTGTCGCCCGCACTGAGAATTGAACCTCTAACCTATAGAAAAGTGGGGCTTCAACTGAATTTTACCAAGTACTACGCCACGTGTCTCTGCGGAAGTTAAAGTACCAAGATTTACTACTGAAATAAGCGTGGAGTATTTCCAAATCGTCACCCATTTTAGTAATGACCGGGTTCAATGACGCTTAACTTCGGTGATTTAACCGGAACTCGAATGTCATCGTGATTGATTATGCGTGCATTATGTCTACATCGAGAAATATATTTATCAAATTTATACTTGCCCATATCTATAGGCTTGGGGCGATTTTTATTTTGATTCCACTAAATCTCATAAAATATCCATTTCGTTATCTGCGATAAGATTGACTTTCAATAAGCCCTTCTTCCCCGCCTTGAAAAAATAGATAAGAAAAAAAAAAAAAGAAACAAATACATGCACAAAAAGTGAAACTACATACAAATTAAATAATACGATTTTTTTTATTATTTGATCATTATTCATTTTCCGTTATGTTTGCTTTATTTATCGTTATGTTTTCCACTTCTTTGCAAGGACTATCCGATGGCTTATTAATTAAATAAAAAGGCATATTTTAAATAGAAGATCATTACTACATTAAATGAACATCATGTAAGCCGGGCTCATTAAAAAAAACAACAAGCAAATGAAAAAGAAAAAGAAAATAAGAAAGAAAGAAAAAGTAACATTGACGGATATCTCAGGGCAAGAAATATACTCGGAAAGGGAGGAGATTTCCTCCTCCCCATCTCTTGCACCACCACGCTCCCCACTTTCGGGCGGACTCGAAATGTCGTCGGAAATCTATTTCGATTTCTGACTTGAAAGGGACAATTGTTAGATAACGCTATGTACGTTTGATTTGGGAGGAGTGATATTCTTTGTGAGGGAGGCTTTTATTAGGCATTGATTGCTAGAAATTATTTTCATGATTTCAATCGGGCCGATTGTGACTAAGACGAATTGGATGAAATTGCCCTTGCAAATGTCAAGTCAATTTGCAATTAAGTTGTAAACGAAATTTTATATCATTGTATACATACACATAATAAGCTATGCATGTACGTGTGCAAGGATATATCTATATATTTTGGTAAATAACAATACATGAAATAGGAAAAAAGAACAATACTTACTTTGTCTATATATATATATATGTATATATAAATATCGAATTCTCACAAGAACGAAACGCAGAAAATTCTGTGTAGCTTTATTGCCATATATATTTTCATAACTTACTATCTAGCTCTACCTATGTATTGAGCACTGTTGAAATAAATACTGTAAAATTTACGCATAAAATTATACTTCGAATATTAATTTATGTGATTAATTGAAGTAATCATATATATATATATATATATAAATATATATATATATATATATATATATATATGAGACCTTTAAAAATCAGAGGAATATGCACTTAATTCACACTCATATTGTTTAAATTATACACACACACACATATATATATATATTCACAAAATCAAGACAATACAGATCAAAATGAGAGCATCATGTTGTGTATTTTCATATTTGTTACAATTGTGTAGTGATCATTCGGACACTCTAAAAAATTATGACATTTGAAAATATTCCAAAACAACCTCTCTTCAGACATTGAAATACTTTATTTAATATACATAAAAAGAACACATCTCGAATCTTTATTTAAAAGATCATGGAGTTAAACCTACCTACACTACTTTCTTTCATTTTGATATCACGATGGATGCACAGACTGAGCACATGTAACTCACATACTAAAGGAAATAAACAAAAATTACAGGGTTAAATTGGGGGGGGGCTTTATGTGGATGATGCACTGTTTTTAATTAATTCAAGCGATCGAATCACAGAAAATAAACTAGAATGAAAATTGAAATATTTTTAATGAACTTAAGCTATAAATAAAATTTGACAGAAATTGTAAAATAGTGAATTTCATAGATTTACCTCTAAATCTTAGTGATAATGCTTATGCACCGTTTCACAAACCGAATTAAACATTATTCTATATAGATTATAAATCGAATAATCCCAAATGTATGAAAAAAGTACTAATATCTAGTATATCAAAAAGAACATTCGGGTTATCTCAAAACGAGAATTTATTTGATAAATATAAAGAGTATTAGAATGAAGCCTTAATTAGAATGGTGTATCATGGGAAAATAGAATACACAGAGAAGGTGAATAGCAGAACTAACTGCACAATATCATACAACATGACAATGAAATGAAGAAGAAATGCAAAGAATGAAAATAGATATAAAAATAATAATAAGAAGAATAAAAAGAAGGAAACTAAAAATAATAAGGAAGCATATAATGGTGACAATAATATTAGGAATAACAAAAATAGATGCGAAAAACAAGTTTGGTCTGATCCACCGTTTAGTGAACATATTCAAAACAATACCTTTAAAGACTTTTACTAAATAATTGATAAAAACTTCCACCCAAAGAATAGATTAGGTAAAACAATTAATAAGGACACAGTGAAACTTTCATTCTCAACTGCTGCCAATCTATCCAGCACTATAATGGGCTCCAATAATCGTAAAATAAACAAAATAATGAATAATTATAGGATTGGATCTAATAAACTAAATTTGAGGAGAACTGTAACTGAGGAATACTTAACGAATGTCCACTGGAAAGCAACTGCTTCATTTCTGAAATTGTGTGCAAATGTGAAGTAAGAAGGACATAATGTTTTTTAGAAGACATTCAGAAACCAGGTTGCGTCATTTAAAATTGAATCCGAGAATGGACCAAATAGGGATGGGGATAATGACAGATAATACGAGAATGGAACAAAAATAATTATTATAAATAAAAAGAGGAAAACAACTGCATTATAGATTATTAGATGCGTATTTTATTTTATTCAAAGTAAATCAACGTTTATTATGGAACTCACACCTTTGCCGTTATTCTAGCGTTGCCTTCGCACTGTTCCAACATTTCAAAATACAACCAATCAGATACAACGCGCGGCTCTTCAGAAACAGACTTTTTTTTCTCCAACTTTACAACATGGCAAGAAAGAAGAAAAAAAAAGAAAGAAAAAGGCGCACTGATGATGGAGGGTAGAAGTGAGGATAACGAGAATACTAAACAAAATTTTAATCTACAGATTTGAATTTTGATGTATAGGGTATTCAGACATGTGGAAAACTTTTTAATCCGTTTTCATCCGGACAAAAAGGCTGCACTAGATTAAAAATTTAAAAATTAGAACGTGGAGGCCGTAAGATTTTTATCGATCTGTTAACTGTTTTATGACTGCGCATGCGCTAATCGGTCATATTCTTTTAAGAATAAATAGATTGAAAAGTAATAACTAGATAATGAATTTCTGGTGTTCAAAAGTGTAAAAAATGCTTTTTATGGCTGGTTTCCATAGCAATCACGTCGCTTCAGCGAAAACTGGTTTACTCATTTGAAAAGAGAGTAACAATTGAAACGGAGAGAATGAAAGCATGAAAGGGAGATAATTGGGGGATTTTATTGAAAGCAGACGAGTGCCGTACATTGTTATTACATATGTGTATGATGTTTATGGGAGCAAAAAAAAAAAAAGACTGAAATTAAACACGGAATAAGCGAATTCATTGAAAGCCTTGAAAAATCATTGATTACAATAGAAAATCCGAGCATGAAAAGTAATATGGTTAAGCTTAATATTGCAGCATTCAGAATTTTTTAAAATTCAATTTATAACATTATATAATCAATTATTAATGCTGCAATATTTTAAGTTATATATT
>NC_136505.1:31106237-31131237 GCF_053919585.1 Euprymna scolopes | reverse complement strand
TAAAAATAATTTTATAAAATCAACAATAAGTTCTCTACAGTGCAATGTAGACTGCAATGTATTGTCGAGTAAATTACAGCGGGAATGCATGTTAATATGCCTCCTGATGCAACTGATGGGTTCCGGACTAGAGCAGGCAACGAATCGCTTTCATTGAAAACTGCGCGATTTCACTGCTTTCGATGACAATAAAATCTAGGGGTGTAAAACATTTGTTGATTATAATTCAATCCAGAGGAAAGTCAAATCTGTCTGCCTGTATATATATATATATATATATATATATATATATATATATATATATATATATATATATATATATAAAGTGAACGTGTCGGTGTGTCTGTGTGTCTGACTGTGTGTATGTGTATCTGTCTGTCTGTGTACATTTCCCTACGCAATGACTTTATCAATTTTTAGTTTACAGACTCGAAATTTGATATACAGAGTACTGAGATTTGTTAAAATCTTTGTGATCCATTTTCCGCCATAAATTTGTCTGTTAAGGGGTCAAAGTTCAACGATTTGACTTTTGAGAACTTTACCTAACTCCTCCGACAATTTTGGGTCTAAACACTTGAAATTTTAGATATAGATTCCTTGGACATGGATCTAAGTTAATAATTTTATTTGAGTCCAAAACAATAAATGTTAAGGGGTCATAATAGGGATCAAGTTTAAAAAAATTGACCCCTGCGGTTTCTACCTAATTACTCAGACAATTTCTGGTCTAAACATTTGAAATTTTACATGAAGGGTATTCAGAGATAGGGCAAGCTTTTTCATCGGTTTGGTCGAAAATTTTTAGTCACGAATATATAAATGTATGTATGTATGTATGTATTTTTGCATGTCTGCCTAAAACCTTCGACAGAGGCGACGGATTTTACCAAGATCAGTAGTGTTTTTAAGTTAGACCTTTCATACGACAAATATCGAAAATTGGCTCTAACCATCAACATCTTCACCTTCAACTAGGCACTTTTCTACAGGGGGAGGGGTCGCCTTTTTCGCCGATATTTTTGAAAGATATCCCCTGTTTTCGATTGTCTAACCTTAATGTAAACATAAGGCACTTCAGGTTTGGCGGTTGCCGTAACCGCAAAGACATCGGGGGTTTTTCCCCGTTCTTTTCCTCCTTCGCGGTGCGGGTTCGAGCCTGCCTTCCTACAACCACTTTTTTTTCTCAATATACACATCCAAAAACCCGGGCAACGCCGGGTTGAAATGCTAGTATATATATATATATATATATATATATATATATATATATATATATATATATATATATATATATATAAAAGAGTGTAGCCATCAACAATTGTAGGTTTTTCAGACTTTTATCATATTTTAATATTTTAAAATATTTTTATAACGTGTTTCAGGCCATACATGTGAAAAAAATCACAGATCTTTACCCACACGCATTAACACACGCACAACACACAACCCTCACCTTAACACACAAGCACGCACTAACACACACATACACACACATCAAAAAAGGAAGTACATTATAGAAATCCCATAAAAACATGTCCCAAATAAACTCAAATCCCCCTCCATCCACCAAATGAACTTAACTTTAAGTGATTGAACTTTTGACCACCTCACCGACTATTGGTGACAAAAAGTCTGAGATTAACATTTCTTTGAAAAACACAGTCAGTGTTTCCAGATAAAAATGTTTTCCAAAAAGACATTACCTTAAAAAATCTTTATATAAAAATATCTGAATAGAGCTGAACAAAGCTTGAAACGCGTTATAAAAATATTTTAAAATATTAAAAAATGATAAACGTCTGAAAAACCTACAATTGTTGATGGCTACACTCTTTTAAATATACATTTTTTTCTGTCATTGGAACTACACAACCATCACTATACTATACTATACTATATATATATATATATATATATATATATATATATATATATATATATATATATATATATATATATTCATTAAGTTAAAGGCATGCAGGAGTGAAAACTCATGAATTAAAACGGTTATTAAGAGTGCTATATAAAAAGAGCACAAATATAATATTTATACAGACAAATATTACATAGTCGCTACGCTGAACATGCTAATATTTTAGATTGGTGCGGTTAAGAACTAGATTTCTTCACGGGAACACAAGCTTAATTACGTCGACCGAAAAAATCTTGTTGTCCGAACCAACCACTTATTTGAAACTTTAGTATGTTGAATGTAGTGGCTATGTAATATTTCTCTGTATAAATCCATAATATAAAGCTGAACGTCTGCGTGTGTGTCTGGTCACGAATAGGCTCCTATATGGTTTACTATTATAGAAAACTGATCACATATAACAATATAAGATGTATCGAGAAACAGGAATGGGTATGTTTGATCTGGCATAATGATGATTCATTAAAATTGTGGGGTCTGCGTACGCGCCTGGTCAACAACTATCGAAATAGAAAATTTAAAAATAAAATAAAAACGTTTACAAGTGTTTTTGATATAGATGTACATAATAATACTTTGATAAGTATGTTTCAACTTAAATAGGCATGGTATAATAAAATTGTGGGGTCGGCGTTCGCGCCTGGCCTCCATAGAATGGCGATAAGCATAAACTTTAATAAAGACTTTTCATATCTATCTGCGTAAGTATACTGTGATAATTATGTTTCAGTTTGAAAGAATATGGTATAATACAATTATGAGGTATTCGTTCGCGCCTGACCTCCATAGAATGGAAATATATCACAAAGTTTAACAAGGTTTTTTTAATATAGATCCACAGAATATTGTGATAAGTGTTTCAGTGAGAACAGGTATGGTATAATACATTATGGGATTTATCTATTTTATTTTTACTTTCATCATATTTTGCTTTGGTTTTGATACCCTTAATTTCGAAGCTATCTCTTTACAACCCTTCTTTTTCATAACCTATCATACTTTCATAAATCAGAGTCCATTTTCTGTAGGCTGTTTTTGAACCCAGTCAACGACGGGTACTTTTGCTAGTATTATATATATATAGATATCTCTCTCTACCTCTCTCTCTCTCTCTCTCTCTCTCTCTATATATATATATATATATATATATATATATATATATATATATGTAGGGAAAGCAAATGTTGCAATGAATAATTCTGGTCAACTTACCGTGACAACTATTCCTAAAAAGAAACTATTTACCTTAATTCTGGAAAATAACAACCTAAAATTTATATATATATATATATATATATATATATATATATATATATATATATATATAATGAAAATTACAATTGAATTTACCAAAATGATCCAAGATGGTAAAATTAAAGTAAATTATAAATATTAAAGAATTAATATTTATAAACTTATCTCAGCCAGATATAAAAGCTCGATAATACCAAATAGGAAATAGAGCTTATAATATGATAATATATATATATATATATATATATATATATATATATATATATATATATATATATATATAATAAAAATTCCAATTGAATTTACCAAAATGATCCAAGATGGTGAAATTAAAGTAAATTATAAATATTAAAGAATTAATATTTATAAAATTATCTCAGCGAGATATAAAAGCTCGATAATACCAAATAGGAAATAGAGCTTATAATATGAGCAATCAGAGTAATAAAATATGTTAAAAAACACTTTGAAATGAGTTAAAAACATATTTAATCTGAAAAGGAAACACTGGATGAATGGATAGTCCTTAATCCGCGGAGTTTCGAAGAAATACTCTCATTCTCATCAGAGGTAAGAATTAGCAAAATGCGGGATCGGATTTTGCATGCAGAAGTATTTGATGAAACAACAAGTAAGTCAAAGATCTTACTTGAAAACAAAAAAAGTGAAGCAGAGGGAATATGGTAAAGAAAAAGTTGATTACACACGAATGGATAGTCTGGTGGAAGATAAAAAAATCCAGTGACGGTAAAATCCAAATGTAAAACTTCAAGAAAGTTAAAAGAATTTCCATTGTTACAAGTAAAATCCAAGGAAATCTCGTAATTGGAAGAAGATTGTCCATAATAATCCAAAAGCAGAAATCCATGGAATACTTCACAAAAATGTGTACAAGGAAAAAAAAAGAAAAGATTCCAATAATATTAATAAAAGAAACATAAGATGTGCTTTTCACTCTACTTCCTAGACATAAATTTAAATAAGAAAGATCTGGGAAGAGAAAGAAGTGAAAAAAATGATGATAAAGTTAAATATATAATATAAAATAAAGGGAAACAAAAGTCAAAATGACCCAGACAGGAAATGTTAAAGGCGCGAAAAAATATATAGGGCAAAATAATATAGGTCAACTGAAATGTACAGGTCATCACTTAAAAAAATGTCAGCAAGAGTTGTTAAACGACACTAAATGGAAAATGAAATAAATAAATAAATAATAAATATATAGAAAATAAAGAATAAATAAATAAATAAAAAATAAAATATAATAAAAATAAAATATAAAATATAAAATAAAATAAAATAAGAATTAAAAAAAAAATATTTAAGGGGCTCTCCCCTTGGATGGCCGGTATCTGCAATTTCAGGAAAAAAAGTAAGTAAATGCGTATAGTACAATGAAAGTGTGGGTAGATTGATATATTAGATAGATAGGAAAGTTTAAAGAATAAAACAGAAAATGCAGATAAAAAACCGGCCATGCAAAGAAGAGATAAAGAATTAAAATAAAGGATTATTAAATTATAAAGTATTAAGAAGTATGTCGAAAAACAATAAAGTTAAAGAAAAATCTTTATATCTATATAAAGGGTAAAAGTAATAACTATGTAATTTCAAAATTGCCATAATTAAATTTGGACTTATGTTTACAGAAAGAGATCAGTTCATTTTTAAAATTCATTATATTGTTACTTTGAGGGGAAGTAATTATAGTTATAGCTTCGGTTGTACAGAGGAGACATGATTTAGAGTTCAGTCTTATACCCAATCGATCGCATGTATCGAAGCAGCTTTAATCAGCTGCAGCAGCAATTAAGTCGTACATTGATCCTGTCTAATTTTCAATCTTAAATTTTTAATAAAACCGTTTTATCGGGGAAGAACAAGCTGTAACTGTCATCGTAACATTTGATCCAAGTGCTTTCACATCGGTGCAAATAAATCGTCAGTGATGATTACCAGTAAAGATTTATAGATATCGTTTTATTACTTTTTTAAAAAATATATCAGCAGGTTTTATGTTAAAGGAATTTGAGAATCTTATCGCTTTTATAAAAATTTATTTTGTTAAGGTTTCTTTGCTTCTATTATAATGCTTCTAGTATACGTGTTTTTTACTTGGTGGTGTTGTTGATCGAATGTTTTTGAAATTATGAGCATTCATAAGAATGCTGGTTAGTAAGGCGTGTATCACCGGCGCTCTATAAGGAATGATGCATGGTTAACCGCGTCGACAAGGTCGTGGAAGTCAAGTCTATATATATATATATATATATATATATATATATATATATATATATATATATTTAAATATCAAAATAGAACAATGTACTGAATATTGTCTATATACCTATTAAACATTGATACCAATAATTAGATGTGAATCTCCAACGATTTTGGAAGCAAAAGTTTGAAGCATTTGGTAGGAAGGATTTTAGGCGGATTTGTTGTAATTATTGCTGCGAATATCAAACAATTTCCGTATTTATATCAGAAAATTTTATCTCATGTTATGGAAATATAATAAAGATGTTATAACAGGACTTCAAATTGAAAATAAACTTCCCACCCCACCCCGCCTTTTCTACGTCGATTTCTAATGCTATTATTCAAACAGGAATAGTTTAATATACTGGCAACATTTGTTTTCCTGTTATGAATAAAAAAATACAATAAAGATAGAAAAAGAAACAATAGTTTAATAATGTTTAATATACAATTACTTCCAGATACGAGTCCTTGGATGAAAATATCGACATAAAACGTTTGCTAGGATGTAATGGTGCCTTGCTTAAAAACCATACACCGACTGTTACAAATATTACTTTTCGTTGCACACCTTGAGAATGTGAAGGTAAATCTGGCAAATAACATTTTTCAAATTTGTTAAAAATAAATTCTGTGATTCATTGTCAGAAATGTCGCCTGTGATTAGCAAGTCACAAACTCCATTTGCTTTCCTCTTCTGAAAGAATATAAAAATAATTTGAGTTCAATTTTAAATGCAATTTGTACTGCTTTAATATATTTGGTGACATTACAGTGTTTCAATAAATTGGCTCAAGTAATTCCCCCAGTTTTGTATCAGTAAATATTGACTTTTTTTACATGGAGTTCACCACTTATCAAGGCCCAATGGCCACTCGGGGATAAAGGTTATTGTGTGTACACTAATAAATGGGATAGTGTAGCAATAGTATTGGAGAATAGATAAGGTGTCATTACTTAGGGGGCGGTTCATCAGGAATTTGTTTGTGTTGGACTTGAAGACATCCAGGTTGAAGTCGGGAGGAAAACAGGCAAGCGGAACAGAGTTCCACAGGCGTGCAGTTCTAAGAAAGAAGCTTTGTTCGTGGAATCTACGTTTTGATTTAGGCACAGATAAGGAGTAGGCAAAATTATTGACGGTGGTTTCAGCTAGTCGGGTGTTTTTTGAAAAAGGTTGGCGGGGGGACCAGAGAATGGAGCTCAGACGAGCACTTGCCATGGAAATAACGATAAAACAAAGAAAGGCTCGCTACGTCTCTTCCGTGGGAAAGAGGCTGCAGGGAAGAGAAAAGGGCATCCCCCACCAAGCCACGAAGTCTATTTTGCACTCTGTCAAGGCAGGATAGGCTGTTTTTAGCAGCTCCTGTCCAGATGTGGCAGCAGTATTCCATCTTTGGACGTACTTGGCCCTTACACAGATAGAGAATTTCATCATTAGTGAGATACCTTCTGGAGCGGCAGAAGGATCCCACCACCTTCCCAGCGACCTTGGCCACTTGACTTACTTGATAGCTAAAATTCTTTGTATACTTTCTCCTCTCATTTCAAGTACATAACATTTCACAATTAAAAATAAAACATTTTCAAGAATAATGCAAATGGATCATATTGAATGTTTTTTTTTTAATGGACTCCTTTTAATCTCAATTAGTTGCTTTCTACTTCTGTCAATCTATAAATTTTTTGATACTAGAAATTATTACTTTTTATATATAAACCTAGCAAATGGTATAAATAATAAAATTTACTAAATGATTTAGTTTGGTTGAAAAGTTCTATGAGTATAACCCACGAGTTTTCAAGGTTTAATGGGCCAATCTTTCATGATGTAAATCTAGGATCAACCTTACCTCTAGAAATATTAACTATATTTTCAAGGAGAAGTCTTTGGTCACAACTAAGATTTTCCATGTCCCCTATTCCAAAATATAACCCCAGAGGATTCCGAACACCTGAAAATATAGTTCGTGTAAATTATGGCAATCATTTGCACATAATTTGCTCAGTGGACACCATTGAATGTAGTAGGGTTTTCTGTGGTTTCATCTAAATGTTTGAATAGAGCTCTGATTGGACGTACATTTTAATGCAAGAAGCAACCAATAGTCTTAAGTCTTAAGATCTCTTTACATTTTTTTCTAAAAGTGTAACAAATTCACCTTCACAGCCTGTATTCGCATTTGTGTTGTCAACAAGGACACATATTTTTTTTTTAAACATCAACAACTTGCCTCGCAAGAACAGTACCGGCTGCACCAATATCAGGAAGAACTGTGGATGTCAAATATTGATTTTTATTTGGCGTTTGCTTTGTGGTTGTCAAGTTATGTTTAGGCTATTTTCCTTTATTCATAATTTTACTTCCACCAATGATTACTTGTAGAGTAGTGTCCTCTCATAGAATCCGATACAAAGAAGACTCTTCACATTTAATTTTAACGGGTATTTATTTTTTATATTAGCAATTGCTCTATCAGTTTTGTATTTATCCACACACACACACACACACACACACACACACACACACACACACACACACACACACACACACACACACACACACATATATATATATATATATATATATATATATATATATATATATATATGGTGGTGGCGGGTGTCTATTTAAATAGACATTCCGACGAGTTATTTACGGGCGTCAATTCCATGGTCGAGTTAGAGAACTGCCGACTGTCAACACGACGTTTCTAGGTTCAATCCTTGGCTTGGGAGAGATGCTAGTCTAGCGGCACTGATGAGTTGTGATACAACGAAACAGGACTGTATGTCGATGACTACAAATATATATATATATATATATATATATGCTGCCTCATACTCTTTTGTTTGTATAATCTCTCTCCTCCGCTTCTATATTTTTAAAGCAGCTTTATGTGTTACCTCAACCTGAAATGTGTTCTTGGGCCCTATTATACCCCAATTATCTATTAAATAGCTACGGTCTTCTATAGGAACTTAAAATATCAGATTTCATTAATATCTGAAACACAGTATAACCGATGAAATTAAGCGTTATTTTATATGCAAATATAATGGTAAAATTGCTCCAATATATAATTTAATGGTTAAAATATATTTGTTTCAACCGTTGCACAATTTAGATATTATGTTTTTCCTTTGCACAATAAATCAAAAAGAAAAAATAAACAAATATATAAATTAACTAAGGCAAGTGCAGAGGATGTGCTCTCTGACAATTTTCTGTGTGGCATTTGACATTAATATTGTCACAGCTTTAAATAGGCAGCTTGCATGAACATGATAAGATATTAAGTAATGCATTCAACATTTGCTTCCAGAATTTATTGGTGGCAGCAGGGAGAGATTTTCTATTTATTTGCTTTCCATTCTGAAAGCATAAAATGTTCACCTTGTTAGCGATACTAATTTTTTTTAACAAGAGCAAACGAGGGTTGACAGCCTCCCAACTATCTATCATATCCTTTGTTATTAATTTCGAAATATCAAAACAAGAACGGTACAGATAGGTGGTTATAAGAAATATGCGTATTAGATTATTTGTCAATTGGTTGGAGTCTCAGTTTTATCCAATCAAATGATTTGTTACACTTGTACTTCGATTTAAAACTCTAGTATTTTTCTGGCCTGATTTAATTAAAATATCTGTAAAACATAGACAAATATGTTTTTAAAAAATGAAAACAAAGTTCAGAATTCATTAAATTAAAACCATTGTTTACTTACCAAACAGTATAGTTTAGTTTCAGAATTAACTTGTAAACCAGCTTTTCACTAAAACAAACAAACAACCAAACTAAAATTTAAAATTTAAACAAATTAAAATAAGTCAAAAAGTTTTTTTTACGATACTTCTCTCTCTCTCCCTCTCTCTTTCTCTCTTTATTTATTATTCCAATCACTTTTGGTGATTCTCTGCAGTAACGGTCGTTTCGATTCCTTGTCGCCAATCTCTTGGGTTGTAGAACAACAGTGAAACAGTGAAAATAAGAACAATCAAGTCGAGGTTCGGTTAAGGAACAAGTGTATTACCAATAATGTACAAAGATAGGAAAGCGTGTATATCTATTGGGCACTCGGCTAGCAGTTGAAATGCGGTCGCATCTCTCTCACCGGTGTTGGAATTACTAGCGCTAGTTATAGTGCTAATCGGTTTAAATTCCTCTGTTCAAGGAAGGCCGGTATAATAGTTTGACAAGCACTTGCCATTAAAATAATGATAAAGCAGAGACAGGCTCGCAATGTGTCTTCTGTGGGAAATAGGTTGCAAGGAAGAGAAAAGCGCATTCCTCACTACGAAGTCTATTTTGAACTTAAAGCAGGATAAGCTACTTCCAGCAGATCCCGCCGTATCTGGCTTCCATATAATATATATATATATATATATATATATATATATATATATATATATATGAATGTGTGTGTGTGTATATACAGTAGACCTAAACGTATAGCATTAAAAAAATAAGTAACAAAATACAAACAGCACATAAAGCAGATGTATATAATAAAATAACATTATATATAACACCGTAAGGCGGGGCAAATAACTAAACGATAAGCCGGAAAAACATTGTAATCTGAACAACTGTATTTTAGATTTTACTATATATATATATATGTATATATACATATATATATATATATACATATATACACATATTTGGCAACGTGACGCATGTCAGCCAACGTGCTTTATGAGCACATGTTTAATCATGCGATGACGTGACGAGTTCTTAATATAGGTAGAGTTTTTAGATGCAGTCTGAGAGTCTGAGAAAAGAGTCGGAGAGAAGCAGAAAGGTTCAGACTAATTCTCCGTTAGAATCAAGACACCCTCTAGAAGTGAGAGGGTTTTAGAAATAACCACGTAAAGAAACTTTGAATTCCCCAAACGAAATCATGGATCGGTCATGAAATAAAGGACGTCATCATCTTTGTGTATCTGTGTCTTTTGTGTTCATCATTACAACGAGAAAATAACGTGTTTATATTATATGCACAACTGCCAAACGTAAATGTCAAACGCACTATTTCTCAGTGTATCTATCAAGATATTCATAAATCTCATCTCGTTGAATTGTTTCTCTTGTAGAAATATGTACACTGTCTATTATATATATATATATATATATATATATATATATATATATATATATATATATATATATATATATATATATATACATAACTCTCTCTCTCTCTCTTTATATGTACTCTGTCTCTATATCTCACCAATGTCTCTATCTCTTACAACATGAACATCTTAAGACATATGAACAATCAACACATGAACACTCTTAAGACAATCTCTAGATAAGTCTCTAAGACTCTAATCTCCCACGAAGACTCTCCTAAGACGAACAACAACAATACAGAATATACGCCATCTTAATAATACCACCAGTATAAAACATATCCATATTTAGTACCTTCATCTTAATAACGACCACCATATAACATAGATACTTTATTGTGGTTTATTATTTGCTTTTGATGATTTAACTTCTCTGAATCGGAAAACGGATAATAAACTTAAAAATATTAATTATTTAATTAACTTTATTATTTTCTTTTCGATAAGACTCAGATTTAATTTTATGGACACATGTCCGCTGTGGCACCGATATAAGGACTAAGTTCGCAAATTATCAGGTCTTTGAATTCGATTGCTGAAATAAATAAATAGTTTTAGAAAATAAATTGTGATAATTTCTGATGTTATTTTGCAACTTTCGTCGGATTATTCTTTTACACGTCCAAAACAGATCTATGTATATGTATATATTCATAACACACACTCTCTCTCTCTTATATATATATATATGATGATTGCAACGTCTTATCAGAAGAGTGCCACTCCCTCAGACATTTAAAATCCATGAGCCCAAATGCCCGAGGGAGTATCTATACAAATATGATGTTACAGAGTCTTAGCTTTGTACGACAGCTAAGTCTCTCTCTCGGTTCAAAATGTTGAGATCCAGCAACAAGCAAGAGCAAGATAGCCAGCAACAAATTAAACTGCAGACCAGCTTAATGCGGGTAATAGTCTTCCGCTTTATGGTTTTTTAAATCAGAGATTTGCTTCTCCGAGAAAGGTTGCCTCCACCACGGCTTACGGTAGCCCTCTCCACCCCAATACATACACACACACACATACACACACACACACACACACACACACAAACATACACGGTGCTAGTTGGCCGTTGACCCAATAAAAGAGTTCATTCGCCCTTTGGAAGGTCTTGTTTTTAATCCTTCAGGGAGACTAGCCGCCCTCCTCACCAAACAAGTCTGGTGGGGGAACCAGTTTAGTCGCCGGTTACCCGACCATGAAGCAGGTAGTACTGGGTTAGATGGTACCAGTAGCACATGGCATGACCTGATATAAAAAAAAAAATATATATATATATTCATAACACACACTCTCTCTCTCTTATATATATATATAAGAGAGAGTGTGTGTTATGAAAATATATTTATAGCAATTACCCTACACCGAGGCTTCCGCATTTCATCTCAGTAAGGAAACGCCAGGTTAAATGCATTAAATTCGTGTGAGCATACGTTTTTATGCTTACACGTGGTGTTTAGTAAAGCTTGCTTACTAATATGATTCAGTGTCAATTCCTACCATCGATAAATGTTTTCATTTGCCAATGGCAAGGCTTATCCCACATAAATGTTCGACTTACTTATAATTAAAACTTTTTGTTGTCTTTTGTATGTTGGTGGTATACGTGTGGAATTAATGGATGACTTATTTTAACATTTGAGCGCTTTAAATAGTTTGTCTACTTCAGTGTTTTTTGTCAGTTGAGGTTAGTATACTCATACCTTGATATATATATATACATATATATACATATATATACATACATATATATATACATATATATACATATATATATATGTATATATAGTAAGTTATAAAATGCATATGGCGATTAAGCTACACTGAATACTCCGCGTTTCATCCACTCTAGGATTCTTCAGGCTTATGCGCATAAGCCTGAAGAATCCTAGAGTGGATGAAACGCGGAGTATTCAGTGTAGCTTAATCGCCATATACATTTTATAACTTACTAACTAGCTCTATCTACGTATTGAGCACTTTTGAAGTAAATACTTAAAGTTTAGGCATAAATCTATACTTTCGTATATTAATTTTATGTGAGTAAATTAAGTAGTTATATATATATATATATATATATATATATATATATATATATATATATATATAGGGTGTCCACAAAGTCTGGCTACATTATGTGGCAGCATCCTGTATATTATGTAGCCAGACTTTGTGGGCACCCTGTATATATATATATATATATATATATATATATATATATATATATATATATATATATATATATAGTGCCCACAAAGTCTGGCTACATAATCTACAGGATGCTTCCACAAAGTCTGGCAACATAATGTAGCAAGACTTTGTCGACACCCTGTATATATATATATATATATATATATATATATATATATATATATATATATATATATATATATATATATATATATATATATATAAATAAGGTGGTAGTCACCAACAATGTGTATTTTTTAACATTATTTTATTATTCCGTGTCTTGGTTTTTCATTGAGAATTATGTTTAAATCATTGTAATAATGTTTTTAAATCATTGGAATCGTTTTTAACGCGTTTCAGACGTTCTGTGAAGCGTCCTCTTCGGAAATTATTTTCAAAATGTGTTGGAGATATAAAAATAACATTTTCTAGTGTTTCCAAGGGGTGAAAACGTGTAAGTGTCTACTATTCATTGGAATGCTCAATCTTTATTACTCCTTTATTGGGCTGTGGCGAGTCGGCTGTGGTCACTCCTGTGTTGTGTTTCTCTATCCCACTCTCTCTCTCTGCTTGTGTTTTTTCTTTTCTTTTAGGGTAGGCTGTGTGTGTGTGTTTTCTTTATTGGTTTGAAAATGTGTGTACTGTTTTATAGTATTATGAGGTTATTTGCTTCCTTAGGAAGGTGACTGTGATCCAAGGTCCTTACATTAGTGTATGTGTAAGGAAGGGGAGAACCAGCTCTTCTGAAATAAGGGTAAGGGTACTTTCATTCTATTTTGATATTTATTTTTTGGATTCTTAGATTTTAGTATTGTGATTTTTCGTTTCAGTCGTTTCGGGTATTCTTTATATTATGTTAGGAGTGTATTTAAAAATATTTATAGGGGATATTTTAATGTTTCTACTTATTTGTCTCCCCATGTGGGTATGGCCCCACCTAGGATCGGTTCCTAGTGTGGGGAAGATCTCGTTCCCCAGAGGGGAGGGGCAAATTGGAGGAGTATAGGTATGGAAGGGGGATGATAGAAGGGATGATAGTTGTCTCAGTCATGAGAGATTTCTCCTCCACTGAATAAGGGGGGAGCGAAGTGTTGGAAAAGATATTATACTATGGTTCTAGGTGTTTCCTAGTGTTGTTGGTTTCGAGGTTAAATAGGGTTGGTATTGTTCAGTGTGTTGTATTAGATATTGGGGTGTTATGTCTGTGTGTGGTTGTATGCGCGCGCGTGTTTTAATGTGTCGGTTCTGACACTGAACAATACCAATCATTACAGGAATGCTTTAATCTCTGCTGATTTGGGTGGCCCAGGATAAAAAATCCCCGAATGCTTGCTTGTGTATAAACTAAAGGAAACTAAATGTACCTCACATCCGACAGCCTTAAGCTTAATATCAATGTTTCAAAATTAATAAGGATCATCTCAAGAAATATTCGGACTAATTCACTCGTTGTTTCAATCATCACGTGGTTGCATTCATCGCTCGACAGATAGTTTAACCTTCCAGCCTTTAATAAAAAGCGATGAGAAAAGAGTTAACTTTCTACAACATTTATATAGTAAAAAGCTTATATAAAGTTGATAATGCAAAACCAAAAGACATTGCTAAAATATTTATAAGTGACAAAACCAGTCATATTTCAGACAGGATCTTCGTCGTTAGCTTAGCGGTTAATTGGCTTAGCAATAAATCCTTTTCATATATATATATATATATATATATATATATATATATATATATATATATATATATATATATATATATATACATTATTTTTAAAATATAATTATCCACTAACGCGTGTTTCATTGTCAATCACTCATCAGAGAGGCTGAATCTGGCGAGATTCGAAATCGGGACTTCATGGCAAGAAGCGTTACCCCTTATCACTAGGCTATCTCGCACGACAGAATGTATCGCGTTTCTTTTATGTAGATGTTATTTGTTTTGCGATAGTTTTGGAATGAATTCAATTCTATATACGAAAGTGCATTTTTACCTATATGCGAGTTGAGAATAATTTTCCTTTTTAACCAATTTTGGGACCCTCACATGTACTAAAGTTTATTTAAATATAGATAGGTAAATAGAAGCACCATTGTAACAGAGTTCGGGCGTGCATATGGCGCCTGTATGCAAATGCCGAGCCGCGTGCGGAGTGACGTTCCGGTAAGGAAAAAGAAAAATACTATAAAACGAACGTGTGCACAGACCGACGAGCACGTTAGAGACGGAGTGGCGGGAAAATGAGGAATAAAGGTATTTTCTTAAAAATTGAAACAACGAGTTTATGTTAATTCTTATTCTTGCGAATGATTCTACATATTAATGAATGATTCTACATATTAACGAATGAATCTAAATATTAGCGAATGATTCCACATATTAACGAATAATTACACATGATTCTACATATTAACGAATAATTCCACAACTTTACGAATGATTCTACATATTATCAAATGATTCTACATATTAACGAATGCTTCTACATATTAACGAATGATTCTCCATATTAACGAATGATTCCACATATTAACGAATGATTCCAACTAGTAACGAATGATTCTACATATTATCGAATGATTCCGCATATTAACGAATGATTTTACATATTAACGAATGATTCCGCATATTAACGAATGATTTTACATAATAATGAATGATTCCACATATTAACGAATGATTCCACATATTAACGAATGCTTCTACATATTAACCAATGATTCCACATATTAACGAATGATTCCAACTAGTAACGAATGATTCTACATATTATCGAATGATTCCGCATATTAACGAATGATTTTACATATTAACGAATGATTTTACATAATAATGAATGATTCCACATATTAACGAATGATTCCACATATTAACAAATGATTCCACATATTATCGAATTATTCCACATATTAACGAATGATTCTACATATTAACGAATGATTCCACATATTAACGAATGATTCTACGTATTAAAGAATGATTCTCCATATTAACGAATGATTCCACATATTACCGAATGATTCCACATATTAACGAATGATTCTACATATTAACGAATGATTCCACATATTAACGAACGATTCTACATATAAACGAATGATTCTACATATTAATGAATGATTCTACATATTATTGAAGGATTCCACATATTAACGAATGATTGACATATTAACGAATGATTCTACATATTAACGAATGATTCTACATATTAACGAATGATTCCACATATTACCGAATGATTCTAAATATTAACGAATGATTCTACATATTAACGAATGATTCTACATATTGACAAATGCGTTACACAATTACTTAAATTCTGTTTGAGCGGTTTCACTTGTGCACTTTCGGCATTTTCATCTAGGAAGGCGGAGCGGGTTGCCTATACATTTTATCGATCGGTTTATTCATTAGTACCCGTCCTTGCTTATTTTGAGGCAGTTTTGCCATTAACAGATTAAGATATTTTGTAATTATTTCCGACCAGCCATTAACTACCTCTATCACTTTTCATCCCCCCCCCTCTCTCTCTCTCTCTCGTTCTTTTTCGTCAGGCAAATATATGTCTTTTATCCCTTAAGGTTATCAACGTTTTCTAATTTTCTTTGTCTATGAATAGTCTTAAATGTTTTGAACTAGGAAAAAATAATTAAGTGGTATTACACACGCACACATATAGATGCCTTCGTTTACTCTCGCAAGAAAGGATACCCTCTGTACGGTCATCTGTGTGTGTGTAATTGTGAGACACGAGTTGTGCAAACTCAAACCACACCTCTTCTGAATAGGCATTGTTTGAGTACAGGGGTAAAGAGAAGTCCAGGACGACTGGAAACAATGCCGAGATAAGCAGAGAGCACATACAACATCTGGAAGCCCCAAATCGTCACCCATTTAGTACTGACCAGGTTCAACGTTGCTTATCTTCGGCATATATATATATATATATATATATATATATATATATTTAAATACGGCATAATAACGTTAACACACTTAACACACCGGTTCCCGCTGGATCACCAAAGTTAAGCAACGTTGAGCCTCATCAATACTAACCAGACTTCCATTTTATGAGGACTGTGACTGGAGAGGTGTTTAGCCACCAAAATTCCATTAAGGACTAATGGTCGTTGTCAGAGAGAAATTAATAGCTAGCGGCTGTTGTGATCACACAAATTTCTTTTTCAAATGTAATCGTAAGAGGCGGACAGTACTGAAAATCTGAGGAGACTTGTTGTCACTCTGACTCCAGATGAATATCATCGTTTACTTTCATTGAGTAATCTCTGATAGTGGTCTATGTGAGAACTCCTAGTTGGTTGGTTGTTTTTATTTTACGGCATATCAACCCTTTTCAGGTTATTTAATGCCGAATCCAGTGATTTTGAAGAAAAAGTTTTAATAGAATATATATATATTTTTTTTTCAAGTCGGTTTATATTTAACTCATAGTTGAGACCCTAACAGGTACTACCACTCCGTGTCAGGGTGGACCTGAGAGCAATTGCAATTAAGGGGTGGCTCCACACTCCCCAAAGCCCACAAGTTGGGGACTCACCATCGGTTATAGTTTAAGGTCATATCCAGGACTGAGAACTCCTAGTGACTACTACTACTACTACTACTACTACTACTACTACTACTACTACTACTACTACTACTACTAATAATAATAATAATAAATGATCAAGAAGATACAACGGATAAGAGCAGTGAAAACGGCTGAAATATTAAGGAAAATCCTGCATGCGGAGATTAATACACTTAAGCCACAGGAGCGAGTCAGACATATAGGCACTGCTACAGAGACAAAACACAAAGAAACGCTACATAGAGTCAAGAAAACTGAAACAGTATAATTGTAAGTTGCGCCCCCCACACAAAAAACATGTGACGGCATCAACTGATACCACACCAAATAATCGAAGATGGTGAAAGAGGATAAAAAGACCGAGGAGAAAAACACTAACCAGACCTCCACTGGATGAGGGTGAATAAGACTGGAACCTTGTGGAGGAGAATTTCAATTCAAATGCCAGTAAAGACAAATGGTTGTTATTAACAAGAAATCAATGGTAATCGGCTGTTGTGATAACAAAAAATAATTTGCAAATGTTATCGAAAGCGGTAAAGAGTCCTGGAAATCTGGGGAGATTTGTTGTCGCTCAGACTGCAGAGAACACCACAGGTTGTTATCTAAGAGAATTTTTGATGATGGGCTGCATGGAAACTCCTACTGAGATAATAATAATAATAATAATAATAATAATAATAATAATAATAATAATAATAAACCCCCCTTCATCTCTCCATTACCACATCACTGTCCCCCCACTGTAGAAAATAGTAAGACCAAACAGCCAAGTAGAGTAAAAGAGGAAGGAAAGGTACAGGAGAGAGCACTGACCAGATCTCCGCTGGATGACTGCGAAGAGAACACGGGCCCTGGGGAGGCTTATTGTCACTCAAATTCCAGTGAAGACCAATAGTCACTGCCAACGAGAAATCAATGGCAAAGCAGTTGTTGCGATAATGCACATTTATTTGCAAATACTATAGAAAGAGGTACAGAGTACTCGAAATCTGGGGAAACTTGTTGTCATTCAGCTTCCATAGAACACTACATGCTGTTTTCAAGGAAAGATCTTTGATGACTTGCGTGAACGCTCCTTGTGAACCAATAATAATAATGTTTATAAGCACTCCTTGAACGATGTTAGTTCAGAAATTTGGTACATCAATGTCCATCTCTACTTCGCTTCCATCGGTTCATACTACGAAGAAAGCATTTGTGAAATTTCGTGAAAAAATACATTATAGTTGCTTGAGAAGATAAACAACTTACCTGTTTTTCATTGACGGAGAAAGATCATATTCATTCTCATTTAAGTGGTGTCCTGCCTGGTACAAGCATTGACAGCTATGGCTTTCCATTCATCTCACTTTCTCGGGGCATTCATGACTTCATTGTTGCTCATCATTTCTTATGTTGTCCAGGTATTCAGGCATTTTTCTCGCTGTCGTCGCTTCTACCCACGATCCTTCTCGTTATTCTTTGCTCGTTATCGGAGAGGGTTTGTTAAGGATCAGGTGCCCCATATCTATCACAGTAATCCTCACCGAGCGAGGTGTTCTGATTCAGAACCCTATTCTTTTTTTTTCTTTTTTTTACATGGGGGGGTCACCACTTATCAAAGCCCAGGGGCCACTCGAGGATAAGGGTTATTGTGTGTACACTAATCAGTGGGATAGTATCGTAGTAATAGTTAGTATTGGGGATTTTATAAGGTGTCATTACTTAAGGGGGCGGTTCATCAGGAATTTGTTTGTGTTGGACTTGAAGACATCCAGGTTGAATTCGGGGGGGGGGCAGGCAAGCGACAGAGAGTTCCACAGCCGTGCAGTTCTAAGAAAGAAGTTTTGTTCATGGAATCTACGTTTTGATTTAGGCACGGATAAAAAGTGGGGAAACTTATTGACAGTGGTTACAGCTAGACGGGTGTTTTTCGTGAAAGATTGCCGGGGGCAGAGAATGGAGCTCACACGAGCACTTGCCATGGAAATAACCACCAAACAGAGACTGGCTCGCAACGTCTCTTCTGTGGGAGAGAGGTTGCAGGGAAGAGAAAAGGTCATCCCCCCACCAAGCCACGAAGTCTATTTTGTACTCTGTCAAGGCAGGATAGACTGTTTTTAGCAGCTCCTGTCCAGATGTGGCAGCAGTACTCCATTCTTGGACGTACTTGGCTTTTATACAGATAGAGAATCGCATCATTAGTGAGATATCTTCTGGAGCGGTAGAAGGATCCCACCATTTTCCCAGCGACCTTGGCCACAGACTTGATGTATGTGTTCCATTTCAGATCAGGGGTAAAGGTCAAACCCAGAAGCTTATCAAAACATGGGGCTTCCCCTAGGCGAGAGCTATTCATTTCAATCGATGCCAGATGGGGATCAGAGCGTTTATGATATAATGATAGGATCTTGGTCTTAGATGCATTAAAGGTAACCAGCCACCTCTTCCCCCACTGAACCATGCGCTCAAGATCTGAGGAGAGAGAATCAGAGAGAACGTTGCCATTTACGGCCTTTGATGTGTTGCCATAGATAGTCGCGTCATCAGAATAGATCTCAACGAATGATTTAGTATGTGTTTTGGGAGATCATTGATGTATTTCTCGAATAAAGAGTGTGATATATTGCCAAAGCTTTCTTTGCAGTTGCACAGACAGTAGGTTGCAGTTTCTTTCTGCCTGAGCAGTGCCCATACTGGATGATTATCCTGACCATTGTACCCAGAGGTATGTTCTGCTCAGCACAACGAAATACGAAACCATGAACAGAATTATTTCTGTTTTCGCATTACATCAGTCCCCTGCTTTCCATGACCTCAATTTACCCTGATCGGAGGAGGGGAGTTAAGTTGGTTCTCGACCATGTCCAAGGGTCTCTCACAGACAAGCGGAAGGAAAAGGGCGTCTTACTCTTTCTTTGACAGTAGTGCTATCCCGCTACCAACAAAAAATTATAGAGAAAATTTTAAAAGCCGAAGAATGGTATACAATTTTTTTTTTATTAAACAATTAAAATATTTTATTTGTTCTTATTTCTGAGATTTTCGTTGTGGAAATAACATATTTATATAAGAAACCTTAGTGTTTTATTTTGTGATTTCTCTTCAGGTTGTTATTATATGTCTTTGTCCGATGTTTTTGATGGTTGGTGTGATGTGTGGCTTGATGTGTAATCTGGCTGGCGCGAACTATAAATAGATACTTTTAGTTACATCTTTGAAAACATTGTTACATAATTTAGAAAGCTGAATAAGGTTATGATAATAAAATGATAAAACTCCGATGATATAAATTATGCTCGACATTTCACCCACTGTGTTGTGGGCTTCTTCAAGAGTAAATAGCTAAAGTGGTCCATGTGTAGCTAATACGTAATACACCTCTTGTCTTTTTATTTTACAGATTACCAACAACAAAATCACTTAATTAGAAAAATATTTATACAATGTTTTTTGGTGCTATGATAATTTCTGCTATTCAGCACACACATATGTTGTTAATAATTAATAATTTTTTAGGGTTATGTGAGATTTGAACTCGGGTACTGACATCATAAAAAAACTGTTGATTTTAGATGTACCTTGCCTATTCCCTTTTGGTCAACCGAACGCATGTTTCGATTTACGTTGAACAGATATACTCGCCAAATGCGTATTATTTCGATTCATCGAACTGCTATTCTCATCTTGAGTGTTATTTACACAATTGTATCTTATCGAATTCAATGATCTTTCTATCGATCTCGAAAATCTTTATGTGGAACTCAGGATTTGCATGGAATTTTAAACAGAACACTTTATTTAATCCAGGAGAGTTGCATGCTATCTTTCTGGCCAAAAAGTCACGAGAAATTTGCAATTATATTTTGAGTGTCGCACGCACGGATGTTCAATAATGGCGTCGGACGACACCGGGGAAAAAAAGGAAAAGACGAATTCAAGTCACAAACGTCCTCGACAATATCACGATTTCTACCCAAAAGAGCAAGCAGCAAAAGCCAGCCCAGATGCTGAACTCTGACGTAATTAGAACGTCAATGGTCAACAAAAAAACAATACCAGGGTTTCTTAAAAATAGCAAGCAGGAAAAACCAGGTCATATTCTGACCTCTGACACAATTAGAACATCAGGTCAACAAAAGGACAATATGGTTTAACTCATAATAAAAACAAATTCGGTTTAATTATGAGGCAGATAGGTCAGAGACGAGGGCCGACGATCACACTAGACGGCTTGTCGACCCTCCCCCATCACTATTTCTCTGCCACATGCCACGAGTTGATTGGCAAAATAAATGGCGTTGCTTGATAAACGGAAATTGTTCATTTGTTATTTAAAACACAGCATATTTACGACGTGTGTATGTGTCATAAAAATACAGATAAAACTAAATGGTAAACGAGTCTGCACTCGCAAGCATTGGTAATGCGGAGCTGATTTTCTTTATACATTACTACGTTCGCTCGTTATGTAACACCTAGACTTTATACTACAACGTTCCAAGCAGGCGTAACTTACAACTGAGTTTTACGAAGTACATTATCCACAAAGCCACGTGTTCGTAAGCAATTACCTGTGACTTCTACGCAGTCATGGCTGACGAAACGAGAACATGCTCCTCCTGTTAATTAAATAAAGTGTTCTGTTCGAAATCCCGTACAGATTTTCCAATTTGACAAAATTTTTCCTGAGTGCGGCAGAAAAAATTCCGAGTTCGACAAGATACAACTGAATAAAGTCGGAGGTTACATCGGCTGAAACGTTGTGGAAATAGCACTCAAGATTAGAACAGTAGTCTGAATAATTCAAATAAAACTAATAATTAATATTCATCTGGAGAATTCAGAAGCAAAATCTAATTTTTTAACTGAATTCATACCCGTTCTTGAGCAGCATGTTTGCAATACTTGTATATGAAAAAGTCCAGTTTGCCTAGCTTCTACTGCATCACAGCTAGTACAAATAGTTATGAGAAAAACACTATTTAGAAAGATAAACTATTAGCAAATAGTTTTTCGGTATTAGCGTATAGTTTTTTGTTTTGATTTTTAATCCAAAACGTTGTGCGCATGACACTAAAAATGTGAACAGTAGCCCGAATAACCCAAATAATACGAATTATCAATCCTGATCTAAAAACTTCACAAACATAAACTCTGAAAACACCATAACTTGTTAAAAGTGATACAAAATAAGCGAGAACAAATCGAAAGCTACTAACATTAGTTAGATTGCTCTGTGATTTTCGCGTTGAATCCAAAATACTTTCTAAGAAATGGTTCTAATGAAATCAAGGCAATTTCAACACGGAGCAAATGTGAGACTGCAAGTCGCTTATTATAGCCGCGGGGCTTTGTTGTCATTAATGTAAATGTGATGAAAGATGTGTCCATTTTCTTGCTGTGTTTCCCCCGACGCCCACCACCTTCCATCCATCTGGGAATGTGTCTCAGAACATTTGTTTTGATGCTTGATAATTCCCACAGTGAAGTAGATTTGTCTTTGAGCCGCGTATTATGCATGGAACTGTAACCGACGATGGCATCCGATAGAAACGAATTATCTCGAGTTTTGCGGAAAATGTCAGGTTCTAATCTGTCGAAGACTTGGATGAGAGTTATTCGCCGTTGTAATTGAGAAGATGGTGCTTAGCTTGTGCGAAAGAGTGGTAAATTGACGGGATTGAAGAGTTGGGTGTAGATTGGGGCGGTTAGGTATTTGTACGTAAATATTGCTATCTGAAGGTTCGGGATATAATTATTTTGGGGTAAATATGCCCCAAAGTCAATGGCAATATTATGATTAGTGTGAAGTAACGAAGATGAATAAAAATATAAAAATCGATGAGATGAAAAAAAGACGGTAAAAAGTAGTTCCTTGCGCAGACTATCAAGAATAGTAAAATGCATTTTTTTTTGTTATTTTTTTAATAGGTGTTTGTTGTAGAAACAACAGATGAGTTTTATGCTTAAAGATTTGCTGACATGAGAATTGCTTTTACAAAATTCGGTGGGATATATTTTGTAATCTTCATTAGTAGCGGCCATGTGAATTGGGAAATTTTTCCGTTTACTTTTCTCTACCCACGAGAGCAAAGTTAGACACAAACTCGATTTTAGTGTGGGGGAAATCCTACTCCCACAAAAGGGGACATTTTGATTTGAACAAAAATTAAAAAAAAAAAAAAAAACACAGTGTATATAAATACTGCTTCACTGACAGAGGACAGAATACACTAAATATAACATATGAACATATACTACACTTTAATCCTAACTTAAAGGCCAATGGTGTTGCTGTGGGAAATACAGAAGAGACGCGTGGTTGCGCTAATAAATACCATTGCAATATATGGAATTCGTAATAACGAGTTCGAATCTTATCGGGTTATTGTAGTTGCTTTATATACTATCGAGTACCCTTATATCAAGGCCGAAAGGCCACTCAACAATAACGGTTATTGAGTTTTCTATTAGATCATTAATAACACCCTATGAAAATTGGATACAATTGCTGTAATGATAAGAATATTACGTTTCTGAATTTTTGAGATGGGGAGGATAATTACACGTATTATTTGGGTCCTTCGGACTACTGTTCTCATCTTGAGTGTTATTATCACAACGTTTCGGTTGATGTAACCTCCAACCTTCATCAGCTGTATGTTATCGAACTAGGAAATCTTTTTGTCGAACTCAGGAATCTGCAAAGATCAGTGGCGTAGTGTATGAAGTATTTGGTAAGATTCAACCGTACGTTTCTGGAGGTTGATGGTTCAATCTTCAGCACGGGCGACGCTTAGAATACCAATTAGGATTTCTACTCAGTCATGGCCGGCAGAAAAAAAGAGCATGTGCCCGCCCTGTTTCGGTCGAAATTTCGTGCACATTACCGAGTGCGAAACAAAGATCCGAGTTCAAGAGAAAGATTCCCGAGTTATACAGAAAGACTCCCGAGTTCGGAAAGATACACATGAAGTAGCTCGGAGGTTACATCGGCCGAAATATTGTGCAAATAGCACTTAAGATTTAAAAAGTATTAACAAGAATCCAAATAATGCGAGTGGCTCGAATTTTTTTTATGAAATTTGTAAACATTGGACTTAAAAAAAGAAAAAAAAAAAATTTGTTGCAGTCCACTGGGAAATTGCCTCGTAGTATTGTTTCGCATAGATTGAAAATTACTGAAAAGAACTATTTTTAGGAGATTCCGTTACGTTTTAGCTACACAGAGGATAAAATAAACTTTCTTTGTAGTGGTTGTAGTAAAACAAGCTTTTGCTGTGAATATTTTATTAAGAGAACCGAAGAGTAAAACTTACATGAACACTATGAATATAACGATACAATAGAAAGAAAAAAAAAAACACTATCAATGTTTAACTCTTTGAGAAAGACACTGAAGCAAAGAGAATAGGTCACGGTTTATTAAGACCTAAATCCTATTCAAGAATAAAAATGAATAAGTCTGTTAGTTGAACGATGAACAACATTATGAGAGGATTGTAAATAATGGATGAAATGTTCAACATTTGATTATTTAAGAGTTCAGCTTGAGAGAAGTCGTAAAAAGTGGGCTTATCTACGGCGTAATCGCGTTGACACACCAGTTTTAATCAGATCA
>NC_136505.1:31096237-31101237 GCF_053919585.1 Euprymna scolopes | reverse complement strand
TTGCCAAGAACTTTGCAGCGAAGTCTACCCTTTGCGACCAAGGCCACCAACCCCAATATTTCCTCAGAAAACACGCTATTGATATACAAATATATGTACGTGTTGTTGCCAAGCTAAGCAAAAACCTTGATTCCAGTAAAGCAATCGGCCCTGGCGGTATTCCAATTATAGTACTAAAAAAACTTCAAAACTAGCGCCCATACTTACAAAACTGTTTAAACGTTGTCTTAATGAGAATTGTTTCCCTCACCTTGGAAAATCTACTCAGTTTGTCCTGTATTATAGAATTCAGGTGATCGGTCATCTCCCTCTCAGTACAGGCCAATAAGTCTCCTGTGCGTCATGAGTAAGTTGGTGGAATGTGTGTTAAATACAGAAGTAATCAACCATTTCAGCAAAAATAACCTTCTTAGGGACACATAATATTGTTTCCCTTCTGCTAGATCTACAGCAGATGTGCTTACAATTATATATCATAGGATTAGCGAATCTCTCGACGGAGGCAGCCTTTCTAGGGCAATTGCTCTTGACATATCAAAAGCCTTTGATAGGGTATGGCATAAAGGTTTACTCCACAAGATCTCCAGCTATGGTATAACTGGAAATGTCTTCTTAATTATCAAATCATTTCTTTCTGATAGGTTCATAAGAGTAGTAGATGATGGGCAGAAATCAGAAGCTCACAGAATTAATGCTGGAATCCCTCAAGGTTCCATCCTGGGCCCAACTCTCTTCCTGATTTACATTAATGATCTTCCAAATCACATCCTTACATCATTCGTAGACATTTATGCTGATAAGACTATCAAATATGGTAGCACATCTAAGACAGTAAACGACCAAGTTCTCTCCGATTCTCTCTCCTCTGACCTTGAGAACGTGGTACAATGGGGAAAGAAGTAGCTGGTTACTTTTAATGCATCTAAAACCAAGCTTCTATTTTTATATCATCAACGATCTGATCCCCATCTGGAATCAATTAAAATTAATGGATCTCCTCTTGGAGAGGCCTCATGTTTTGACAAGCTTCTGGGCTTGACATTTACTCCTGATCTGAAATGGAACACGTACATAAAATCTGTTGCCAAAGCCGCTGGAAAAATGGTGGGATCCTTCTATTGATCCAGTAAATATCTCACTGCAATTCTCTATCTCTATAAGAGCCAAGTTCGTCCAAGGATGGAGTACTGTTGTCACATCTGGGCGGGAGCTGCTAGAAAGGACTTATCCTGCCTTGATAGAGTTCAAAATAGACTTTGTAACCTCATAGGATATTTCCTTTTTTCTTTCCTGAAACCTCTTTCTCACAGAAGAGATGTAGCGAGTTTGTATTTGCTTTATCGTTATTTTCATGGCAAGTGCTCAACTGACCTTCAGTCTATGGTCCCCCCCTAGCCAAACTTTCACAAGAAACACTCGTCTAGCTGAAAACACTATCAATAATTCCCCTTACTCTTTATCTGTGCCTAAACCTAAACGTAGATTCCATGAACAAAACTTCTTTCTTAGAAGTGAACGCCTGTGGAATTGTCTTCCGTTTTCCTGCTTTCCAGCTGACTACAATATTATTGTCTTCAAGTCCAATGCAAACAAATTCTTGATAAGCCGTTCCCTTAAGTTAACAAATTTACTGAATTTCAATTACTGACAATTGCTATATTGTCCAATTGACTACTGTATACTCTTTTACCCTTATGATCGAGTGGCTCCTGGGCCTTGATAAGTGGTGATTCCTATGTGAAAAATAAGTAAGGAAAAGTATTAAATAGGAATATAATAAAGTCTTAAAACGATAGTGAGAAAAGGCACATTTTTGTTCGTATCTTTATCTCTTTCCTTCGCGTTACCTGCAGTCCGTTAAAAAAAAGAGGTGCTAAGATGAGTAGTTTTTTTTTTTTTTTTGACATCGTTGGTCAAGTTAACATAACAGTGAGTTGTACTGTGTTTGTTATTCATAATAAAAAACAACAAAAGATCTTTTAATTTAGAAATTTCTTAGAAAAGCCTTCATAATTTGCCTTTTTAAACATGTCCTCTCGCAGAATTTTGAAGTTGATAGGGGCAGATATCGAATCCATGTTTAAGTTTTATTACTAACAACGTCCTACGCCCTTTCGATATCAGTTTGATAAGAAACTTCTTGCGGTTTTTAAATTTTACTTCAAATGGAAATATCTCGCTCAAATAAAAATTTATTGATCGAAATAAGCAACATTATAAGTACCACAATTTTGTCAACGCAAAACAAGTGTATTTATGCGAATAACGTAAAAAAATTCTTGCGTTCTGATGGCGATAGAAGTAGCTGAAAGAGTTTTTGATATTGCTTAGGTTTTTGAAGCAGTTCTCACGCAGAAAGTTGTCGAGGTGCTTTAAAAAGGGGTAGTTGGTGGTTGAGATGTCTAGAGAGTATGGAGGATGAGGCGGAGTTTCGGATCCCAATTCGCTCAACTTCTACAAGACAGGTTTCGCAACGTTCGCTAAGGAACTGTCGTAGAGAAGAATTGGGCCTTTTCTGTTGACTAATGGTGGGTGTTGAGTTTTCTGATGCATTTCTTTCATTTGTTGACAGTACTTCACCGCCGTGATGGTTTCGCCTGCATACAAAAAACTGTACTGGATGAGACCGATCGTAGATCACCAAAAAGTCAGCATGACTTTCTTTTGGTGCCACTCTAGCTTCGAGAAGTGTCGTGGAGCTTCGTCGGCGTCTAACCATCGAGCGGACTGTTGCCGTTTGTCGTAAAGAACACGTTTTTCATCGCAAGTCACAGCCCGGTCAAGAAACGGGTTGTTCTTGTTGCGTAAAAGATGGGAAAATGACACGTCATGACGGCGTTTTTTCTTTTTTTTTGTCGCTTAATTGGTGAGATACACATTTATCAAGTTTTTTTTTGTCCTTCCAATCTCTCTTAAGTGATTGGAAGTTGTCGTATACGTTACGTCTAAGTCAGAAGCAAGTGCTCGAACAGTTGTGCCTGGATTTGCTTTGACTACAGCTCTTAATTGATCGTTATCAGTATCCGACGGCCGATCAATTCGTTCATCATCTTCCAAACTCTCATCGCTGTCACGAAATTTCTTAAACCACCATTGTGCTGTGCGTTCAGTAGTGGTTCATGGGCCAAACATTTTAGTCGATACAGCGAGCTGTTTCAGCAGCTTTTCGGCCTAACTTGAATTGAAATTACGTTCTCAAAGGAAGACATAATTATTTTAAAACGGCTGTAATTCAAACGATTAGATAGAGCGAAAACGCTGCTTAAAATTATATATAAAGTAAAGATATTGTAATGAAAACTTCTTGGAAAATACATCATTTGAAATTAAAATAAAAAAAAAATCCGCATGGGCTTTTCCCTCAATTTAATACTTAGATTCTAGCCATCGAAATATATGCAAATATTGGTTAGTTTAAAAGAGTGTGTAAAAATATTTAAATATTGGTTGGTATAAATATATAATATAATGCTATAATTAATATGGTATGAATATATTGGTTAGTTGTTATAGACAATATAAGTATGTAATTATTGGTTCTTATAATCTCTATCTGTTAATACGATAGCGTGTGTGTTATTTTCTGTGCCACGCTTACACCCGGGTCATTTAATTGTTATGTACTTCCATTTCTTGTAATAAATAATTTTACCAAGAATTCTTCATGAGTTTTAGTTTCAGTTTTGATTATGGCTGATGCCACTCTAGTCATTTATTTTTTTTATAAATAATTTTACTAAGAATTATTCATAATTTTAGTTTCGGTTTCGATTATAGCTGATAACACTTAAGTCATATATTTTTTATAAATAATTTTACCAAGAATTCCTCATAAGTTTTGGTTTCGGTTTCGATTATAGATAATGGTAATCCAATAATCTGTGTTTTGAAAAAATAATTTTATCAAGAATTCTTCACAGGTCTTTATTTCGGTTTCGATTTTAGCTGATGGCGGCTTGGTAATCTATTCTTTTTATTATAAATAATTTTATTAAGAATTTTCATAAGTTTGCATTCCGGTTTCGATTATAGCTGAAGGAATTAAAGTTTTATATATATATATATATATATATATATATATATATATATATATATATATATATATATATATATATATATATAACTTTAATTCCTATAGTTGAAGGAATTAAATTTATATATATATATATGTATATATATATATTTATATATATATATATATATATATATATATATATATAACTTTAATTCAATTAAAGCAGTTAGAATCAGGTGGAAAGCTGAGAAGATTCAACAGATGGCAGTAAGAAAAACAACTGAAATCTTAAGGACAAACTTAGATTGTACAAACCAACCCACATAATACGCAAACACTAACCAGTAACTTGAATACTGCAATAGAATTAAAACTAACTAAAAAAAGAATACGACCACAGGAAGAAAAATATCTAAACTCCTAATTGTAAGTTAAATACGCCATCCCTTCCAAACAAAACGATGGTGGCGTCTACATTAAAGAGCCGTGAAGGGTCCTAGGGGGACACGGAGTGAGAGTACTAACCAAAACTGGACTATAAAAGCGTGGAGAGCACTGACACCTTGCGAAGAGTCTTTGCTACCTTAATCTCGGTGAATGGCAATGCTACTGCCAGCAAGAAATCAAAGGTAAGCAGCTCTTGTGATAACGAGAAATCTACGCTGGTTGTTATGAGTGGTAGAAAGCGCCGTAAATATGAAAAGAATTGTTCTTACCCAGACTCCAGGGAAACCCACAGATTATTAACAGTAACTGATCGCTGGTGATTACCTGCGTAAGAACTACTAGTGAGTGAAAAGTAGTAGTAGTCGTAGTAATAATAATAATAATAATAATAATAATAATAATAATAATAATAATAATAAAACAAATAAACAGAAAACCGGGAGAAAATAACGCAGAATCTCCACTACGCCCTCTTCAAATAAAATATTTAAAAAGTATAGGGTCGATACAGATTAGCACCACACCAATTCTAGAAAAA
>NC_136505.1:31058737-31093737 GCF_053919585.1 Euprymna scolopes | reverse complement strand
TCTATGATATCTATGATATATATATATTTATGATATGTATATATATATATATATATATATATATATAAATTCGTATTCCTGCCTGTTTGTTTGTTTTTTCACAACTTGATTAATATATTAATATATACAAAATGTGTCTTGCTTTAATCTCTCATTTATTTCTATATATAGTTCGATACTTGGAAAAATATACAATTAAGAGTTCACCTTATTTGCATATGACATTAAGAAAAAATTATTTTATTAAATAGCGCTACCTTAGTTTATGTTTTAGCGAGAGAATTATTTGAAGTAATCTATTTAAAATTGTTATTTTATAAATTTAAAAAAAACAATTATATTGATAATATATTTAATTTAATTTATTTTGGAATTAATATTTCCAACAGCGACCTTTTTTAAAACTTTTTTTTAGAGATATTTGCCCCTAGATGCTATCTATAAAAAAACGTTTACCAAATATCATTTGGTGATTTCATTAAGTTTCTATCTGGAAAAATAATTCTGTGTTGATAGAAAAAAATGTTTGCCATTTAATGTTTTTTTTTAAATATTAAAAAAAACACTTACGAAAAAACTGAGAAGATTTAATTTGCTTTATTTTATTCCTTACGGCAATATAGAAATCGGTAAATTATTTCAGCGTCGTTTAATACCTAAAAAAAATGAAGATCTACTGGCCCCTCTAAATTCCACAGTTTACACATTTTTTCTTTTTTCGTGTTAATTTCATCGATTACAAACGTAATTTTCTAAGTGTGAAGGTAAATTAATACGACGTGACCCAGCGGCTTTTAACCCCTAAAAAAAATGGAGATCTACTTTTTTTCGGCCAAATATATTTAAACACCGTTTATAAATATTATGAGAAGAAATTTTGAAAAAAAATAAAATAGCATATTAGAGTGGGAGATCTCTTTTCTATATGAATTTAACGTAAAATGAGCACCCACTTTTTGGCCACCAAGCGTTCAACGAGACATGTCACCTCTAGTAGTTTTTCAAGTTTGGCGATTGAAGGGGCCGGCAAAATCTGACAAATACAATTTGTTTTTGTCTAGTACGGGGTGGGGGAATTACATTGGAAACATGAAATAACGATGAATTTAATTATTTTTTATTAGACCATTCTCTACTTTCAAGTAACAATTTAGTAAACAAAACAAAGCCCAAAATATCATAAAACGAAAAATAAAAAGCAAATCGAAAAGTCCCCGCATAAAAAAGTAAATCTAAAATTTCCTTTATTTACAAAAAAAAAAGCCAGTAAAAAATGCCCTTACAAAAAAATAAAGGTAAATGTGCCGTTTAGCGGCGTAAATTATTTGACAGCCAAAAATTTATAAAATTTATAAAATTATTTTTATTTTTATATTACGAGACCCAAAGGCTGAAATAAAACAAAAAGAAATTAATTTTTATGTTTTTGTTTATCCTTTTTTATTAGACTAAATTTGCACGCCTTACACATTTAAAATTTGGCCTTTTTTAGGTTTGGCAGATTGGCTTTTTTATGGCCATTTTTGGCCTTTTTACGCTCTTTCATTAGAAAATAAATTTGGCGGCCAAAAACATAGTTCATGAAAGAGCTTAAAAAAGCCAATCTGCCAAACCTTAGAAAGGCCAAATTTTAAAATCAGTATAGCGGCATCGAATAATAAATATAAATGATAAAAAAATAATAAAAATGAATTTTTTTGTTTTATTTCAGACTTTGCGTCTAACAATGTGTTTTATATAAAAATAAATGATTGATATCTTTATGTACAGAAACCTCTTCTTATATACACTCCCCCCACACACACGTAACTAGAAATTTCTTGCGGAATTTTTAATTTTGATTTCAAATCATATTTGCAACTAAGTTCTCGTTATAATAGATTTACTTTATACATAATTTTAGGAAGCATTTTCCGCTCTATCTAATCGTTTAAATTACAATCGTTTTAAAACAAGTGTGTCCCCTTTTTAGAACGTTGAATACAAGATGGAAAAAAGAAAATCTGCACAATTTTCTTTTTTCAATTCAAGCTAAGCCAAAAAGCTACTGAAACAGCTAGTGATATCAACGAAGCGTTTGACACAGGAATCACTACTGAACTTAAAATCCAATGGTGGTTTAAGAAATTCCGTGGCAGCGACGAGAGTCTTGAAGATGATGATCGTAATGATCGGCCATCGGATGTTGACAACGATCAATTAAGAGCTTTAGTCGAAGCCAATCAAAGCACAATTGTTCGTGAACTTGCTTCTGAATTAGACGTAACGCATACGACGACTTCCAACAACTTGAGAGAAATTGGAAAGACAAAAAACGCTTGATAAATGGGTTGTCTGACGAATTGAACAACTAAAACAAACACCGTTATGTAGTGTTATCTTCTTTTCTTTTAGGCAACAAGAACGACCTGTTTCTCGACGGGGTTGTGGCTTGCGATGAAAATTGTGTTCTTTACGAAAACCGCCCACACTCAGTTTAGTACTTAGACGCCGTGGAATCTCCACGACTTTTCCCGAAGCCAGAGTTGCATCATAAGAAGTCATACTGACTGTTTGGTGATTTGCGACCATCTCATTCATTACATTTTTTTATAATGCAAGGTAAAATGTTGAGGCGAAGATGTACTGTCAAAAATGAATGAAATGCATCAGAAAATTCAACAACACCCAGGATTAATCAGCAGAAAAGGTATAATTCTCCTTCACAAAAATACTCCAGCGCTTGTTGCAAAACCGACCCTGCAGAAGTTGAACGAATTGAGCTACGAAATTCTGCTACATTCGCCATACTCTCCAGGCCTCTCGCCTACTGACTACAAACATTTTAAGCCTCTTGACAGTTTCCTACGTGAGAAATGCATCGAAAACCTAATCGATTTCAAATGCTTTTAGCAACTTTACTGTCACCAGACGTAATATGTTTCATTTTATTTTTGCATTGTAGTGTTGATTCTGATGGTGCTTATTTTGATCAATAAAATATTGTTTGAGTTAAGATATTTTCATTTGAAGTTAAAAGTTAAAAACCGCAAGAACTTTCTTGCCAACCTTATATATGGTTCCTGCGGTGTTTAACACACACACATATATATATATATATATATATATATATATATATATATATATATATATATATATATATATATATTGTGCATTATTCCATGGATTTCTTTCTGCCTTTGAATTATTTTGGACCATCTTCCAATTACGGAATTTCCTTGGATTTTACTTGTGCATATGGAAATTCAATTAACTTTCTTGAAGTTATATGTTTGGATTTTACCGTCACTGGATTATTTATCTTCCACCAGACTATCCATTCACGTGTAATCACCCTTTTCTTCACCATATTCCCTCTGCTTCACTTTTTTCTTATCAAGTAAGATCTTTGACTTACATGTTGTTTCATCAAATACTTTTGCATGCAAAATCCGATCCTGCATTTTGCTAATTCCTACCCTCTGATGAGAAGGAAAGTATTTCTTCGAAACTCCGCGGATTAAGGACTATCCACTTATCAAGTGTTTCCTTTTCAGATTAAATATGTTTTTAACTCTTTTTCAAAGTGTTTTTTAACATGTTTTATTAATTATTTGCTCGTATTATAAGCTCTATCTCCTATTTGGTTTTATCGACCTTTTATATCTGGCTAAGATAACTTTATAAATATTAATTCTTTAATATTTATATTATACTTCAATTTTAATTTTACCATCTTGGATCATTTTGGTAAATTTAATTGTAATTTTTTATTATATATATATATATATATATATATATATATATATATATATATATATATATATATATATATATATATATAGGCAGCATTTTCTTCATTTAATACACATGTACATATTTAATATACATATACATATATATATATATATATATATATATATATATATATATATATAGGCAGCATTTTTTCATTTTAGCAAGTATTATTAAACATAACACAATCTGTTTTTTTTCTGTTATTTTTGTGACAAAATAAAAGACCGATTGTCTAATAAGCATCACTACCTTTTTCGCTGCTTTGTTAAAAGTTGTACTAAAAATAATGAACAAACGTGTAAGAGAAATGTTGTTTTTTACAGCAAAGAACGTCGATGGAATCATAAAGCTAAACCTGCAGCCTGACGATTTCCTACGAGGATGAAACTCGGAACTCTTCATGTAGCTTAATTGCTGGCCGTCTATATTTTACTAGATAGCTGTAGTCACGGGTTGAGCACAGGTGACGTAAGTATTGAAAATCAAAACATAAAACATTATATTTTCTTATAACATTATATGTGGATAGATGAGATAATTATTATGTGTGTGCGTGTGTGCGTATGTGTGTTTGTCTGTGGTCTGTGTGTGTGTGCGTGTGTGTATGTGTGTGTGCGTGTGTGTATGTGTGTGTGTGTGTGCGTGTGTAGATGGATGGATGGATTGGAGTTGAGGGTGCAGGGCAATGATATATCACACTATTAAAAGTGTCTCCATTTTTGTGACAACGTGATCTTGCGAATTGTCGATCTCGTGAGTGATTGGATATGAGCTCACACAGGAAGACACGCATGGCGTAACGACACGAACATCAATGCGTCTTTGGAATTAAATTCTTGCATGATTTCAGCTAATTTTCGGCGTTTGATTAAAGAAAGATTTTTTCTTTTAGGATGGGGGGGGGCGCTCTTTTTCTTTCACACTCTCCTCTTTCGCTTTCTTCAGATTATTCGCACGATTATAAGAGAAATGCTTTAATAAGAAGCACGACTTTTTTTTATTGCATATTCTTATATATTTTATTTATTTTGTTTCGTTCGTCTTGGAGTCTCACCTCTTTCTCTCTTTATACATATGTATTTTATATATACATATATGCATTATATATTCATTATATATATATATATATACATACATATATATACATATATATATATATGAACACTCCCCTGCTATTACGCACATATACGCGCAGATACACATCGCTACATACATACATACACACATACAACCCTCTCCCCATGTTTGTATGGGAATGGTGTCGTTTCTCACACATCAAAAAATATTTCGTTTTACGCCCGAAGCGTTCTTGCAGAATCTATGACATCTGGTCAAAATCCCTCCACTTTTAATTTGCGAAAATCTTGTGCTCTATAAATAAATCAAGGGTTCAAACATCGGCACATCTATTGATTTAGAGAATGCACTGCTTTTCAAAGGGTACGCTTGTCTTTGGCAGAGAAATGTTCTATTATATTACGAGATAATTATGTACTTACGACCATCTAATTGTATTTGCTTAGTTTCTGACCTTTTTAATTAGATATTAGTATTATCGACACGGAATTTATTAATTTATCACGAATATAACATTGAAAGTAAAGTCACCTACCAACAAACAGCATATCGCCAGACAGGAAAGACCGGGTAAATAACGCTTACTGACTTTATATACTCCCATAAAGTCGTTTTTCCTTTTAAACCCCTCTTTTCTACTTATTTAAAAATAAAATACAAATTTCTTATATATGGGTTGTGGAATTGCAGTCACTAGCAAAAGATCTAGCTAATTTGCATATTGTTTTAAACATTCATTTCAATTAATTCCCTCTTAGTTTATTCGGTTTTCTAATGGGATAATCATCTTTTGTTTACTATTACGTGTAATTATATACACGCAGATACTTCATTTAATCTACGAGTAATAAGCTCTCGATCCGCCAACCATGACAGAGTGAAAACACTGCGACAATTATGTCAAAATGTAAACAATTTGCAATGCTGAAAGCTTAAACTGACAAGGTTTTAAATATGAATATAATAAAACATATATGTTTATTAAATTTAATTAAATTAAATAACAATAATAACATTTGAGTAATAGATAATACTGTTTAATCCACTGACGTCGTTCGCTCTCGTTCCATCAGTAGATGTTTCATGTAATTCGCAATTGTATTCTAGGTACCAGCCGCACTGAGCATTGAATATTAAACCCCAAGAAGAGCGTTACAACTGCATTTTACAAAGTACTTCATGTGTTACGTCACGGGTTTTTGCGTAATGATCCGTTGCGTAACGGATAGAATGTTCCAGGAAGCAAATTTCAATCGACTACAGCATGACTATCTTTACGTATCATATAAAAAATGAAATAAACGAATTGAACACGAAAAATAGTACAACAGTAAAATAAAAATAGTAATTAAATAGTTCGGATACCTAATTTTCATATGGTCCTTACGCAAGAAACTGTGACGTAACGGACTAGGTTCTAGAAGACACATCTGAAAAAGGATGGAGGATACATCGACCGAAACGTTGGCAAAATGACCCTCAAGATATGAACAATAGTCTGAATAATTAAAAAAATGAAAATTACATTACTTACTTATATATATATATATATATATATATATATATATATATATATATATATATATATTAGTATCGGTGCCCGTCGTTGCCCGGGTATTTGGAGATATGAACATTAGTCTGAATAATTAAAAAAATGAAAATTACATTACTTACTTATATATATATATATATATATATATATATATATATATATATATATATATATATATATATATATATATATATATTAGTATCGGTGCCCGTCGTTGCCCGGGTATTTGGAGGTGTATGTTGAGCAAAAAAAAAAGCGGTCCATTTTTAAAACTTTAACCCCTATTATGACCCCTAAAAATTTATTGTTTTGGGCTCAACTCAAGTTATTAAGTTAGATTCATGCTCAACGAACTATATCTAAAATTCAAAGTGTTTAGACGCAAAATTGTCGGTAGTAGAGTTCTCAAAGGTCAAATCGTTGAACTTTGACCCCTTAATCGCCAAATTTCTGTCCGAAAACCGATCACATCGATTTTCTCAAATCTCAGTATCCTGTATATCACATTTCGAGTCCGTAGACTTAAAATTGACAGAGTTATTGCGTAGGGAAATGTACACAGACACAGACACACACACACACAGACACACAGACACAGACACACACAGACACTTTCACACACACACAGACACTTTCACACACACACACACACACACACACACACACACACACATATATATATATATATATATATATATATATATATATATATATAACAAACTAATTTCCATTTTGACAGTGAACGGAGAATCGACGTTTTGACAACCGTGCAATGGGATTGCATTTTGATGGATATTATACTAAAAATAATCCGGCCTGCATAGAATGCATATCTACTTATCAGATTGACCATGTTTTAATGGCATTTTATTAATCATATTTTCCCATAAGATTTTTTTTTTACAACTGATAAATTATATTCCTAATGTAATACAGTCGATTTGATTCAGAAATCAAGTCTTTCATCGCCGACTTTCGGAAACTATTAATTGTCGTCATCGGCTTTCTTTTCCAACGTTATGGTTTTATATTCGACAGGGGAAAAGAGCAGCACCACATCAAACTCTCTTTTGGAAACGTTTTCTAATAAATAAAAGCGGCTGGCATTTTTATTTAATTGCATATCTATTTATTCCTCGTTGATACAACTGCTGATATAACCTTCATTTAGGCGCATCTATATACAAGTAGTAAGGGTAGCCATGTTTAGTCGGATTTTAACGCACTTCTTAACCATAAACAACGTTATATGCGTTCACAAACGAAAGGAAGATGCTGTTATCATCCTCAGATTGATGTTGGCATGATTGGGCCTGTGCTTTGTCTGTTTTAACCAAAGTCACCTGGACTTTGGCGCATTCTAGTGTTGGGACGATTACTCGGAATCGGAATCGGGAATAGGAAGAATTAGGACTGTTGGAGATATCAGAAACGGAAAAAAAAATTGTGCCTATTTACCGATGCCAAAAACGATTCTTTTAATTATTATTTTTTATTTAATTCTATTTAAAACAACATTTTCACTGTTGGTACTAATGATAAAATAATAAATATTTATTGATTTCAAACTATCTATAAAACTCAAAGCTATAGATCATCTCCGCAAGGGTATTCTTACATCAGCGAAAATATCTGCACATTTAACAAGTGTTTTTACGGTAATCAGGAAAAAATATCAACTCTATAGTTAAATCTTTACAGATTTATAAAAAATCGGAATCGGTAATTGTATCGGAATCCCAAAAATATTAGAAGTAGACATCTTCTAAGATGAAGTACTGTTGACACATCTGGAGGGTGTAGCCTGTATCACTCTTTACTGCTTTGACATTCAAAATCGATTTTGCAATCTAGTGGGGTGAGCCTCGTTTATAGAAACTAGCTTTTGCTCCTTTCACTCTTCTGTGTCCGTAGGTTCACATTAATGCTCTATTGAATTCCAATACCTGGCTCCTTTTTCTTTCTATCTATCTGTTTTAAAAAAACAAACGAAACTCCAGTAGACAAAGTTTATTTTCTAAAACCTCCCGGAAGTAGCTACCACGATTCCAGTTTCCAACTAACTACAGCAAGGTTATCTTTAAGTTTAATGTAAACAAATACTTATTGAGCTGTTGTTTTGGATAATCAATTTCTCTTAATTAATCTTCTGTCCATCTCACTCATTGTTTCTAATAGTATCGTTGTGGCGATCATCGTATAACCGACAATCTCTTTAATCCTCGAATGGCTCATCGGCCATTTTAAATGGCAACTCATTCGCAAAGCAAAAACAAAAAGAAAACTATAACATATTCATACAGAAATAAAGAGATGAGAATCATTGTAATTTCATATATCCTTTTATTACTCATAATAAAATATATATGCTACTTCCGGTCGCTATTTTGCTTTGCTGAGAGGATGAACGAACGCATACTACACTACCCTAAAGGAGTATGTAATGCCTAGGATGATGATCACATGAAAATCGAACATATATCATACTACCTTCCATCTTTCCACCCAAAATGCCTAAGAAGGTATTATTAATACGAACGAACATGTACAACGCTACTTCCCAAATGGAAGGGTAATAACTGGGAGGATATAATGAGTACAATAGAAAAAATATTACACTAACTATCGAAGGAGAAGGTCATGCATGGCAGAATGGTTTCATGGCGATAGGAGAGATACTAAATTATTCAGTGCAGTGATCATTACAAAATAGTACAATAGTTCAATAAGTAAAAGTAATAGGATAGCCTCGGCTTCCGGGAGATAGATATACTTAATCTCCACGAGGAATAGATATAGATCCATATTGTTAACAACTTCTGACCTCAGACTACATTATCACAGTTGCCACTTGTAGTCTAAACCTTCTCATCTCTACGGAGTTTTGTTGACGGGCTTTCTCTTATATTATATTAATATATTAATATAATATATAGTATTATATTAATATATTAATATCTATAATATAAAGGTGAATGTGTGTGTGTGTGTGTGTGTGTGTGTGTGTGTGTGTGTGTGTGTGTGCGTGTGTGTGTGTGTGGTCACGAATAGGCTCCTATATGGTTGACTGTTTTAAAAAACTGATTACATATAATGATAGATGTATCGAGACACAGGAATGGGTTTGCTTCATCTGACAGAACGGTGGTTAATTAAAATTGTGGGGTCTGCATTCACGCCTGGTCAACAAAGTAAGGAAATAAAAAATAAAAAATTAAAAAAACGTTTACAAGTGTTTTTGATATAGATGTATATAATAATACTTTGATAAGTATGTTTTAACTTAAATAGTGATGGTATAATTAAAATTGTGGAGTCTGCGTTCGGCCTCCATAGAATGGAAATAGGCATAAACTTTAATAAAGACTTTTCATATCTATCTGCGTAAGTATACTTTGATAATTATGTTTCAGTTTGAAGAAATATGGTATAATAAAATTATGGGGTGTTCGTTCGCACCCGACCTCCAGAGAATGGAAATATGTCACAATGTTTAACAAGGTTTTTTAATATAGATCCACAGAATATTGTGATAAGTGTTTCAGTGTGAACAGGTATGGTATAATAAATTATGAGGTTTATCTATTATATTTTTGCTTTCATCATATTTTGCTTTGGTTTTGATATCCCCAAATTCGAAGCTATCTCTTTACAACCCTTCCTTTTCATAACCTATCATACTTTCATAAATCAGAGTCGATTTTCTGTAGGCTGTTTTTGAACCCAGTCAACGACGGGTACTTTTGCTAGCTTATAATATAATGCTATGATTAATATGGTATGATTAGATTGGTTAGTTGTTATAAACGATATAAGCATGTAAATATTGGTTCTTTTGAACCCAGTCAACGACGGGTACTTTTGCTAGTAATATATAATATCATATTAATATATTAATATAATATATAGTATTATATTGTATTAATATATTAATATCTTTTATATTATATTAATATCCGTGTCAGTTTGTAACTGGCACGGATATTAATACACAAATCATTTAATCTATTTACCCGACTAATTACGAACTCTTATCTACTTTTGTGTCTTGTAATATATTCCAGTATTCAATACAGAATATGGTGTAGTATATGTTCATAAATTCATAAAATGTGACATTTTTCTTGCATAATTAAAAAATTTATAAGTGCCTTTATTCCTTCCTCTATTCTTTTTCATTTTCTTCTTCTTCTTCTTCTTCTTCTTCTTTTTATTATTCATTTTATTATTTTACTTACTAGAAGTCTTCACACGGACAATCATCAAAGATTACTGTTTGATAATAGCTTATGGTGTTACTAGGAGGCTGAGGGACAACAAGTCTTCCAAGATTTCAAGTACTCTCTACCTCTTTTAATAACCTTTGGAAATGAATTTACGCTATCGCAATAGCCGTTTACCATTGATTTCTAGCTGACAATGACCATTGGGTTTCACTGCAATTTGTGGCTATAAGCGTCCTCAAGGTCCTAGTCTTAGTCGCACTAATCACGTGGAGGGATCATTAATTTTTTCCTCAGTTCTATCGACCATCCTCGACGCTCCACGACTATTTGGGATAGTGGCAGTTGATGCCGACACCTTTATCGTATATATATATATATATATATATATATATATATATATAAACTAGCGGGTGAGGGCGCTCGGCAATACTCGGTCGTAAAATACGGTTAAATAATAATAATAATAATAATAATAATAATAATAATAATAATAATAAAACGGTACTTGGGTGCAATCGTATCGTGTTATTAAAAGACAAAAAATGCTGCTTGGTGGGCGCGCGAAAAAAGTTCAGAATTTTAAAAGATAGGTAAGGGGAAACGTTATTAAAAGAATAAAAAATGTGTGCTGGATGCGAACTTACAAAATTTATGTTCATAAACACGTTATCGATCGGACCACGGCGACATACATGTTAAATTTAGCTTTTTTAAAATGAAACAACGAAACGACCATTCGCACATTCCCTATTAACAGACAGCGTCGAAACAAAGATTTTTACCAGACCTTCCTTCAATCAAAACGACATTTCTACATAGAATAACGTAATGAAATGACATTTCTACGTAAAATAATTGACTATTTTAATTTTTTTCAATTGTGTTATTTTAACGGACATAAAAAAAACACACACACTTACGGCTGAGATTTACATAACAGATAAGGTTAGCAATCTAATTTATGAACGTATACACACGCTGATATCCACGATAAAAAATAAGACGTGTTCTTTGCATCAAAGCATAGACACATTAAGAACTATTAGAGTAATTGGTTAAACACAGAGTGAAATTGGGTGAGAGCTGTACATAGATATCTAAATGAATTTTTATAAATATAAATCCCATTTCAGAAATGATGATTATTCTACAATGTATATCGTTGCATTAAATTATAATAGATAGCCGACCACTGACAATCCCACCGCCACTACGAGTTTGCTACGATTAGACTGAGTTTATTCATTTTTTTCGGACTGTTATCCTCATCTTCATAGTTGTTATTGTTTTTTTTACATAAGAGTCACCACTTATCAAGGCCCGGAAGCCACTCGAGGATAAGGGTCTGTGCGTGTACAGTAGTCAATGGGATTATAGCGTAGTAATCGTAAGTAGTGTGAATTTTGTGAATTGGATACTTAGGAGGAAAGTTCACCAAGAACTTGTTTACATTAGACTTGAAGACAATCAAATTGTAGTAAGTTGAAAAGCAGGCAAACGGAAGAGTGTTCCACAGGTGTGCAGTTCTAAGAAAGAAGCTTTGTTCATGGAATCTACGTTTAGGTTTAGACACAGATAAGGAGTGGGGAAAATTACTTACACTAGTTTCCGCTAGACGAGTGTTTTTCGTGAAAGTTTAGCAAGGGGGACCATAGATTGGAACTCAGACGGGTACTTGCCATGAAAATAACGATAAAGCAGAGATAGGCCCGCAGCCTCTTTTTTGTGGACAAGAAGTTGTAGGGAAGGGAAAAGGGCACCTCACTAAGATACGAAGATTTGAACTCTGTCAAGGCAGGATAAGTTCTTTCAAGCAGCTCTGCCCAGATGTGGCAACAGTACTCCATAATTGGACGTATCTAGCTTTTTATATAGGTAGAGAATTGTTTCACCACTTTATGGTCAAGTAATCCTCTGCGTAAGATTGAAACAACTATCGTCATACAATGCTCACCCGTGGCCATAGATACTCAACGCCTCTATCCACTGCGCCACGGACCCCTAATGTGATAAGAAACAACTATGGAAGGCAGTAATTACTGGGGATTCAATTACAAGACTCAGCATTCCTATCCCGTCGCGATTAATCACTTACAGAATTCGAGTTGGCCGAAACATGGTGAAACAGCACAACTATGAAGATGAGGATAACCGTCCGCGAAAAAAATGGATACACAGATTATGAAACCTCATCTCAAAAGATTCCATAAGCAAAAAAAAAACAAAAAAAAAACATAATACTATTCAGCACGGACCCGACAACATAAGGACACAAACTTGGATTCATAAAACCATAACATCCAACCTTGATCATCATACGGTGCCCGTGGCACAGTAGATAGATGAGTTGAGTCTCTATGGGTTTAGCTGAATATATTGGTTTGGATCCTATCCTAAGCAAGCCAGACGATTTGTTGGTCAGAAAGTTGTGAGACGAAGGCAATAAGTACTGGGTATGCAGTTACAAGATTCAGCATTCCTATCTACTATTTTAGAAATCGTGTAATATAACTAATTCACCTCTCACATAAAACAAATGGTATGCTAAAAAGCAAAACAATTAATAAGTAGAAAAGAAGAAGACGGATAATCTAACTTAAATCGAAGAATTTATGGGGGGAAAAAGCAAAAAAAAAAAAAAAAAATACAAAAAAAACCAAAAAAAAAACCCGAACAAAACAAATGAAATGGAGAAATAGTGGCTGTCATTGAAACCCTGCTCTGTTGTCGTGAACTATCATTACCTCATTTCGTATGAATTAGGTGATTACTGTTGACATTTGTTTCCTTGATATCTTTCCAGTTAAATTATTTATAGAAAGACAGCATGTACTAACGAGAATGGACTACGTGAAGATTGCCAACATCCCTAAGTTAAAATGTTTCTGTTAAACGAACTGGATTTGAAGTTGGCACACCCAGCCCATGTCCTTAACCACTTAGCCACTTAGTCACTATCACATTTTAGCTTTTATTGCTCAGAGATTCTTGACTGCAAAAGACCAGAATCCATACCCGACAATTATGTCAAACACAGGTATTAGTCTTAGGTCCTTTTCAGATGTCCACCCTTCCAGGTCCTGGCTACCATCTCTGAGGAAGAGATAGTTTATTGCTAATGTCCGGGGCGCCCCTGTCGTGTAATGCCGACGGTGGTTTGATTCTTTTCAGCTTCCGATCTTGTGTCACATCTCCCTGCGGTGCCAAAATGTATAAATACATAATACATCAGTTTCTTTAATTTTTAAGAACGCGTTTGTAAGGCACGTACATGTTTCTAATTGTAGTATGTTTTAGATTTTCAAGAAAATGTTCAACGTAAACCAAACGACTAAAAAAAAATAGAAATTAAAAGACAACCTGAAGAAGCTGAATTTGAATTAGAATGCTGTACAGCTGATATGAATTTTAAGATATTATGCTTCAGACAACCAAATTTTTACACGGAAATAAATTAGATGAGGATGGTGTACGCTTATCAATTTCTTCGTTAACAATACTAGAATGGTTATCTGGCATCCAAAATCTTGAATCGGGGTAAAAGTATGATTCTGCGTAGTCTTAGAAACACATTCCTCCACGTATTACCTCCTTCTTCGAGTGGAAAGTTAGTTTATCGTTGATAAATTGATACGCCCTTGGTGTCTAAATTAATTGAACTCTTCATGTATACAAAATTGGCCGTGAGCAAATCGATGTACGGAGGCTATGAGAGGGCGGAAGAGCGATCAATATACAGGCATTTATTTCCTCTTTATTTGATACACGGGGCATAATTGCCGGCAGAATCGCATTGACACACCGGTTCTCATCAGATCACCGAAGTTAAGCAACGGTGAGCCTGGTTAGTACCAGATGAGTGACGGTTTGGGAATTCTAGACGCTATATGTGCTCTGCGCTTATCGTGGCATTTCTTTCCAGTCGTCTTGTACATACACTTCACTTGCCACTGGTATTTAACAATGTCGAATTAGGAGAGGTGTGGTTGAAGATTGCGAATCTCCTGCCACAAAAATTACACGCGCAGGCACCGCTACGTGGGTATCCATAGTCTGTCAAAGACTGAAGGAGTCTTAAAAAAAACTGAATACACGATTCGAATTTTGCAATCCATGTTGATATCCACGCCATTTCCGCCTCTGTCCTATGTTATTTAATCCTCTTAAGTCGACTAACACATATAATCGCAGATGATATTACATGCACAGCTGTTTATTTTTTGCAACAGGTAGCATAAATGTACACAATAAATTCGGTAATAGACTAATATGTACATGAGAAAATAAACAATTTTCAATAAATGGATGGTAAACTCTATTATAAATTCCAGATATCCGCCATCAGAATATGCAACATAGTACATTTTTAACAAAGTCAAACCTATATTCAACAGATACCACAGACATTGTTTGGGTATACAATGAAAGGTTAAACTTATAGAGTAATTTCAAAAATAGGTGTAAAAAACATTATTCTATACAAAACAACTAGGGAGTTAATGCATTGTACATCAAAGATTAATGTTGTCTTTTATACCTTATGTATTTACCTGCAGATTTAAGTTCATGTCAGAAATATAACTGACTAGCAGATAGACCCGACGTTGCCCGGGTTGAATGATGATTCAATGTTTCACGATCCTATATTTTTTATTTTCATTGAAATCAGTGAAATCATCCATTTTTCAATCAAATCGATTGATTGACTACTTTAATTGGGGACACATCGTGGTGCACCGGGAGGAAGATTAACATGCCTCTCAGTAGTGACTTAGTCCACAATACACCGTAGATTCATTGCACTGCGGAGAACCTACTCTTGATTTCACACACACACACACACACACACACACACACACACACACACACACACACACACACACACACACATATATATATATATACAATGGTTTGAATAAAAGTTTAAATGCAAAAGTCAAGTCTCATGCTTGAATTTTGTTCTAAACGGAAACATTAATTTCTAACGTGTTCCTGTCATACTAAATAACCTACAATTGATTTTATATGCTAAGCCTTTCCGCTTGTGTGGCAATAAAACTTTTCTTATTCACTTGTGATGTTGGGCTGTATAAGGTGTTAAATCGGCTATTCCTGGTTTGATCGGATTTTGTTGATTATTGATTACTTATACTCATCGGAAACATTCCGATACAAAACCTATCTAAAATAAAACAAAACAAAAAAACTGCCAGATACATAAAGTATATTTGCGTGAAATTTCATAAAAATCGGCCCAGCTGTTGCGAAGTCTATAAGGAACGAACGCACACACACACACACACACACACACACACACACACACACGCACACACAAAGTTCCTTATATATAATAGTAAAGACATAAATTATATTTCACAAAATAATAGGCTCTGGGTGATTCTTTGGTTTGTTGAATGGCTCTAATGTTATCAAACGGGCGACCTACGAGCTCTTAATTCAGGAAAACATTTTCGCTATGATTAGAAAATCGCTATGATTAGACTGGTCTTATTTATTGAAGTGAAGTATTCTTCTGTTTAGTTTCACCAAGCCGTATGCCTAGGCATTACCAATCCTTAGAATAGAGAATATAATCTATTGCCTGAGGCATCATTGTTTAATACTAGACTCCCGGGCAGCAGCAGGTTGCCAAAAGTATAACCGAGAGATAACTAAGCGATTGTTCAATGTTTTGAAATATTAAATATTTCACCAAGAGAAAGAATGTTTTTAATAGCAAAACGAATGTTAAAAAGACAATTAGTTAAACAATACAATAGTTTTGATTAGATATTTCTAATGAAAGATTTCAGAAATTTAGTTTGAAAACAAATAAAATGATACTTAAAGAAAGATTGATAGAATTTAAAGCAATAGCAAGCCTTGACGCATGTGTGTGTGTGTGTATCCTCACAAAGATGAAAATTCTGTGTAGCTTAAGTGCAATAGAATCTTTAAAACTTTACTAGCTATCTCTACTTATGTATTGTGCATTTGAAATTAATACATAAAATTTTATGCGTATGCATGACATATATATATATATATATATATATATATATATATATATATATATATATATATAAATATATATATATATGTGTGTGTGTGTGTGTGTGTGTGTGTGGTCAGAAGCTAAGAAAAACAAAAGTCTTACCGTGGGTGTGCAGCGAGTGAGTTCAGGCCGAGAAAAGGAAAAAACAAAGATGGCGGCCAGCATTTTATTACGTGCGTTCTCGCAAAATCTCGTGTGCGCGTGAAGCTGGAAACTACAAAACGAGCTTAATTTTTCGGTGCTGGAGAGATTCCAGATCTGGCAGGAGAGTAGGTGCAACGGGAGTGGAGATTCTACTTTCTCGGATTTATTCCCTTTTGTGTGTTTGAGGTGATCCCCCCCCCACATATATACGTAACACATTGATCAAGTGGAGAGAAATCGGAGATGGGCTGACTTAGGAGTTTTACTAGGGATCAGCTCGACGATTGGTTGCCCCATCTATGTCCACGGAAGTATGTTCGGGTGTACATAGCAATACGTAAAATCCAGAGAAAGTTTCGACCCCGAGGGAAGCCATAACCCGTAAAAAAGTTTTTTTTAATGTAAAATATGACTTATCGACAGGTGTTTTTTCGAAGAAAATCTTCATTACAGCGTTTTACTGATCTGAGAGAATGGAGCCAGTGAACACAATGTATGTGTTTAATCTGAACGACCCGCAACCAAGGACGTATACATATGTTTAGTTAAAAAGCGGTGTTCATTATCTTAAACTGAACGTTATACACACGTTTTGCTAACTGTTTATTTGAATGTCAACACCGACACACACACGCATACACATCCAGTAGACGACACGAGCCGGGACACGAATATATACCCGTTATATAACCCCATTACTATATCCGAAGCTGGACTTGCATTACGTTAAACTAATTTTAGCAGGCTGTTTCGCTGTCTCACAATTCTTCAGAGTTGCCAGTTTACAGTTGGCGATCCTAACTATTTGGTTCTCAATCTCTTCTGATCAGATTTAGAAATATGTAAGACCCAGATTACCTCCATTGAGACAGACATATGTCTCTCTCTCTCTCTCTCTCTCTCTCTCTATATATATATATATATATATATATATATATATATATATATATATATATATATATATATAGTGGCGGCAAAAAGAAAGTCGCACTTGTAATTTTTTTCAAAACTGCAAATTTAAGCTAATTTTAATGTAACTGTTTAAACAGCCTATACCTCATTTGACTCGCCTTTTATGCCTCTATAATTTTATCTGCTCATATTTGACTTTTATTTGAAATATTCTAGTGTTCACGTCGATTAAAAAAATAATTTCGAATTGATGAGGCAAAAAGAAAGTCCGCAGCAACAAATTCGCTTAAAAGCAGCTGAAATTATCGCCCCTAAATCAGTTTAAAATATCCACCAACAGTCAACAAAGCATCTCTAATCGTAACTGTTGTTGTTCCATGTTATACAACGTAACATTTAGTCCATATACCATGCATTTCTCGTAGTGATCGTCAGGAGCTCATTAATCTCAACCTTTTACCACCTGATTACAACTTGGATGTCTGCAATCCAATATAAACAAATTCCTGATTAATCGCCCCCTTAAGTGAGACACTTTATCAAATCTCCAATACTAACGATTACTACGATACTACCTCATTGATTACTGTACAAGCAAAAACCCTTATCCCCGAGTGGCTTTCGGGCCTAGATAAGTGGTTACTACCATGCAAAAAAAAAAGAAAGCTTTTCTGGTTTATCCAATCGAGAAATCGGCCGCAGCTTGAAATGTAATGAGAAAACGGTATGAAAGACTGCAAAACATCCAAAAAACGGAATTTGGATAATAATCCCATCTTCCTGCAGGATAATGCTCCAATTCACACAGCTGGCAATGTCAAGATGTTCCTGGAAGAGTATGATATTCCGTGTTTGGATTGTTCTGCACAGTTTTCAGACCTCAATCCTATCGAAAACGTAATGCATTACACCAAGCAACAGCTACGCATTAATAAAATTCCAAATTTTAAAGAATTTTGGACAAAAAATAAAGAAAAGTGGGATTCCCTTTCCCCGGAGTATTGCTGCAGTCTTATTCACGGAATTCCCAAAAGATTGTAGGCTGTCAAATTGCAATAGGTCTATTCTACTAAGTATTAACTTGTTCCTTGCGTTCCAATTGTATTTGTGTTGCATTAATGTCCTAAAGTTACATTTAAATAACAATTTTCCATTGTGTGGACTTTCTTTTTGCCTCCTCAATATTAAGTTATTTTTTCTAAGTGAGGTGAACACTAGAATATTTCAATTAAAAGTCAGATATGAACAATTATAGAGGAATAAAAGGGCAATCAAATGACGTATAGTTTGTTTAAACAGTTACATTAAATTTTGCTTAAATTTGCAGTTTTGTGCAGACTTTCTTTTTGCCGCCTATATATATATATATATATATATATATATATATATATAGAGAGAGAGAGAGAGAGAGAGAGAGAGAAAGAGTAAGATAGAGAAGAGACAGAGATGCATCGAGAAAGGGAGAGAGTCGGGTGGGAAGATGGAAGAAAAAGAAATAGCGTACATGAAAGATGGGTAACGGAAAAGGCCGAGAAACAATTGGTTTAGATGGTAAACATTGCTCTAATCAACGACCCTTTCCCACCCAGAGTCACTAAGATCATTTTAGTACGCCGGCGTCCCTTTTGCCGGCACGCTTATTGTCGAATACAAAAGCTAGTTATGGATTTACTGTGGACTTTTTATGTGCCTGTGTCAAACTTCAAACGGGTTATCACCGTCAAACAACAATCTTATTCGATTCAAGTTCCGGCCGCAGTTACCATTTCATTTGCACACCGCTAATAATACAAACTAACCCCGCCCTTCCTTATTTTCACCTTTACTACTCAGCATCTCTACAACCTCTCTATCGCATCTTCTTCTCCTTTATCTATCTATCTATCTATCTATCTATCTATCTATCTATCTATCTATCTATCTATCTATCTACTATCTATCTATGTATCTACCCATCATTCGATCTATCACATTTTCTATTTATCTATCTATCATTTTTATCTACCTATCTCTCTCTCTCTCTCTCTCTGTATATATATATATATATATATCTATATATATATATATATATATATATATATATATATAGAGAGAGAGAGAGAGAGAGAGAGATCTATTCCGCTATCCATCTATTTATCTTTATATATAATTTGATAGAATTATCTATCAATCAATCTATTATTCTCCAAATCTTTTCGTTTTCATTTCCTGAACTTATTTTTCAGGTTCTCTCTTTTCTTCTCAACTACATAAAAAAAACAGTGCCAGCATCTTCCTCCCTTTCTCTGTTTTTTTTTATGTTACTTTCTTTATCAGCACTCTCCTGACTTTCTTTAGTAAAGAAAAAAAGAAAAAGTGCGTTTTCGGTTCTTCCTCCTTTTTCATCGTGCCTTCAAACTGGTTCTTCTACCCTATTTGATCAATAAAGAAACCACGTTTGCAGTCTTTTTACTGTCACGTTCTGCCGCAATTCTTTCTTCTTCCTTTTATTAATGGAACCTATTTTCACTCATATTTTCACTTTGATGTTCAATAGATTATTCTTTTTTTTATCATATTCCTCCTCATCTTTCTCCTTCTCTCGTTTTTAGTTATCTTCTTCGTTTTTCGTTTTCACTGTCTACTTTGCTTCCTTTGTCATAACTCATTCGATTATATCATTCTCCGTCATTAGAAAAAAAAAAGAAGAAAATATGGTCACCTTTCTTTCTTTGGTGTCACTTTAAGCCCTTTTACTTACAGTTCCATCGTTCTTTATCTCCCTTTAAGTATTCAAGGAACGTACCCCCCCCTCCACTTCATCATAATTTCATTTTCATTTTCGCTTACTTTTTCTTATTTATTTCTACCACTTCTCTCCATCCTCATCTCCTCTCTCTTTAATTAGTCAGGAAACTGCGTCCGTTTACTTTTACATCCTTCCTTTCTCCTTTCATTAGTCAAAATTAACTCTAGTTTCACTTTGTATAATAAAAGCATGCCGTCCGGCAAACACAACACCTTCGGTGGTCAAACCTGGCTTTTCCCACACAACCAAGAAACCATTACTAACGACGTGCGAAACAGACAGCAAAGGAGCTCAAGTTAAATATCATGTGTGTGTGTGTGTGTGTGTGTGTGTGTGTCTTGGGACGGGGCGAGGAAGAAGATCAAAGACTCAGGATAATCAGCGGCGACCTCTGGCGGGCAAAACGCGAAACAGAACGCAGCAAAAATAAAAACAAAAAATTAAAAAAAAAAACAACAAAACAAAACGAACAAGCGAAGTAGAGACAGACAGTGTAGATCTCACAGGAATTGTGGGTAACAACTGGCGAGCAGGTTGACACGAAAGGGGTAATTTTCGGGGATAAGGAGAAAAGAAAGAGGCGTGGGGCTGGGCAGTTGCGGACTGGTCAGTTGTTAAGCCGGACTTTCTACTAAAGAAGATGACACGTGGTTTTGGAATGATTTCGGCTTTGGTATGTCTCCGGGCGCCGTTCGCTTTCTTATCATTATCGAAGATTGTTAGTTGTTTAGGTGGGTTTAGTCGGAGCGGCTGGGATGGGTATGTGTGAAGTCTGCGAGTTGAGAAATATCACTTCCGGGTACGGGAATCAGTGCGTCCTTTACCTTTGGTCGCATCGAACGAAATCACTTCCCCAACGGTCGGGGAACTTTAAGAGATTTGTGGTTCTAAAAGGGACCGGATGAAAGAGCATACAACAAGCACAAATATTTGATTTAGTCTTAGACAAAAGAGAAAAAAAAATGTAGTTTTAGTCTAAGAAATTAGGATGGAACTCATTAAGATTTTGTACAGGCTCATTTTATTCCACTGCTTTTCTTTCTCCCCCCTCCTCCTCCTCCTCTCTCACGATCTCTCTCCTTCCTTCTCACACTTTATCTCTTTATTTCACTTGCATCCCTATTTATTTGTATCTTTCTTTCTCTTGTTTTCTCTTTACTTCTTTCCTTATCTTTTTATTTTCTAATTTCCCTTTCTTATTCTCCCCTTTCTTGTCATCATCTTTGTATTCCTCTGTTTCCACCATTTTCTCTTTCGTGCGCGCACGTCTCGAAAGTTTATGCTATTATATCGATGCTAAAGTTTTGCCAATTGAAAATGTTATCTAGAAAATGAAAAACTGTGTTTTCGAAAATCTTCATTCGTAACAATAACGGAATTTTCTCTCTATAATTTGATTCCATCTGTTAACTAGCTTATAAATACCTTCGCGCGTAAAAAGTATTGGTCAACCGACATATTTAGATTTTGATGTGAAGTATGGCTATGGTTTAAGTTCAATCTCATTAGACCATCTAAATAGTTTTCGGACCATCGAACGATGACAATCCAATGCAGCTAGGTTAGAAGAATCGGCAGGATGAGGCAAAACCTCCCAAGCAAATTCTCCTAGATCTTTGGTTAGTAGGTTGATGTACGGCTGGGCATCATTATAATGGAAGATTACTTCATTTCTGTCATTGGTGAGAATACTGCAGAAAAAGATAAATAATGCTTTAATAATCACAAAAAAAAAGTTATAAATTAATCATAGTTTAAGTAACACAATATGCATTAAATAAATTACAATGGTTAAAAATGCCGCTTCTACAAACCGGCAAACTTTTTTGCACAAATATCGCTCTCACATGTCTTCCCATCTTCCTTTCTATTTTTACTGTTTTCGCGTTTCGATCTTTCCGTCTTATTCTACAGCCATTCTTTTCTTGGAGGTAGCGGACTTTAAATCGACAACTCTATTTTCTTTAATTGCAGACTTGGCAACTATTGGCTACTTCGTGTTAAGCTTGGTTTGACAATTCATCATTAAGAGACTTACTCCCGAGCAGCCTTTGCACGTTGCAAACGATACGATCAATTTACTGAGAGAAATATTTGATGAACGAAAAATGTCACAATTCACTGTTAACTGGCCCCCTCGTTTGAACCAGGTTAGATTATTTTCTTTTTCTTTCGGGATATGTACAGTCATATATCTACATTGATAAACCAAGTTATAAACCAGTTGAAAGACAAAATTCGACACGTTATTGCCGAAATACAGCTTAATTCATGCGCAGAGTTTGTGAAAAGTAGACCTCTAGATTACGCAGTATACACGCGAGCCGCGGGGCCAGATGACCAGAATTATATTCTATAATACAAATCTCACCTGTATGTTAGTGTGGTTGTGTGAATGTATATGTTTGTATGTCTACTAAAACCTTTCGTTAACCGAATCGGATCGAGGCGAAAACGTTAACATCTACAAAAGCGATCCCTCGGACGCATAATATTTGAAAATTAAAAAAAAAAGAGATTAATTCTGTAAAATGAATCATTTCTTGCAAGAAGGGGACACTTTTTTTGTGTCGAGAGTTTTGCAAGTCACGAACGCCTAGCAAACTGAATGTATGTTTAAAAAACATGTCATTTTAAACGGTCATGACGTCTTAAGTTGTCGTGGCCGTGACAGCTAGCGTGTTAGCTTTTTTTCTCTTCTTTTCCTATTTGGCGTTTTAGGTTCGAGCCTGCCTACTGAGACTAATTTTTAGGGCGGGGGGGGGGTTGCTTAACCTCTTTAGTGTAGCAGTTCTGCAATTAATGTTTGGAATAAACCACATATTTCTATAATGAAAATATTATCCTGTGAGTTATTTTAATTTAAATTTCGCCGCCTCTACAATTTTTTAAAATATATATTTCTAATTTTCTTGTTTACACTTGCCCCTCCTTTTCTTTTTATTTTCCTCTTTTACTTTGGGTTCTGGATATGACCTTAAACTACATCCAATGGTACAGGCCCCAGCTTGCGGGCTTTGGGGAGTGTAAAGTCACCCTTTAATTGCTGTTGCTTCTAGGTCCTCTCTGACCCGGAGTAGTAGTACCTGTTAGGGTCACAATTATGGGTTAAATAGAAACCGATTTGAAAAAAATATATATATTGTATTAAAAAAATGTTCTTCAAAATAACTGGATTCGGCATTTAATAACCCGAAAAGGGGTGATATGCCGTAATACAAAAACAACCAACTTTACTTTACTTCAAATACGCTCCCCTTTAATCTTTCGTTTTATTTTCCGTTCTCCTCTATCCGTCTTAGATCAAACAAATTTTATTGTTCGTTAATCATTTTCTGATTATTGTGATTTAATGATAACTCGTTCGTTACTATTTCTTTCTGACTTAGTCTATATCTTTCTTTCATTCTCTTTCTATCGCACATTTATTACTCTATTTCTCATAAAAAAAAATATCACGACTTGGAAGGTAATGGGGTATTATTTGATATCGTGTCTAACAGAAGATTGTAGGGAGTTGAGCATTGAGATAACTGTTCACATTACATTTAAACTTCTTCAGGTTAGTACAGTCATAGAAGCACGGAACAGGAGCGAAAGATTAGAAGTCTGATGGAAGAAACTATAAGAATAAAAAACTTTCCGGGACCGTCGGGTTTCAAAAATCAAGTGGTGGAATATTACTGTTTGTTAATGTTGCCAGGAGTACACCTTCGAGACGATAAATGTAATATGAGTTTTTTTTAATTATTTTTTTTTTACACGGTGGTCACCACTTATCAAGGCCCGGAAGCCACTCAGGGATAAGAGTTATTGCAAGTACAGTACGTTAGTTTGGAGATTTAATGAAGTGTTTACTTAGGGGGGCGGTTCATTAGGAATTTGTTTACATTGGACTTGAAGACATACAGGTTGTAGTCAGGTGGGAAGCAGGCAGACGCAACAGAGTTCCACAGGCGTGCAGTTCTAAGAAAGAGCATATTCCATTAAAGTACTTATAGAGCATATTCCATTAAAGTACCTATAGAACAGGCATAGGGATACACCATTGTGGCGATAGGACATAGTGCAGGGAACTATTTAATTTGAGACTCTTTTTGGCCTTATCTAAGAGTCAGAGATTAGTGTTAGATGCACTAGTCGAAATGTGGCAACGATACATCATGCATGTGCGAATTGTGACTTTCTAAAGCTATAGGATACTCCTCTTATATGAGTGGTTTTCTATTGCGGTAGAGGAAACCCAACTTATTTGTGGCAGCGTATGCAATATCCTAAATGCATTTGTTCTAATTCATGTTTCCTACGAATGTTAAACAGAGGAGCTTGTAAAATTGACTCTCAGATAAGGTGTACTTGTCATGGAAATAGGTACTCTCTTATTTCTATGATTTTCTTTTCTCTTTTTTTTTCACACGTTCATTAACTTTTATTTATATCATCCTTTCTTTTTTCCCTTGCTCGTTCTCCTCTTTCAAATATATACATAGAAGAACGTTTAAGTGAAATTTTGTTTGCACATTTATTTGGCATAAAATCTAGAAGCAAATAATGTGTTTCATGCCTTAAAAACACTAATCTGATACATAAGAGGGAAAATGTGTGTTAGTTTGTATGTGCGTGTGTGTGCGTCTGTGTGTGTTTGTATGCATGCCAAAACTATTGACAGACGCATTGGACCGCGGAAAAAATGGTATCATTTAAGAGAGCAATCTCTCGGGCGAAAAAATATGTAAAAATTGACCGAAAAGATTACTTCTGTCTGGGTGAACTGGGTCGTTTCTTGACAGGAGGGTTCACTTTTTGCGGCAATATCTTTGCAACTCATACGCCTAGCTATCAATATACGTTTAAAAAACGTTATTTCGATCCGCCGTGACGTCATAAATCGTCGTGGCCGTGACAGATAGCGCGTTGGCTCTTTTCACCTCCTTTTCCTCTTTGGCGGTACAGGTTCGAGCCTGCCTACTACGGCTATTTTTTTTTTTGCGCTCACACGGGCACTAGCTACTATCTTAATTGAAGAAAAGTTGTGGTGTTTTTTTTAAGGCTGGGAGTTGTTCAATATCCTTAGTATAAAATCTGTATCGCTGGATTACCACGAATAAAAGGGACGTACTCAGGGTGATTAAAACAAACATTCTGGCCACGGTTATGGTCTTTGGTGTGGTTTCAAGTGAGGGCCACATCATGCCACTTTACATCTTCGAAGTATGTTTGAAAACACCAAATTGTATCTGGATGAGCTGAAGGGTGTGGTGATCCCCTAGTGTAATCAGGCGGCCGCTGGCGGACTCTGGGTGTGGCCACATGACACGGCGCAGGTCCACAATCCAAAGATACCCAGGATTGGCTTGAGAAGGAGTGCTATGACTTTGTACCCTTCTCTGACTGTCCGTCTCCTCCGCCGAACGGAACCCGCTGGACTAATTCGTTTGGCCATACGTCTAGAATATCAGCAACATGATCTACCACAACACCAAAGCCAGCTTGATCGCTGCTATCTGCTAAGTATTTGTCGAACTGCCGTCAGTAGTTATGGAAAAGTCATGCTCCCAGTTCTGGACCGGTATCGAGGCGTTGATTGAGGCTGAAGGCCGCTATATTCAATCGATATCAGTTCTACTACATAATCAAGTAATATGAATTGATTTTTTCAATAAAAGTTTTCAAATAAAGCTGTAGTATTGTCTTCTTTAGGGCGACAACTTTATCATTCCACCCTGTAATTGCAAGAAGTGCAAGATGGCTGGAAACAACGTATAAAAGTAGATACGGCATAATCACGTTGCTACATTGATTTCCATTAGATCACCGAAGTTAAGTATTGTTTTGCCTGATCAGTATTAAATGGGTGACCATTTGATAATACCAGATGCTGCATGTACTGTCTGCTTTATATATGTTTTAGGGTTAGACAAATTATAAAATTTGCTATAGTATATATGATTTAATTATTCAATATTTTATCTTATTTGATAGATTTTATTTAATTTAATAGATTTCTATCTCTCTTTTTCCCTCCTCTCTCTCTATTTCCTTTATCTTTTGTCCATTCTCTCTCTGTTTCATTCTGTTTTTCTCTGTTTCACTTTATCCACTCATATACTGTTCCTTTCGATAGTACATTGTCTCCATAATGTACTAAAAGTCTTTTATGAATTTCTACCCCCGGTGAAACTTCTGACCACAAAAAATCGAACCACCGCACGTTGTTTTTCTCTGGCGCACCAGGCACGGGGAGCGTTCATTTTTATCAACTGCAAGTAACACGTGTTAAAACTGAACGAACAAATTAAATTAGCTGATCCTGATCACATGGCCCAATAGTCGACGTGTGTTTAAAAAAAATATGAAAAAGCTAAATAAAGAGGGTGCTATAGGGCGATGTGCAGATAATTTTTGCTTTACCCTCGTATATATATATATATATTAGTGATGGGACGATTTCAATACGTTTTCGGATTCCACACAGTAGAGATCCCTAGATGTAAAAGGTTTTTTCTACTCTATTAGTTTCTTCCCCAGAACCACTAGACTCTGGAATTCCATTCCAGGTCCCTGCTTCCCCAACTGTACTGACATGCAGAAGTTCAAGCGTAACGTGAACCGACATCTTGCTGCCCAAATCCCAACATAGTGACCCAGTAGTTGTTGCCCCTGATAGTAGCCCCCCCCCTGCACCAAAGTGGCAATGTGCCTTGTTTGGGGTGAAAATGTAATAAAAAAAAATTACCGATTAAAGTCTAAATTCCCGATTTCGATACAATTACCGATTTCGATTCATTATAACTCTCTAAATATTTACCTATAAATTTGTTATTCTTCCTGATTATTGTAAAAACACATATCAAATATGCATGAATTTTCTCAAACGTAAAAGAACATAGTAGTGTGATCTATAGATTTTAGCTTTACTTGTAAATTAAAATCAATAAATATTTATTATGTTATTTTTACTACCAGCAGTGGAAGATTTTGTTTTTAAAACAAATCAAATAACAAAAGATAACTGTTGGGATCGCTTTTGGCATCGGAAAATAGGCTCATATCTTTCGGTTTCTATACCGATACTTTGAAATGTTCCGATTTTTTCCGATTCCCGATTCCGGTTTCAATTAATTGCCTCAAGAAAAAGTTCTAGTAAAAATCATTTTACCACTATTTGTATATTTATCAGGGCTATTAATTTGTTGAAGCATGTCTTGAATCTTCTAGAACATGTATTCGTCAGAATGACAAGAAAATAATCGAAAACAATCCCCCAAATATTTTAGAAAACATTATTTTAAATTGATTGTTTTCCAAACAACTTAGGTCTAAAATTAACGATCGTTCTAGTAGAGCCAATAGAACAGTACGAAAATCTTCTATCATCCAAAAAACTGAAATAAAGTATTAAAAATACCCCCCCCCCCTAATATTAAATGAAAATATTAAATGAAAAATAAAATGGAAAACAACCAAACAACTTAGTATTTTTGCATTTTAACATGAAGTACTACTGTACTATTTTGGGCTTGTAAATCTCTGCACTATTTTCGGAACATTGTTAAGGTGAAAAACATATCTGTAATTTTATTGACCTTCACTGTTTTTTCTTTTATTATTTGTACTCTCTCTATCTTAAACGTGATGTTGCTAGTCTCAAACTTTTGAAAAATATTATGGCATATGTATATTTGGGATTGTCTGATTCCTTATTTGCTTTGCGTTTTATAAATTTCAGTGTACGATAAATTACGTATTTCACATTTCAGCGGGAGGAAAATACAAAAAACAAAAATGATATTTCTAACGTGACAGATAAAAAAAATCTATTTATATCAAATCGTGACAGACAAACATATTTCCTTTAATGATGTCAAAGAATAAAGTATTTTTTAAAACTCAAAATGTTGAAAGACTACGAAGATGCGGGAAGTAAGATTAAAAGGAACGACCGTGTGTGCCCCAGAATTTATTTTTCTACAAAGTCACCACCATCTTCCATGCCCTTTTGCTTGGAATTCAATGATTCATCTCTGCTTCTGACACTTTATTAGAGTCTTCCACCGTAAATACATGCAACAGAGACAATAAATGCATACGTTCAGTCATGACAACACTGCAATTTTAATTACCTCTCACCATTTGAGTCGATTAGAAGGTAGGAAGTATTATTTTTAGATCGCCGTTGGTACATACATATAAATAATATATTATATATATATATATTATTTATATATATATGTCTCTATATATGCCTATATATGCATATATAAATTCAAGTCTCGGCTCTATAAGTAAGTTTTTAGGTCGTTTCTGTTATTTCATGAAATATGAATGTAATGCTCCCGCTTCAGCGGAATCCTATTAGTTCCCCGGTGCAGGTATCCTAGGAAATTCAACCCTGATGCCAAGTAAAGCGAGACTGCTGCCGTACACTAATTTCTATAATACTTACGGGCTGTGATTATATTACCTATACATCCACTAGTAGATATCCAAGTGGATGTAGATGTGTGTTGGCTGAATAATATGTTGAATTCAACGACTAAGCGAAAACTTGATTTCTTAGTAACGCATATGAGTGAGCCTCCTCTCCGTTTGAGGCAAAAAAAATGAGAGGAGAGAAAATAATAACGCCCTACACTAAACTTGTTGAGCGAACACGTTGGTACATTAATTTTGTTTGTCTTTTATTTTAATAACTACTAGCTAGATTGCCCGGCGTTTCCAGGTTGTATTTGATATATTTAAATATTCCGTCCTCATACATAATTATCTTATTGATTAAACGTAACATTAATTCATAATGACTTTCTTTTCCACATCCTCCAAGAAGTAGGAGCAGTAGGTGCGTTTTATTTCATAGAAACCTCGCCAGTAGCTCTAATCCTTTTTCTAATTTAAACTTTTTTCTTTTAGTCTTTCTTCTTTCAAAATGTGATGTAAGATTTGCAATTATTATTTTATATCGTGCATATCTGAAAAATTAACTCTTCGTTCGTTTTAACGATTTAATATACAATATAAAAGGATGAAATTAGTAATCATTATTCTGTTAATAAACTAATTAAAATTTAGTTTCAGGCAGTGCGTATATGAACAGTGGTAAATATGTACTTGTAGCATTAATTTTGAAGAACTTCTACATAAACAACATTTGACTGTGACCTCTGCCAAGTGTGTAAAAGTTTTTCAGTGTTTCCAATGCGTGAGAACTAACATGCAACTGGCTATTAGAAAAGCAAAGTGTCTGAAGATTAATTCCAACAATTATAGGCTTTATGCTTGAGCTTTATTTATGGACATGATAAAACTAATTTTTATTAGGAATTGTAAACACTTAAACTGAAATGTCAAAAGGATTAAGAGGAGTCCGAGGAATTAACGGTGTTTTATCTTAAAAATGCGCAGTTATTATAATGACTTCTGGAACATTAGTCTTCAAAAAGATTTATTGCTACCATTACACAGTCTAGGTGGATCAAGATTTCTTAATAATATCACTGGAGCTATGTCCTTTAATATCAAGTTATGACGTGTCATTCCAGGCTGTTTGAACTAATTTTACAGAAATTTCTAGTCAGATCTACATTAATAACACGAGCAATGAATTGATAACTCTTGCAAAAGAGTCTAATAGATCATATCAACAGCATCATTTCTATGGACCAAAATTGCTCTTTCACCGAGCCATCCAACATTCCGGAGATTTTTTGGAAAACCTTAGCCATCAGGTCACCAATTGAATTTACCATCTGGTCACATGATAATTTGTGCAATTGAAGATTTCTATTCAATGTTATTGAACAAGTGCCAATGAAAATAAAATGATTTGAGAAAATTGTTGCAGATTGATCATCAAATAAATGTGTTGTCATGATAATTTTCTCCACACTAAAAATTTGAAAACGTGGTTACCAGTATTGCAGAAGTGCCGGATTTTCATATCACATTTTAAATGGAATAAAAGAATTCGAGACCGAATCAAACGTTCAGTTCCCCCAGGACAGCAGGATTTTGCTTCATAGATAAAGCACTTATTGTAGACTATAACGTTTTGTTAGACGTATACTACATTTCTTTCATCATTCTAAGGGTAACTTGTAGTAATATCATAATTGAATATTAATGATGTAAAGTTCTCGTGTAGGATGATTTCGGAATATGATGTAAAAAGAAGTACACTTACAATATTGTAATAATTTGGCAACTGCCGCTTGGCATTTCTACCGGTGCAGATGGATGAACATAAACTTTATAAAATTTATTGTTTTTAACGAAATTCAAATTTCATTGAATTCCGTTGAAAAAATTCAAGCAAAAACAGATGTTCTCTTGTCCATTAGGGCAAGAAAACATCTATTTTTGCTTGAATTATTGCTTTCGTGTCAACCTTTCATTGGTGGATTTCAGTCACGTGCCGGTTTTTGGATTGTAAATGTCGACTTTTATATGTTTTCGAGTATGCCGACAACGAATATCACAATTAAATTGGAAGCTTATAAGTCGTTTAGCAGATATTAAAACATATGATATCAAACGTAAAGGCTAATGTAATCCCTGACAGCCATTTTGTTTTCACAACCGAATAGTTGCGCATGCGGGTAACTGACGCAGACGACAAAGCAAAAAAATTTTCACATCCCTAATAGAAAAAATGGAGTGTTTATTCCGAACACTGTTATTAACATAGAGAGTTGGTGTTTATTTTGAAAGCTGTTCTTAACATGAGAAAATGGGGGTGTTTATTCCGAAAGCCGTTATTAACATGGGGAAGTTGGGTTGTTTATTCTGAAAGCCGTTCTTAACATAGGGGAGTTGGGATCTTTATTCCGAAAGCCGTTACGCATGCACACTACTAATCTTCCAGTTGTGATAAAAATGGCTGCCAGGGATTACATTAATTTTACGTTGGATAGCAAATGATTTCATATTTGGTAAACTACTTATTAACCACAAATTTAGGTCCTGGATATGACCTTAAACTACATCCAGTGGTGAAGCCCCAGCTTGCGGGCTTTGGGTAGTGTGGAGCCACCCTTTAATTACCATTGCTCCCAGGTCCATTCTGACCCGGAGTGGTAGTACCTGTTAGGGTCCCAAGTATGGGTTAAATAGAAACTGATTTGAAAACAACAAATATATTCTATTAAAAAATTTTCTTCAAAATCTTTGGATTCGGCATTAAATAACCCGAAAAGGGTTGATATGCAGTAAAACAAAAACAACCAACCAACCACAAAGTTAACTGTCACATTCGTTGTCAGCATACCCGAAAATCTATAAAAGTCAACATTTCGAATGTGAACGGTGAATGATATTTTATATTTTATTAGTTACGAATATTTCTATTTTGTATTAAAATAAACTGTTTTTTGTCTGTTATCAGTATTTTCTTTCAAATATTTGGATTCAGTAAATGTATAACAGACACTTTCTAAAAAAACACAACGCACGCATTGGAAAACTTTCGAATGTTGGTTTGAAATTAATATTTGTTAATATAATCGATGAATAAATAAAAAAGAAAAGATATATAAGGATGTACTCGTTTTATTTCTTTACAAAATGAAAAGAAGAAATTATTTATAGAAAAAGAGAGAAGTTATTTAAAGTAAAGGAAAAGATATTTAGAGAAAAGAAAATTATCTAAAGGGAACAGTAGTAATAATTTAATTTAAAGAAAAATGACATTATTAAAGTTAGGCTAGACTATAAATATTTCCAATTTCAGAATCTCGAGCAATATTTATGTATTACATGGAAAAAAGAAGAAAGAAGAAAAGAAACGCAGGGACATGGTATTAGCCCAAGTAAGCTTTTCTATTAAAACTGTACTTCGAATTTGTCTCCTGTCGTGAAAGATTTACTTAAGAAATGTATGCATTTTTAATTTGTCTTCATTCCTGGGGAATTTCCGACAACACCATAATCGTCAAAAAATATTTATCCTTTTAAAAGGCAGTAAAAAATTGTAAGAAATTAAAAAAAAGACAAAACAATATATTTTCCAAGTCTATAAATAAATATTTTGATTTCGCTTGCCATAAAATACATTTAAATATATTTAGATTCATGCAGATATTCGCATTTATTAATTACTAGCGGGGGTACCCGGCGTTGTCCCGAGTGTTTGTTTCCGGGACGGGGGGGGAGTTTAAACAAATGTTATGGTAGGTAAGTAGGAAGGATCAAACCCGGAGTCATGAGTAAAAGTAGGAAAATAAAGTGTGAAAAAAAAAAAAACAAAAAAAAAAACATCTGCAACGTTAACAGTTCGCCCACCAAGAAAAGTCCATTCCAGTTGTTTAGGAAAAAAAAAAAAAAACAACGACTACGGTAGGTCGGCGCGAACGTGAAAATATAATGTGAATTGTCCAGCACGCTAACCACTACGCCACAGAGCACTGCAGCTTAGTTTACTGATTTTAAATAACTTCACATGAAAGAACTACGAAGCCAAACCGGTGTTCTCTTCTCAACTGTTCCTTGTGAACGATCCCCAAACGGTGTTAAGTGGTGGCAAGGGGAGGAGGAATTTATTAGAGAGAAAATATTTTACCACTTCCATTGATCTTAACCGATTTTGGCCGTAACTTCTCAGCAGAAAAAGTATAGAAATCTAAGATTATCGAGGAATTTGAGAAATAATAAGCCTATAACACACCTCAGATATTGTTCTGCCGTTTGTGCATATTATATTTGCATGAAATATCTTGATTTTTAATCCTATTAATGTCAAAATCAGACGGGAAAAAATGAGTTCATTTTATTTATATAGAAGAATAGAGATAAGGCATGATAGCAAAAGTATAAAAAAAATGACTTGGTGCCATCAGCTAGAATCGAAACCAAACATGTTATCGAGAGAAACATAATACTTTCTAAATATTAATAGACTTAAGCAAATAGATTTATGTAAGCATGCGCAGAAAGAAGTAAAAACACGTTGGTCAGTTGAACATTTCCCATTTCAACTTGTCGATATATGTCTGTATGCGTTATTCATCTAAACAAAGACATTACTCGTTAGTGTATAATTAGTGTATAATTACTATTTCCTGCTAATTTCAGTGTTATGTGACCAGTAGTTAAAGAGTTAAAATTTTAAATATTTACACACACATACATCTACTGTTTCAATTATATGAAATTTTCTCCGTTATCTTATGTTTACTTGTTTCCTGACCTGGACTGTATGTGATTGACATTGTTTTTAAATATATGTTTGAGAATTAAACAGCAACTCGTGTCATTCATTTTTCATATTTCGCTGCTTTTGTTTGTTTTGCCGTATATTCGCTTTATCCACTCGCCGAGAATAGCGGCACATCCACCCGTTTGGCGAGGACCATTGATATATTTAGCACTTTGCGTACTCTGTCATCACTACGGCTCGGACAACAGCATATTCTTTTCATGGTTTTGACTCTCTTGTGTGTATCCGTTGATATCTTATATGCTTTTATATAGAGTGATGTGGTTATCGGTTGATTAACTGTCTCTAACTGTGTCGGATATATAATCGAGAGTAAAAACAATGAAAAAAATATGCTGTTGTCATAGCCCTAGCTATCACCAACCTTGGAAAGCATATTTATTGTTAGTTGGAAAGTTAGTTTTCTTTATATGAGTTGTATATGTTTCTAAGATTTTTAAAAAGTTAGCTATCTGGTCGGACTTCTTCCGTTTTTATATAGATATATCTGTAAAACTGGAAATATTTCACAGCTTAAACCAGAATCTGGCCAAAAGCTACTGACAAAAATTCCTGTATTTTATTTTATTTCTTGGTTGTGTTTAGTTTCTATTGTTATTCCGGCCAGTTTCAACGTTGGCCTGTCTACCATTATTTCCATTGGCTATTCTAATAGAGCAGAAACAAACATAAAACTAAAAAAAAAGAAAAAAGAAATAGAATAGAAGAATTACAAGTAAAGTAAATATGAAAATAAAAGAAAATTTAAAGAATGAAATTATGAACGAAAGAAAGTAAGAATAAAAAATGAGCGTAAAAAACGTACGAATGAATAGAGGAAGAATCAACTAAATAGGAAGCAAAGAAAGGAAAACGGAGAAACAAAAATGAAAAGATATAGAAGGAGAAGATAAAAGATATTTAAATAGTAAGAAAGAGGGAAATGAGACAGAATGAAATTATGAAGGAAAAAAAAGGAAGAAAGAGGGGAAAAGAATGAAATTATGAAGGAAAAAAAGGAAGAAAGAGGGAAAAAGAATGAAATTAAGAATTAAGAAAAGAACTTATGAAATAGGATAAAAAGATGAGAACAAAACACAAAAGGGTGAAAAGTAGTAGGAGTAACAAGAGTAGTAGTAGAAGGAGTAGACGAAAGAAGATTGGAAAGAAGAAAAGAAAGAAGAAAAAAGATGCAAAAGGGAGGTAAATATGAAAATAAAATGAAAATAGGAAAATGAATTGAGAAAAATAAAATAAAAAAAGGATAGTGATAAAAATGG
>NC_136505.1:31036237-31053737 GCF_053919585.1 Euprymna scolopes | reverse complement strand
ATACATACACACATACATACATTTATATATTGGTAACTCAAATTTTCGACCCAAACCGATTAAAAAGCTTGCCCTATCTCTGAATACCCTTTATGTAAAATTTAAAAAGCTTAGACCAGAAATTGTCTGAGTAATTTGGTAGAGACAATTTGATTAATACACACACACATATATATATATATATATATATAAATTCGTATTCTTGTCTGGTTGTTTGTTTGTTCACAATTTGATTAATATATTAATGTATACATATATATATATATATATATATATATAAATTTGTATTCCTGTCTGTTTGTTTGTTTGTTCACAATTTGATTAATATATACAAAATGTGTCTTGCTTTAATCTTTCATTTATTTCTATATATAGTTCAATACTTGGAAAAATATACAATCAAGAGATCACCTTATTTGCATATGACATTAAGAAAAATTGATTTCACTAAATAGCGGTATCTTAGTTAATGTTTTTAGCGAGAGAATTATTTGAAGTATTCTATTTAAAATTGTTATTTAATAACTTTTAAATAACAATTATATTGATAATGTATTTAATTTAATTTATTTTGAAAGTAATATTTCCAACAGCGACCTTTTTATAAACTTTTTAGAGGTATATGCCTCTAGATGCTATCCATGAAAAAAAAAAACGTTTACCAAATATCATTTGGTGATTTCATTAAGTTTCTAGCTGGAAAAATAATTCCGTGTAGATAGAAAAAATGTTTGGCTTTTATTGTTTTTTTTTTAATATTAAAAAAAAACACTTGCGAAAAAACTGAAAAAGATTTAATTTATTTGTTTTATTTTATTCCTTACGGCAATACAGAAATCGGTAAATTTTAACCACGTAATTCAGCGTTCGTTTAATGCCTAAAAGAATTAAGATCTACTGCCACCCCTTTACACTTTTCGCGTTTATCTCATCGGTTACAAACTTAATTTTCTAAGTAGAAAGATAACTTTATACGATGTGACCCAGCGGCGTTTAACCCCTCAAAAAATGGAGATGCATTTTTTTTTCAGGCTAATATATTTAAACAGCCTTTATAAAAAAAAAATAATAACATGTTAGAGTGTGGGATCACTTTTCTATATAAATTTAACCTAAAATAAGCACCCACTTTTTGGCCACCTCTAGCATTTTTTACATGTTTGGCGATTGAAGGGGACGGCAAAATCTGACAAATACAGTTTGTTTTTTTCTGGTGGGGGGGACGTAAAATAACGATAAATTTAATTATTTTTTATGAGAACATTCTCTAATTTCACCTAACAATTTATTAAAAAACAAAGCCCAAAATATCATAGAACGACAAATAAAAAGCAAATCGAAAAGCTACCCCCTAAAAAAATCTAAAATTTCCTTTATTTACAAAAAATTCAGTAAAAAAGTGCCCTTACAAAAATAAAGGTAAATGTGTAGTTTAGCGGCGTAAATTATTTGACAGCCAAAAGTTTATAAAAACTATTGATTTTTATATAAAACATTATTAGACTCAAAGGCTGAAATAAAACCAAATTTTTTAATGTTTTTTTCTAATTTTTTATTAGACTAAATAGGCACGCCTTACACGTTTAAAATTTGGCCTCTTTTTAGGTCTGTCAGATTGGCGTTTTTAAGGCCAAATTTGGCATTTTTACGCTCTTCCATTAAAAAAAAAATATGACGTTCAAAAACATAGTTCATGAAAGAGCTTAACAAGGCCAATCTGTCAAACCTTAGAAAGGCCAAATTTTAAAAGCAATATAACAGCTTCGAATAATATATATATAAATGATGAAAAAATCATAAAAATGATTTTTTTCTGGTTTTATTTCAGCTTTTGGGTCTAACAATGGGTTTTATATAAAAATAAATAGTTTTTTATTTTTATTTTTTGTCTGGCAAATAATTTACGCTGCTAAACTAGACATTTTCCAAAATAAAAAATAATGCACACATTAATGTTTATAAACGTTATTCTTTTAGGTTCACAAAATCGTGAGTTTTCTTAGGACAGTGATCCCTTCTGCCGAAATATCTGGTAGAGAGGGTATCAGAAACTTCTTTTGGGGGCGATTATATTTACATGTTTTTATCCGTTCTTTTATTTTTGAAATTGTTGTGGGGGTATCCACGTCATCCATGTTTCAAATGGAACTTCATGTAAACCGAGGCAACGCCGGGTACCCATGCTATATATATATATATATATATATATATATGATGAAAATAATGGAAATAGTATTCCGACAAAACAGAGAAATAAAAAGGAACAAACCGTATTATGTGTTCATCAACGTTTCGTCTTTATTTCGAGGAAGTCTCTAAATAAAGACGAAACGTTGATGAACACATAATACGGTTTGTTCCTTTTTATTTCTCTCATATATATATATATATATATATATATATATAAACACTCATAAAATAAATAATGTAAATTATGATTTATGAATAAAAACTATTATTGCTATTGTTATATATTCCTTTATTACAATTTTCATTTTTTTCTGATTTTTATTTTTATATTTATTTTTGTATTTTTTTTGTTTTTATATTAGTTTTCTATACTTTTGCACATATTTCTAGTTATCTCTGTTAGATTTTTATTTTGGTTATAAATATTGAATATCGCAATGTTTTCTTTAATACTGAGTCAAAAGCAAACATGCATCAGTAAATTTAATAAGACAAAAATAAAATTTAACCGATTAACATTCACCGGCGTAGCGGTTATATACTCGTTACATAGACAATTATATAACAGAAGAAGGTCGGAAATTCCATCGACCGAAATATTGTGAAAATCACACTTAAAATAAGAACAATAGTCCGATGAATCCAAATAATACGAATAACCAATTCTCACCTCAAAAATTCAGAAACGATTCTAGAAGCCTCCCGCTTATCACAAGACGATAAAATGTTTTAATGAAAATTTTAGTCAGTCCACAAATAGCACATTCCAATACTAATAAAGAAAAGAAAGAGAGCATAAAAAGAAATTTGTGTTAGCAGAAAATAAACAAATCATTTGGTCGGTCCATTAAATCGCATTGACTTATTGCATTTCATGAGTTAATCTTCTTCCCCGGGCAACGTCGCAACACGTATCAGCTACTTCTAATAATAAAAGGGTGAAAACGTTTTAAACTTCAGTATTTGGTTTCGTAGGTAGTACATGTTGGTTCTTTCTCTGACCAATTTTTGACAATGTTATTTCTTTTTCCTATATATATATATATATATATATATATATATATATATATATATATATATATATATATATATATATATATATATAATCATGTATGGACGTGCTTCAAATCAGTTTGTTGTTAGCGTTCTTGATGGAAAACCCATCATCTGAAACTTATTTCAGAAGACCGGAAAATTCATAAAGAGTTAATTGAATCGATAACTCTTGGCCCATGTATTTATCGCTACCTTTATGAAGTTTAATACGTTTAGATATTTATATATCTATACATACAGAATTCACTACTAAAATAATTTAACGATCATTATTAACATTAACGATCATTACGAACTTTCCAACAAAGATGCTAAGCGCAAGAGGTCACAAAATTAAAACTGTATTCGTATAATTATCTTACAGAAAGGTGTCAAAAAGGAGTCAGATCCCTTCGTGAGAATTAAGTTATAACCAATTTTTGTGAAATTTTATAAATGATTATTAGAGAACAATTAATACTATTCTTCAAACTTCAGTTTCCTATCATCACTTATCAAGGCCCGAAGGCCACTCGAGTATATGGGCTAATGAATATAAGGCGGCAGTGTAGTAATCGTTAATAGTGTGGATTGGGTAGAATTTGGACTATTTAAGAATATGGCTCAGTAAGAACTTATTTACATTGGACTTGAAGGTTATCATATTGTAATCAGCGGGAAGCATGCCAGTAGAACAGTGTTTTAAGAAGCATAAGATGAGCGGTATTTCTCATTTAAAATTCTAATATATCATATTTTGTTAAAGTCTGTGCTATTAGCAAGATTCACATAGATTTTTAAAAAAATATTACAGAATAATCATAGCGGATGATCAAATCCCCATGTTTAATGGGTTTATAGATACTACCGTTGTTACTTTACCACGGTGCATTCATTTTGTTCCCTAGGTGCCAGTGCTCGATCTTTTACTGGGCCGGCAGTGGGTCCCACTAACAAGCGTAGTTTAATTGTTTTTTTAACAGATGGTGTAGGGGCCATATTTCACCGGGCACTGCCGGTACACAAGTCATGCTTGTATATATATATATATATATATATATATATATATATATATATATATATATATATATATATATATATATATATGATTGCAACGTCTTGTCAGCCACTTAAAGTCCATGAGCCCAAAAATGACTTCCATTGCCACAGGACCATTTTTATAGACAGATGCCTGAGGGAGTATCTATACACATATGATATTAAAGAGTCTTAGCTTTGTACGACAGCTAAATCTCTCTCTCGGTTCAAAATATTGAGATCCAGTAACAAGCAAGAGCAAGATAGCAAGCAACAAGTTAAACTGCAGATCAGCTTAATGCGGGTACTGGTCTCCTGCTTTATGTTTTTTTAAATCAGAGATTTGCTTCTCCTAGAAAGGTTGGCTTCACCACGGCTTACGGGAGCCCTCTCCACCCCTGCACACACATACATACACACAAACACACACGGTGCTAGTTGGACGTTGACCCGAAAAGGGGTTCATTCGCCCTTTGAAAGGTCTTGTTTTTAATCCTTCAGGGAGACTAGCCGCCCTCCTAACCAAGCAAGTCTTGTGGGGAACAAGTTTAGTCGCCGGTGACTCGACCATGAGGCAGGTAGATGGTTGGTTATTTTTGTTTTACGGCATATTAATCCTTCTCAGGTTATTTAATGCCGAATTCAGTAATTTTGAAGAAATTTTTTTAATAGAATATATTTGTTGTTTTCAAGTAGGTTTCACCTAACAGTAAGTAACAGGTACAACCAATCCGGGTCAGAGTGGACCTGGGATCAATGGTAATTAAAGGGTGGTTCCAGAATCCCCAAAGCCCGGAAGCTGTGGCCTCACCACTGGATATAGTTTAAGGTCATATCCAGGATCGAGGCAGGTAGTACTGGGTTGCATGGTACCAGTAGCATATGACATGACATGACATGACCTGTCTATATATATATTAGGGATACCTACCTGGTGTGGCTAAGGGATGCATTTACTGGAAAGTTGGTTTGATTTTCTCACTTTATGCAGTTTTATTTTTCATAAGTTTTATTGCATATTCCTTACGAACGAGAAGTAAAACTTTAATCGATTAAGACAGGATTATTCTTATATCGAATTATGATTAATCTCTTTCAAACAAACGCGTAAGTCTAGATTGGACGCACACCGGTTTAATCTTCATTTAAAAACATGGCGGCAGTACAAAAATAAATCCGATCAACAGATTATTTACTGGGAAGAAATAACTTTAAAAAATATTTTATTTAAAATAATGACGAATAATTTACAAAATAAAATATCTACTTAGAATAACAAATAACTAAGAATGTAACTAGCCTAATTTTGTATATTAGAATAAGCAGAATCACAATAGTTTATATATATATATATATATATATATATATATATATATATATATATATATATATATATATATATATTAGGGATACCTACCTGGTGTGGCTCAGTGATGCATTTACTGGAAAGTGGGTTTGATTTCTTTTCCTCAAACGAAAACATCAGGTTTTTAATGTAAAAAAAATTAAATTTAGTTGATAAGATCAAATGGAAATAACATCTGATGAGTTAGTGAGAAAGGAGATTTTTATGAACAGATAAAATCATAAAATTGCCATCCCATAAACAGAACGGCTGTAATGAAGAAATCCAAGATGAAATAAACAAAAGTTATAAAAAAGAAAAAAATGTATGTCTTTGAATTTCAACAAAGTTTGTGCTATATATGCTCTATATAAGAGAGATACATTGAGTTTACTCGGAATTAATGGTGATTCAGTTTTTATTATGAGAGTCTCACCTCGTTAAACGAACATGGTATACATTGAAATTAACAATATTTAAAAAATAAACATTTATAATATGCGAGGTAAAAGAGAGGTAACTCAACTTTATTGTCAAAAAATAATAAGAGATCATATATATATATATATATATATATATATATATATATGAAATAAAATGGGAGTGGAAGGACCTGGATACTCAACGTTTCGCTCGATTTATGTGGGCTTCTTCAAGTGGGATGGTCATTGACGAGAGAGAGTCGGAGGATTGGGGCTATATATAATGATGGGGGAGAGCAACGTGTTTTCCTTTTGTAAATTAGATATCATATATACATATATATACATCACTTTCTTGGCCTTTTGCCCAAGATCAAAGTGTAGTATCTGTTCCGGCAGATACTGCACTTAAGATAATTTGTACCAGTCAATGGAGGGGAAACCCTCTATACTGGGACAATTATTATTTTTGGTAACCAGAGTGCCCCCTTTTTGCCTACTTTTAGGGGAGCTGGTTTTTACCTCACATTAAAAACGGCCTTGTGCCTAATTTGCTCAGTGGGGGAGCAAATAAATACCATCTGTTCCGGCATATACTACACTTAAGATAATTTGTACCAGTCAATGGAGGGGAAACCCTCTATACTGGGACAATTATTATTTTTGGTAACCAGAGTGCCCCCTTTTTGCCTACTTTTAGGGGAGCTGGTTTTTACCTCACATTAAAAACGGCCTTGTGCCTAATTTGCTCAGTGGGGGAGCAAATAAATACCATCTGTTCCGGCATATACTACACTTAAGATAATTTGTACCAGTCAATGGAGGGGAAACCCTCTATACTGGGACAATTATTATTTTTGGTAACCAGAGTGACCCCTTTTAGGGGAGCTGGTTTTTACCTCACATTAAAAACGGCCTTGTGCCTAATTTGCTCAGTGGGGGAGCAAATAAATACCATCTGTTCCGGCAGATGCTGCAAGCTATGACTAGCTATGACTAGCAAAGACCAGATGTGGGGGCAACCCCACATGTCTGACCTTTAACCAGCTCCCATTTCCCACCTCTCGGGAGCTGGTCCCCTTTTCCCCTTCCCCCTCCCTTCACTCCTCACATTAAAAATCGGCCTTGTGCCTAATTTGCTCAGTGGGGGAGCAAATAAATACCATCTGTTCCGGCAGATACTGCAAGCAAAGACCATATGTGGGGGCAACCCCACATATAAGACCTTGGTCAATGTAGGGGCAACCCTTCATACCAATTGTCACTATCCAGCTCCCCTACTCCCCGGGGAGCTGGTCCCCATTTCCCCTTCACTCCTCACATTAAAAATCGGCCTTGTGCCTAATTTCCTCGGTGGGGGAGCAAATAAATACCATCTGTTCCGGCAGATACTGCAGGCTATGACTAGCTATGACTAGCAAAGACCAGATGTGGGGGCAACCCCACATGCCTGACCTTTAACCAGTTCCCATTTCCCACCTCTCGGGAGCTGGTCCCCTTTTTCCCTTCCCCCTCCCTTCACTCCTCAAATTAAAAATTGGCCTTGTGCCTAATTTGCTCGGTGGGGGAGCAAATAAATACCATCTGTTCCGGCAGATACTGCACTTAAGATAATTTGTACCAGTCAATGGAGGGGAAACCCTCTATACTGGGACAATTATTATTTTTGGTAACCAGAGTGCCCCCTTTTTGCCTACTTTTAGGGGAGCTGGTTTTTACCTCACATTAAAAACGGCCTTGTGCCTAATTTGCTCAGTGGGGGAGCAAATAAACACCATCTGTTCCGGCAGATGCTGCACTTAAGATAATTTGTACCAGTCAATGGAGGGGAAACCCTCTATACTGGGACAATTATTATTTTTGGTAACCAGAGTGCCCCCTTTTTGCCTACTTTTAGGGGAGCTGCTTTTACCTCACATTAAAAACGGCCTTGTGCCTAATTTGCTCAGTGGGGGAGCAAATAAATACCATCTGTTCCGGCAGATGCTGCACTTGGGATAATTTGTGCCAGTCAATGGAGGGGAAACCCTCTATACTGGGACAATTATTATTTTTGGTAACCAGAGTGCCCCCTTTTTGCCTACTTTTAGGGTAGCTGGTTTTTACCTCACATTAAAAACGGCCTTGTGCCTAATTTGCTCAGTGGGGGAGCAAATAAATACCATCTGTTCCGGCAGATACTGCAAGCTATGACTAGCTATGACTAGCAAAGACCAGATGTGGGGGCAACCCCACATGCCTGACCTTTAACCAGCTCCCATTTCCCACCTCTCGGGAGCTGGTCCCCTTTTTCCCTTCCCCCTCCCTTCACTCCTCACATTAAAAATTGGCATTGTGCCTAATTGGCTCGGTGGGGGAGCAAATAAATACCATCTGTTCCGGCAGATACTGCAAGCAAAGACCATATGTGGGGGTAACCCCACATATCAGACCTTGGTCAATGTAGGGGCAACCCATCATACCAATTGTCACTATCCAGCTCCCCTACTCCCCAGGGAGTTGGTCCCCATTTCCCCTTCACTCCTCACATTAAAAATCGGCCTTGTGCCTAATTTACTCGGTGGGGGAGCAAATAAATACCATCTGTTCCGGCAGATGCTGCAAGCTATGACTAGCTATGACTAGCAAAGACCAGATGTGGGGGCAACCCCACATGCCTGGCCATTAACCAGCTCCCATTTCCCACCTCTCGGGAGCTGGTCCCCTTTTTCCCTTCCCCCTCCCTTCACTCCTCACATTAAAAATCGGCTTTGTGCCTAATTTGCTCGGTGGGGGAGCAAATAAATACCATCTGTTCTTCAGATGCTGCACTTCATTTTCTTGTTCTCTTTTTATTTTTGTACCTTTTCTCCACGTTTAAAAACGACCCTGGTGTCTAACTCTGTCCCGTAGGGAGGCATAGTAAATAGGTACATATATAAACATTTTATGAGAGAAAAAAATAAAATAAATTAGAGTAAATTAGTGTAGTGGGTTACGTCTAAAAGTTAAAATATCGTAAAGATAAAAAAAAAATTGTGTTTGGAAATATAGCGGTGATAGATTAAATAAATAAAATGACACGAGATTACTAAAGAATTTTTTTTTTTTTTGTATTAGAAATAATTGAATTGGGATAAAATAGCGTAGTAACTTAAAAGACGGTGCCTAAAAATAAGATTAGGAGGTGATAAAATGGAGTCTAAAAATAGATAATGATAAAATAAAATACAGTAAATAAGTAAAATAAAAATAATAAAATTAAGTGAAATTACGAATTTTTTTTTTATCGCGTTTAACCGGTGTCTAAGTTGTTCTCTTTAATAATTATTTTCGACAGAAAGGGAGCAACGTGGAAAAAACCTTTTCTTTGCTTAATTATATTGCTGGAATGGGAGATTATAGCTGACTCAATTAAACGTCGTGTGGATCTGTTATGTATGTGTTTAAGGAAAGTTGCTTTGTTAAAATCAAAATGGTGGTCGTATTCCATGATGTGACAAAATATGGCGTTGAGTGTATTGTTTTTTTTTTTACATCTCTTTTGTGTTCATATATTCTTTTATTTAAATTACGCTGAGTTTCTCCTACGTATATTCTTCCACAATCAAGGCAGGGTATGGAATATATTCCGGCTTTGGTGTTAATGTTGGTATTAGTTATAATTTTACGTGTTAGATCCCTAATCGTTAAAGAGTTTAGTTTTGTTATTTGAATGCCTGTCTTATTTAGGTTCTTATAGATTGTGTCGTTGTTTTTATTAGTTGGTAATGTTAATTGTCTGTTGCGTGTCTGGCTATTTAGAGAATGGTCTCGGTTTCGGTTATGGTAAATTTTTAGTGCTTTTATTTTTGTATTTGCCAAAAAATGTTGAGGGTATTGCAAGTTCATGAATGTACGTTCGATATACTCAAATTCTTCCACGGTGTATTCTTCACTGCATATTCTCAGGGCCCTAAGAAAAAACGGCGCGAACGTGAAAATATAATGTGAATTGTCCAGCCCGCTAACCACTACGCCACAGAGCACTGCAGCTTAGTTTACTGATTTTAAATAACTTCACATGAAAGAACTACGAAGCCAAACCGGTGTTCTCTTCTCAACTGTTCCTTGTGAACGATCCCCAAACGGTGTTAAGTGGTGGCAGGGGGAGGAGGAATTTATTAGAGAGAAAATATTTTACCACTTCCATTGATCTTAACCGATTTTGGCCGTGACTTCTCAGCAGAAAAAGTATAGAAATCTAAGATTATCGAGGAATTTGAGAAATAATAAGCCTATAACACACCTCCGATATTGTTCTGCCGTTTGTGCATATTATATTTGCATGAAATATCTTGATTTTTAATCCTATTAATGTCAAAATCAGACGAGAAAAATGAGTTCATTTTATTTATATAGATAGAAGAAAGAAAGAATAGATAGAAGATAGAAGAAAGATAGAGAAGAGATTATCTATTTTTAGACTCCATTTTATCACCTCCTATTCTTATTTTTAGACACCATCTTTTAAGTTACTACGCTATTTTATCCCAATTCAATTATTTATAATATATAAAAAAAAATTCTTTCGTAATCTCGTGTCATTTTATTTATTTAATCTATCACCGCTATATTTCCAAACACAATGTTTTTTTAATCTTTACGATATTTTAACTTTTAGACGTAATCCACTACACTAATTTACTCTAATTTATTTTATTTTTTTTCTCTCATAAAATGTATATATATGTATATATGATATCTAATTTACATAAGGAAAACACGTTGCTCTCCCCCCATCATTATATATAGCCCCAATCCTCCGACTCTCTCGTCAATGACCATCCCTCTTGAAGAAGCCCGCATAAATCGGGCGAAACGTTGAGTATTCAGGTCCTTCCACCTCCATTTTATTTCATATCGTCGGATTTAATCCAGCTCAACAATATATATATATATATATATATATATATATATATATATATATATATATATATATGTTGTCCCACTAAAATATATACACTCTGTAAATGACCATAAAACCAATATTTATTATAATAAAGAATAGTTTCATACATCAAAATACTGAGAACAAATATAGAAACCAGCTAATTATTAAAAGTGATCAAACTATTGCCCATTGTTATCCATGAACGGCTGACAATGCTAACTGATTGAATCGAAAACGTTCCTAATCAGTTCAATTGGTATATTGATACATCCTTTTCAATTGTTGCTTTCAACTCATTAATTGTAGCTTGTGTTGTTGTGTGAACCCCGTGCTTAACATACCCCTATCTACCCATCAATCAATGGGGAGGGGGGTCAAATCCGGTAAACGTGGACAGTACTCGATACTTCCTCTTCGTCCTAACTATCTGTTTCGCAGGTGACTATCAAGATATGCTCTTACGTCATGATGATAGTGGGGAAGTGTTGCATCTTGCTGGAAGTGCCATTCTTTATTTCTACACATCTTTTGAGAACGTGGTATAGCGTATTCACGAGCAAGTTTAGATAATTTAAAGAATGTATACATTTTATTGAGACACCCTGTATATAAAGTCGTACTGGGACAATTAATGTGCATAAGTTGAATCGGAGCATTTTAACATATCGCAATCTGTAGTGGAAAAATTGTGGCTATTTTCCAATGTTAAAAACGCTCCTTTTTATTTTGTCAAACTTATATTTCCATGGTTTATATTAATGATAAATCAATTTTAACGTGAAATTCAATTCTTCAGATCATACGTTACAAGTGGTGTTTTCTCGTTTGCGAAAATCTATGCAAATATTTTACGGGTTTTTACAGTGATTAAAATTAAAATAAAATAGACAAATCTATAGTTACGTATCTAAAGTTTTAAAACTATCGGAATCGGTAATTGTATCGTAATCGGAAATTTTGAACAGAATCGATAATTGCATCGTAATCGAGATAATATATGAGAATCGTCCTATATATATATATATATATATATATTAAACATTGGCATTTGATATATATGTATTCTATCAAGCTATATATAATTTAAATGTGTATTTACGCATGTGTAGAAATAACACGTTTAATCAACTTACATCAGCCAAGTTTAATTTTTTTCAAGGCTCGTATCTATAAAGTTTGTGTATCAAAAACTGACAGAATGGTTTAGTAGAGAATGTTCCTCAAACAGAGGGACAGACAGACAAGGCCACTTATACATATATATATATATATATGAGAGAAAGATTGGGTGGGGAAAGTCCTGCTAGCAATAAAAAACGGGTTAAACAAAAGCCATGATTTCAACAAATTTGTTTTCGTACTTCTCCCTTGAGAGAAACCTGTTCCCATCATTCGTGGAGATGCTAGTTTTGTTAGAGGGTGGCGTCTAACCATCTACACCGTCTACCCCATTTTCTATTTTCCCCCACCCGCTCTGCACACCCTATTTTCTCATTATTTGGAAATAAAGTAGGCATTTGTTTATTCTTTTCGCCGAAAACGAATTGGAAAAGTCACCCCGCATTGTAAACAATTTGATATTTAGTAGCGTCTGTTTCCTTACAAAAGTTAATCTAATTCGTGGTTTGTCGTTGGGGTTTTTGTTTCATTCGAGGAGCTCTTTCAGCTTCTTTCCTCCCTTCCCACCACCACACTCACGTCATCAAACCGTGCTGCGTCTTTCATTATGAATTCACACACAGACTGACAATCAAGCCTCGCCTAGATAGGTAGGTGCGAGGCAAATATACTTAAGGGGGTCACAACATTTTGAATCTCCTCAAAGGTCCGTGACGTAGTAAATAACGTACTTGGAAAATTCAGTTGTGAAAGTTAAGCTCTTCTCCAGGTTCAGGGTTCGATCCTCAATGCGAGCCATACTCAAAATACGATTGCAAATTATGACGTTTCTGAATTTTTGAGATAAGGATTGGTTATTTGTATTATTATTCATCGGACTACTGTTCTCATCTCATTTGGACGGAATTCCGTCCAAATTCCCGAGTTCCACAGAAATATTCCCGAGTTAGACAAGATACACCTGAAGAAGGTAGGAGGTTACATCGACCGAAACGTTGTGAAAATCACACTCAAGATGAGAACAGTAGTTCGATTAATAATAATGCAGATTGCAAATAACTTAGGACTTTTTATTCAATCATGGCATGCTAACCGGGTTGATTAAAGAAGGGTCCGTTCGAAATACCATGTAGACTCCAGAGTTCGACAGAAATCTTTCCGAGTTCGACAATACAAACCTGAAGAAGATTGGAAGCTACATCGATCGAAACGTTGTAAAAAACGCTCCAAATACGTTAACTCTGATCGGGAGTGACTCGAAATTCTCCGTCAATATTCGAAATTGATATTCCTTAGATATGCATACTTATAACTACATTGTTTTTCTTTAAGATATGAAAAAACAAAACCAAACCCGAAAACAAAAACAAAAAAAAACAAGATAATTGTATGGCGATCGGTGTAATGACGGTCGAAAAGTATAAGAGAGAAGGCAAGGCATGAGAGAGTGGACCTCCTTGAACAGCACAGGACTAAACTCCCACCGCAAAATAAACAAGAGCCAGATCATTACGGAAATGGTCTAATCTCTGTTTATTTTGGGGGCGGAAGATTAAAATCCCTAGCCGAGTCCCAGTAGCACTTAGGTTAAGTTGGAGAATAAGTAATTTTTTTTTATGCGTTGACAACTTATGCTAAATAAGAGGGCATGCTTTTAATATTTACAAATTATTTAATATTTACAAATTATTTAATATTTACAAATTATTTAACATTTACAAATTATTTAATATTTACAAATTATTTAACATTTACAAATTATTTAATATTTACTAATTATTTAATATTTACTAATTATTTAATATTTACAAAATAGAAATTTAAAACGAAAGAAATCAGCAACAATGTTAATTACATATGCATAAGCTCCCAAAATGGCTGCTAAATTTTATCGACTAGTTTTGTCTGTCATTAGTTTGAGGCTAAATTAATCCACCGTATTAATTTGGGTACCCATGCACCAAAAGACCATGCTATGTCGGTATTTTCCGGGAAGATTACCTGAAACGCCTGTAGGTGCCGAAGAAATATTTCGTGATTTATTTGTTTGCGTAAATGCTGGCCGAATTTTTCAATTGAAAGATATATTTTTATTATTACGAAATTAATTAAATGAAAAAAAAAAAATTGGAAAATGAAAACTATCCTTTTCGTTGTTATGAAGCAAATACAATGAATGATTATTGGACAATTTTTACAAAAATTAAAATTCAATTAAAGAAGAAAAAACAATCATTGTAAGGTAAGTTTTATGAATAAATATTTATATTTTCGAATAACAAACAATTGATAGCAATTAAAAAAGAATTGAGTTTTTGTATGATTTTTTCGTTTACATGGTTTATTCGTTGGTTAAATAAAGAAAAAATACTTATATTTTATAATGACCCAATGATTACAAACAATGGTTAGATCATTCTACCACTCCTGTAGATATCTTACTGTCGATGCAATCATGTACCCGTATAAAAACTAAGTACGTACTAGGATAGAGTAATGTTACCACATATAGACAGGAGCTTCTAAAAGCACATATGCTGACAGAGTTCAAAATAAACTTCGTAGCCAAGTAGGGGATGTTCCTTTCTCTTCCCTGCAACCTTTTCCCAAAGAAGAAACGTCTGATCTATCGTTATTTTCATGGTAAGTGCTCGTGTGAGCTCCAATCTATGGGCCCTCTTGTGAAATTTTTGCGAAAACCACTCGTCTGGCTGAAACCACTATCAATAATTTCCCCTAATCTGTATCTATACCTAAACCTAAACGTAGATTCCATGAACAAAGTTTCTTTCTTAAAAATGCTGGACCGTGGAACTTTTTCTACTTGCCTGCTTTCCAACTGATTAAGTTATATAGTTCATTATTAGTATTATTGTTGTTATTGTTCGTATTTCTTGTTATTGTTACGACTTATTAAAGTGTGTCTTAGAGTCTTAGAGAGAGTTATTAAGAGAGATTGTTCGTGTTATGACGAGCTTCATATATATATAAAATGTTCATACTTAGAAATGTAATAGAAGCTCTTTGAGTGATGAAACAGTGTTCCGACAGTCTTAGTGTTCACATTGTAGATATGAGATGTCGAGACGTGTATGTAAAGATATTTTAAAACACATGATATACAAGACATATAATAACAATTTTCACTTTACCTTTTGGTAGAATTACAACACAAAGACGACGTTTATAAAAACACATGATGGGTTTATTTCTTCTCCCGACCGGTCGTGGTTTTCTGAGTCAAGAATTCAAAGCGTCACATTCTAAGTTTCAAAAGTGACCGTCTCGCTTCTAGACGTTCGAATCCCATGTCTGGACTGTCGTCTGTCGTCCTCAGACTCTCTCAGACTCTCTCTCAGTTTCTCTGCTTAACTCTAAAGTTTCTAACTATATCGAGAACTTCCCATTTTCCATGACGTCATACACATGTTAAAACATGTGTCTTCTTTCACGTGTTCTGGAAATGCGTGTCCAAAACTTTTTCCTTTGTTTGCAAAAGGAATTTTAACCCATATTCCCAGTAACCTATTTTTCCAATATGTTAAAAACATGTTTATTAAATTATCTTATAGTTGCATTCTTCAATTGAATTTTCATAACAGGATTGACAATGAACATTCTTTTCTTGAAACTATTTTATCTCTAAGCTAAATAATCGTTTGTTTTCACATTTCATTCGCTAATTCTCTCTCGTAATCTATTTCTAAACCTAAATTACGAGGTTCGAATTTCGTCTATTCTATTTCATTTTCATTTTAACTAAATCTCTCTATTTTTATACTTACATGAAAAGGGGGAAGCCCTTATTATGTAACAATATGGTCGTCTTCAATTCCAATGTAAACAAGTTCTTGATGAGCCGTTCTCTTAAGTAATCCATTTTACCAAATTTCCACTACTAACGATTACTACGATATTTTCCCATTGATTGGTGTACACTCATTAACCCTTATCCTCGAGTCTTACGGGTCTTAATAAGTAATGGCTTTTTCTCTAAAAAAAAATGCTTTCTTAAATGACGTTTGCTGCTGCGATTTCATTCTCTCAGCGTTTCGGCACATTTCGGCATATTACGTAAAAGTACCCGAAAAATTCCGACAATAATATGATTCTTATTCTGCATAAGCACCCAAATTTATACGGGGATTTATTTTCCCTTTCATTACTTAAAACAAATAGACAAAACTAGTCGAGAAAAATTTGCAGCCGATTAACTATAAACCTTCAAATAAATTCATGCGAAAACAACTTAAAACAGTCAAACAATAACTATTACTACTGGAGCTTATTCAGATTGGGACTTTTAACAATAAACAAAAATGAAGAGAAACTTTTATATTGTACCTTCCTGTTACGGAATAAGGCTTGTATATTCCAAAAATCACAAAAATTGATCAATTAGTCTTTTTTTTATTTACGAAAAAACAAATTTGTCATTATTTACCGATAAGTGACAGACGAGGCAATGCTTTTCTAGAGCATAATAAGGGGAGATAATCGGCGATTAATTTGCCAGTAGGGTTGTCTGCCCTTGTCTAGGTATTTGATGATTATAATATGGATGATTTTTTCACCCTCGTCGAAACATTAACTTTTGATTTTCTTGAATAAAGATAAGCACTTGATCAAATTACGTGACTTTTGGAATTTTTCATCTTCATCCTGTGACTGGTACATGCACTAAACAGATATGTCTGTATTTTCCTTAATTTAAAATACCGCCATGGGTGCGAATCTGATTAAGCACCTTACTACTACTACTACTACTACTACTACTACTACTACTAATACTAATACTAATACTACTAATACTACTACTACTACTACTACTAATAATACAACTGCTTCTACTGCTGTTACTACTAGGAATGAGGTCTAATAAAAAGGCTAAATAATGAAAAAAAACACGAAAAAAAGAGAGACAAAAATGGATAAAAAACATAAACTAGAAAAATTCACATCACAATCAACAATTACTAAAAATTAATTAAACGACAGAAATCCCCCCTCTCTCGTTTCGTTGTATTTGCCCCTATTTGCCCCCATTGTAACTTTAATGTTGTTCGAATTGTCACTTCGACTTCCGAAACACGAGAGGATGTTTCCTGCGAGCCTCGCCAAACAATGTCGTTGACAATAACGCTGAAGCTTGAGTGTGACGGAAAACAATGCCTGGAAGATAGTATTTCCAGTTTCTCCTCCCAGAATTCCAATGGAAATCATGCACAAGAATACCGCAATTCCGAAGGGCAAATGATGTTTCCCTTTACAAGCAAGACTGCGAGCGACGAAACCCCGGCGGCCATTTTTGAAAAGTGTATTTGCGCCCCACTCCCCCGTTTTGTAGCGTCGAAAATACATAAAACAACAGCGAGAAAAATTAATAAAAAATAGATGAATGGATAAATAAAAGTTAAAAAAAAACCAGAGGAAAAAAAA
>NC_136505.1:31023737-31033737 GCF_053919585.1 Euprymna scolopes | reverse complement strand
ATAATAATAATAATAATAATAATAATAATAATAATAATAATAATAATAATAATAAACAACATGGCTGTAAAAATAAAATAAAAAAGACATTAAAAATCTAAAACCATTCGTGATATTTGGAAGAATAGCAAATCATAAGGACTGAAAAATTAATGGAAAAGAAACTTATATTATTTAACATGTTAATAATGCGAGGGTTTGTTCGCGGCGCACTGAACGAGCCCGAAACCACCGCCTGCTAGCAGAGAAAATAGAACGCTCGATTTAGCTCGAAGGCTTCATGATGGTTTTTTTTTTCAGATCAAGGGAACAAAAAAAAAAAATAAATATTAAAAAAAAAGGAAACAGAAAAAAAACAAAGTTATTTCCCTGCAATGTTTCATGCAAATCAGGTAAAACAGCGATTATTTGCAATCTCGCAATTCATTCTTACAATCCAGCTCACCAATTCAACGTCTATATCTAACATATAAAATCATATTGTCGGATATTCAAAGTAAAGTAATATTAACAATAAGTTTGACGATATTTCAGCCGGGCTAGCGCATAATATTTTTTTTTATCTTTATTTATGTTATTTAGACGAATACATTTTATTTCGCTCCATTTTCTTTTTCAATACTTTTCCGGGTGAGAAAAACTTTGGAGTGGAGACATTTTCTTTAATTCCGTGAAACAAATTAAAGACAGTTATCAGTTCTCCAGCTTAGTCCATAAAAACAAACATATAAATCCCAGCGTAAAATACGCTTAAATGTGATATTTTAATTTATGCAGATTTCGTATTTATTATTATAGAGCCAATTCTCTATTGATTATTATATTGTACTGAATATACACTAGTCATTTCAAAACTTATATATATATATATATATATATATATATATATATATATATATATATATATATATATATATATATATATATACTAGATGCAATCAGCTAGAATCAGAATCAAAACATTTGGGTTTCTAGCAGTATTCGCTACCATATGCCATAAAAGCACATGCATATAAGAACTCTATAAATTAATGCAGTTACACTTGTAAATGTATATTTGCGCATGCGTTGAGGATACACATAAAATAAACTTACGCCAAGTTAAAATTATTCGATTTTGACTCCTTACTATCTCCCTTTTTTCGGCTAAAAACCAATTCGAATTTATTCCACAAATCCAAATACCCCATATGTAATGTTTTAAATCTGTAAGCTAAAAGTCGTTTGATAGATACTGTTCCGTAGGCAAACAGATAGACAGACCAGGTCACTTATATAATATATACATAATAAATAAAGAGTATGACTGTAAACATTCAAATTAATTTCACAATTTTTCTTAAATATATATATATATATATATATATATATATCGATTTGTTTAAAAACATAAAACAGACTTTAAAATATACAAACATGCATAAAAAATAATTTGATTACCAAAGTAATTTCACTAAAATGTATCTTCGTCTTCTTTTGTAAACAAGTCACCTGCTTTTTATTCTTTAAATTCTGGGCAAAGTCGTGTAGACATAAATGCTATTGAATCTCTCTCTCTCACATATTGTTTTTTTTATTTTTTATTTATGCAATAAATATTGGCTACTATGTGCATAGATGCTTCAGCTGTAATTTCTTTCTAATTACAGCGTAATCAGTGGAATTGTCTCAACCGATATAATATGTGAATATACGAGAGGGAGAGTAAATATCAGAAAAAAAAAACTATTACATTAAGACATTGGCTAAGTGACGCTGAATTTCGAAAGAAAAATGAGAACTGAAACATGAATGGACATTTGCAGCCAATAGTCTTTGTAGAAATAAAGAAAATTATACAATAATTGCGCGGTGCTTCCTATTGAGGACTATTTTATAAACACCGAAATTTCATTGAATTCTGATTTGGGAAATCACAGCAATACAATTACAAACACACCCACACACACACACACATAATATTATTTATTAAATATAATATTTGATAGAACATTATATAAACTAGACTATTATATTTACTTTAATGATTGAATCCATCTTTTAAAAAATACATTAAACTCCCCAGTGTCATCATTATTGCATGTCATAAAAAAGAAAACGTTTCAGAAGTAAATAACGTTTCAAGATTCTATTGAGTATATTTAGTTTGAATGTCGCGAATATCGAATTTATTTTTATTATACACTTACTAGGAGTAGTCATACAAGCCACCATCAAAGATTTCTCTTTGAGAACAGCTTGCGGCATTCCCTGGAGTCTGAGTGACATCAAGTCTCCCCAGATTTCCATTACTCTCCACCTCTTTCGATACCCATTGCAAATGAATTTGCCTTATCGTATCAACCTCTCATTATTATTATTATTATTATTATTATCATCAATATTATTATTATTGTTATTATTATTATCAATATTGTTATTATTATCAATATTGTCATTATTATTTTCAATATTTGTTATTATTGGCTCACATGGAGCTTTCACACAAGTCAACAAACGATCTGATTGGAAACCTGTGGTGTTCTCTGGAAGCTGAGTGATAACAAGTCTCCCCAGACGTCCAGCTCTCTCCACCTCCTTCGATAGCATTTGCAAATGAATTTGCATCATCGCAACAGCCGTTTACCATTGATTTCTCGCTGATAGTGGCCATTGGTTTATACTGGAATTTGAGTGGCACTCAGCCTCCCCAAGGTCCCAGTTCTCTTTGCGCTTGTTCAGCCGAGATCTGGTTAGCGCTCGCTCTTCGATCTTTCAGTCCTTCTTTACCCTTCTCGGCTCTTTGGTATCACTTTTTTTATTGGGGGAACGGTGAAGAAACAATGGGGGGGTGCATGATGGGGGTGTAGAACTTGTAGATATGCAGCTTCGGTGTTCTTCATTCCCTGTCAAGCTTATTCGTTATATTGTCTTCTTGTATTATTCTCCGCATTCTAGGGTTGCCCTTAATATTTCAGTCGTTTTCATCATCGTTAGTCGTTGTACTTTTGCAGTTACTCCTCTGATTCCAATTTCAGCCATTCTTTTTCGACTTTTTTTCGGAATTGTTCCTAGTGCTCCTACTATTATCCGTACTATTTTGATTTTCTTCATCATCGAAATCCCTTTTAACTCTCTGGCTAGCTCTGTGTATTTGCTTCGTTTCTCCTTTTCTTTCATACTCACCCTGTGGTCAGCTGGGACTGCAAAATCTACGATTTGACAGGATTTTTGTTTCTTCTAATTATTACGACATCTGGTCTTCTTGCTTGGATGGCTTTGTCCGTCTGTATGTCCATGTCCCATAGGATTTTGTTGTTCTCGTTTTCGAGTGCTGTTGCGGATTTATGCTTGAACCATTTGTCTCTACGATCAAAATGCAGTCGTTTGCACAATTCCCAGTGTACCGCCCTCCCACTTGGTCATGCCTGTTTTGGTATTTCTTTTGGGACAGTTTGCTGCATTCACTTACTATATGGTATATCGTTTCGTCTCTTTCATTTTTATTATTATTATTATTATTATTATTATTATTATTATTATTATTATTATTATTGTTGTTGTTGTTATTATTATTATTATTGTTGTTATTATTATTATTGTTATTATTATTATTGTTATTATTATTATTATTGTTATTATTATTAATATTATTATTGTAATTATTCTTCTTCTTATTATTATTGTTATTATTATTATTGTTATTCTTCTTCTTATTGTTGTTGTTATTATTATTATCATTATCATTATCATTATTATTATTGTTATTATTATTGTTATTATTATTGCTATTATTATTATTATTATTATTATTATTATTATTATTATTATTATTATTATTTACTCATTAGGAGTAGTCATACAGACCATCATCAAATATTTATCTTTGAGAACCACTTGTGGCGTTCCCTGGAGTCTGAGTGACAAGTCTCCCCAGATTTCCAGTACTTGCCACCTCTTTCTATAACCATTGCAGATGGATTTGCGTTGTTGTGACATTTTTTGTTGGGTAGTTATTATGGGCGATTTTATGCTGATAGGCGGATCAAAATAAATGATCATAAGCTATCAGCATCTTCTTTTTTCAGTGTTTACGTACTTTCCGCAAGATTCTGGCTGTTCCCAATAGGGCAGTCTTCTGAAATATTTAAACAACGCAATGGATCGCAATTTTCTCAGTCCTTTTGTCAAATCTTTTTCTCATTCTCCTTAGGGCTTCTATTACAACACGTTCAAGTACCTTCGACAATTTCCACAATTTTTTAAACTCTTTTTACAGGTCTTGGTACTTCTTTCTTCCGCTATATTCGCATCCACTGGTGCTGTTATATCTATGGTTATTGACTTATGTTCCTTTTCTAACAAGATTAAATCTGATCTTCTTGCTTCAATAAGATTGTCATATTTGATATTCATATCCAACAAGAATTTTACATTATCACCTACGCCCCCCCCATTCTGGAACATGCTGGTACCATTTTCACTGTATCCCAGCCCTCTCTTTTATATATATATGCTAAGGAACATTTCGTGGAAGACAGTCATGAAGCATCTTGTACTCTTTTAACCTAACTTATCACAACTAACGATGACGTGTTATACATTTTAACTTTTCTGCTCACAAAGTCGACACAGATGAGTTTATTATTATTATTATTATTATTATTATTATTATTATTATTATTATCTATATTTTAATAAGATAGCGTGTGTGTTATTTATTTTGTGTGTCACGCTTACATCCAAGTGATTGGCGTTTAATTGTTATGGACTTCCATATCTTGTAATAAATAATTTTACCAAGAATTTTTCATAGGTTTTGGTTTCGGTTTCGATTATAGCTGATGACACTCAAGTCATCTATATTTTTATAAATAATTTTATTAAGAGGTCGTCATAAGTTTTTGTTTCAGTTTCGATTATAGCTGACGGCACTACAGTAACGTATTTTATTTTTATGAATACTTTTATCAAGGATTCTTTATAAGTTTTGGTTTCGGTTTCGATTCAAGCTGATGCACCCAAGTCATATAGATATATTTTTTATTTTTGAAATCGCAACTTTATAATATATAAAAATCGATAGAACATAAACTCTATAATATATAATAATATATACGAAATCTGCAAGAATTAAATTATCATATTCAATCATACTTTACGACCGGGCTTTACGACCGGGCGTCTTTGCTCACTCAGATAAATACTTTTGCACTTAAAAAAGAAAAAGCTACCATAACATCAGAGATTCTCTATTTACGATGAACATCTGCAGAATCCCAACATTAATATATTACATATGAAAAAGTACGCCGCGGAATTTCCACAGGCCCTGTTGTTGTTGTTGTTGTTGTTGTTGTTGTTGTTGTTGTTACCCCCAATTGTAGAAATTTCCGAGTTGGTATCTGGGGGCGCGTTTAATTCACTGAGGGGGATGCGCGCCTGAAGAGACTCATCTGGACATCATAATGGATCACCTAAAACACTTTGTATCTGGGGTTGGCGCAATCTCAGAATGCAAAATATATACTCATATCCGAAATCCGCCAACGACATTATCATTATTATTAGTTTACTTTTGGAGATGATAAAAAAGAGTATTTTGAGATATAAAAGAGAAAATTCATAAACCCGGATGTAAGATAAGGTATGGTTTTATCTTAAGATCTATATTGAAATTGATGATGAATTGGAACAGTGCTTAGAGAACAGGACCTTTGGAAACAATGAAAGCTAATTGTATCAACTTATAAACGGAGGAAAAACAAAGACAGAACGAATAAACTCGACTTAAACTAAACGCTACCGATAAGATATGGGAAGAGAGACCACAATAGAAATGCCGAATAGCTGAAAACATGAAGGAAGCATTGCAATAAATCGAAGAAGGAAGAGAGAATGAAATCAGCAAGAAAAACATAAAAACAACCCTTTGTAAAATGGCAATTAGAGGGCACCAGGTGACGAAAGAATACACTCATACTGGTTCCAAAATTCAAGACACTACGTAGATGAATAATTCCATACTTAAAAGATGTATCCCCGAAGCAGACGTGCCAAACTGGATGATAAAATGTAGAACCACACTAATACAAAAAAGACACTGAAAAGGTAACTTCTCCCAGCAACTATAGACCTATAACATGCGTGCCTATCATTTATAAAATACTAACAGCACAAGTAAGAGAACTGATTTACCACTCCCTTTACGATTGTGGACTATTCCTCAAGGTAGAGAAAGTGTGCAAAAACATATATACACTATATATAGATCAATGATCTTAAAAGAAGTAAAAAAAAGGAATGTAAAAAAAAAAAAAACATAACATGGATCGACTACAAGAATGCGTACAAACGGACCCCGAAAGCATGGATAATAAAACGCCTGAGAATGTACAAAATACCAGGCAAGATTATCCATTTGATTGAAAATGCAATGAGAATATGGAGACCTGAACTGACAGCTGACGAGTAAATACATAATTGAGATTAAAATACAAAAAGCTATTTCCAATAGGGTTCCTTATCACAACTACTGTTCATTATAGCCATGGTGCTCCTCAACGAAATACTAACAAAATGTCAAACCGGATACACGTTCACAAATACAGATGAAAGAATGAATCGCCTAATGTACAGGAATGACTGAAACTGTTCGTAAAAACCAAGGAAGAACTAGAGACGCCAATAAATACTACCAGAATCTTCAGCTATTATATCCGAATGGAATTGAGAAGGAGGGAAACTAGGAGCAATTGAAGGCATGGGACTACCCAACCAAACGGAAATGAGAGCACTAGGTGAACATGGCAGCTGCAACAGAAATGAAAGAAAATAGAAACAGGTACGCAGACCATAGAAAACTCTTAGCAACTAAACTATATAGGAGAAACCTTATGGAAGCTATAAACACATGGACAGTTTCATTAGTGGACCGTTTATAATTTGAACCAAAGAAACATGAGGCATCTCGACCAGAAGACCAAAACATAATGATTATGTACAATGCACTACATTCCAAGAATGACACTGGCCGACTCTATGTGAAAAGGAAAGACAGAGGAAAAGGACAGGTCTATATGGAAGACTGTGTAAATGACACGAAAATAGAATTAGAAAAATACGTAGTGCAGAACACCAAAAGAATAATCACCACAGCAAGAAACACTGGAAAACGAAGGAGACAGAAAAAAGAGAGAAAAAAATAAACGAGAAAAGAAAAATGGGAAAAGAGCTAGCTAGCCGAATGATTCATAGGAATAACAAAAGATGAAACTAACGAAAACACTTGGAAATGGCTAGAAAAAGGCAACCTAAACAGAGAAACTGACCCCTAATTACAATCGCACAAGATAACGCGATTAGAAACGATCACATTAAAGCAACGATTAACAAAACGTAGAAAAAACAGTAAATGCAGATTCGATTAAGTAAGGAAAGCAGTACATCTAGAACATCCAGAAAAAGTGCACAAGCACAAGCCGGCAGCAGTACTTGGAAACGGAAGTCACATAATCCCATGGGACATAGATATACAAACAGATAAACCTATCCAAGCAAGAAGACCGGATGCCATAATAGGTGAGAAGAGAGAAAAATCCTGACAGGTCATACATTTTTCCGTTCTAGGACCATAGAGTGAAGAGCAAGGAGACAGAGAGGCAGAGCAAATGCACGGAATAGGCCAGAGAGTTCAAAAGAATAGGAGAAATATGAAGAAAATCAAAATAACATCACTAACAGTAGGACCGCTAGTAACAATACTGAAACACTTTGAAAAAAAAAGCATGGGGAAATTGGAATCAGGGAGATTGCTGAGAAGATAAAGAGATAACAATAATGAAAACGGTTTAAATATAAAGGAACATCCTTGAGTGCGGAATCTAATACACTACAGTAATACAACAGGTGGAAGCCGGGCATATCAAAACTGGAACAGATGTAAAGCACAAAGAAACAATACATGAAATAATGAAATCCGGAACTGCATAATTGTAAATTAACCGAACATATTGTTAGTGTCACCATAAACTAGCGCTACGACAAATAATCGAGGAGTTCAAGGTGGATGGAAACACTGAGGAGAGAAAGCACTGAACAGACTTCTACTAGATGAGTGCTAATATGACTGGGACATTGAGGAGGCTTATTGCTACTCGAATTCCAGTGAGAACAAATGGCTGCTATTAACGAGAAATCAGTGGTAAACAGTTGTTGCGATAACACCAATTATTTTGCAAATAGTATCGAAAGAGCTGTAGAGTACTGAAAATCTGGAGAGGCTTGTTGTAACTCAGACTCCATAGTTGTTCTCAAAGAGTATTCTTTGATGATAGCCCGTGTGAAAACTCCTAACGAGTGAATTATTATAATAAGAAGAAGAAAAAGAAGAAAAAAGAACAAAAAGAAAGAAAATTAAAAACAACGGGTGGTGTTAAATTCATAATAAAGAACAATTAAACAGAAAATTAATTAATAAAATAAACTGAATAAAGAAAATATTTTTATGACATAGAAGGATCATAAATCGCGAAATAACGAACACAAAAAAGATGAACGTATGCTTTTATGAACTTATAATTTACGCTACTTTATGTGTAGTCTTTGATTTCTATTACCGTTCACTTTCACTTAGTACTGTATCCTGGTCGACTTTGTCTTATCATTAGATCCAAGCGCTAAACTTAATAGACTCATTCGATAACAGCTAGCTTAGTAGCTTCTATATTTTCTCTCTCTCCCTCCACCCCCCCTCTCTCTCTCTCTCTCTCTCTCTCTCTCTCTCTCTCTCTCTATATATATATATATATATATATATATATATATATATATAAGAGCAAATAGTTAATAAAACATGTTAAAACACACTTTGAAAAAGAGTTAAAAACATATTTAATCTGAAAAGGAACCACTTATTAAGTGGTTCCTTTTCAGATTAAATATGTTTTTAACTCTTTTTCAAAGTGTTTTTTAACATGCTTTATTAACTATTTGTTCTTATTATAAGTTCTATCTCCTATTTGGTTTTATCGAGCTTTTACATGTGGTTGAGATTACTTTATAAATTTTAATTCTTTGATATTTATAATATACTTTAGTTTTACCATCTTGGATAATTTTGGGAAATTACATTGTGATTTATATATGCGGGTCTTTGGAACTCCCTTCCGGGATTCTGCTTTCTCAACTGCAACGATATGCAGAAGTTCAAGTGTAATGTCAACAAACATCTTTCTACTCATCTCCCTTCATAATGACCCCGCTAATTAAGTCCCTGATAGTAGCCCCCTGCTTCAAAGTGGCGCTGTGCCTTGTTTGGGGTGAAAATTAAAAAAAAAAAAAAAAAAAAAAATATATATATATATATATATATATATATATATATATATATATATATATATATATACTAGAATGTGTGCCCGGCGTTGCCAGGGTGTTTGGAGGTGTGTGTTGAGCAAAAAAAATAAAAGTGGTTGTAGGAAGGCAAGCTCGAACCCGTACCGTGAAGGAGGAAAAGAACGGGAAAATCGTGACGTCTTTGCTGTTACGATCGCCGTCAAACCGGAAGTGACGTAAGTTTTAATTAAGGCTAGACAATCGAAAAGAGAGGATGACTTTCCAAAATATCAGTGAAAAAAGCGACCTCCCTGTAGAAAAGTGCCCAATTGAAGGTGAAGAAATTAATGTTTTTAGCCAATTTTTCGGTATTTGTCGTCTGAAGGATAGAGCTTCAAAACGATATTGATCTTGTAGAAAATCCGTCGCCTTTGTCGAAAGTTTTAGGCAGACATGCAAACATACATACATTTATATATTGATAGCTCAAATTTTCAACCCAAACCGATTAAAAAGTTTGCCCTATCTCTGAATACCGTTTATGTAAAATTTCAAATGTTTAGACCAGAAATTGTCTGAGTAATTTGATAGAGACCACAGAGGTAATTTTTTTAAAAATTTGACCCCTATTATAACCCCTTAACATTTATTGTTTTGGGCTCAAATCAAGTTAGTAAGTTAGATC
>NC_136505.1:30861237-31021237 GCF_053919585.1 Euprymna scolopes | reverse complement strand
ATTTATGAAGAACCGGAATCAGAATCGGTAATTTTATCCGAATCGGGATTCTAGTACTAAATCGGTAATTGTCTCGGAATCGAAATATATTACAATTATTCCATTACTAATATATATATATATATATATATATATATATATATATATATATATATATATATATATATATATATATATATATATATATATATATATATATATTAGAAATGGAATAATTGTAATATATTTCGATTCCGAGACAATTTACATAGAAATATATATATATTCCAGTATATTTAACAATATATATATATATATATATATATATATATATATATATATATATATATATATATATATATAACTACACACACACACACACACACACACACACACACACACACACACACATATATATATATATAATTAGTTTCTAAATAAAAATTTACGAAATTGAACTTGGTTTAATCTACTTATTTTTTGAAAAATCTCTTTTGGTGCTTTTCTCCTTTTATACATTTTGTTCTGCAAAGAATCATTCAATTTTTGAATAGTTATTTCATTTCATGGATTTTCTTTATTTTTTAAAATCGCTCTTGTTTTTTTCTTAATTTGTTTTAACCCCGCATATATCTTTTTTCTTTGACTTTGAAATTTTATTTTATCCTCCGCCTTGAAAAAAAAATAATCATAGAAAAATGCTATCTCCGATTATGCCTCAAAAGAAGGGTGTCATGATGCCAAGCCGAAGGTATTCCCAGCGATGTGTGAAAGCCAGCCAAGATCTTTTGTAATTATTAATCCCCAATTGCGATCCGTCAGATTAGGCCTTACAAGCTTCGTTGAACTAAGAATAGGGATTTGCAACATTTTTACAATCCTTTAATTTTTTTTTAAGCTTTTGTTTATAATTTTCAATTTTTGATTACAGATTTTTTTTTCATTTATTGTTTTTTAAAAAATATATTTTCTTTCATTTAACTTTTTGTTTGTATTTTAAATTCCCAAAATGTAATCATGAGATTTGATTTAAGTTTCTTGCCGCGACTTTTTTGTAAATTTGGAAAGGCTATGGGATAATGCGTTGCACAACATATTTTTACTATTATCTACGTGCCATAAATAAGCCGGAAACAATACACACACTAACACACACACATTCACCGTCACACGCACACACATACATCTTATTTTTATAGTTTACTGAAGTTTCAAGTTTTATCTATTTTGTGGAAATATTAATATATTCCTGACCGATATTATGTATTAATATTATATATATATTAAACATGATATGAATAAAAAAGGAACAGAACTGATTTATATATACGTATTAGCGGGGGAGGGCGCATGGCTTTTACCGGGCGTAAAATACGCTTAAATATATTTTCATTTCTCCAGATTTCGTATATATTATCATGTCGTGATTTCAAAATAAAAAAAAAGTATATTTGGGTCCCATCAGCTAGAATTGAAACAAAAATGAAAACTGTAGCAGTCAAAGCTGGTAACGTTACACTGTACCAACGTGTCACGCATATTAATTGATTAAAACATTTAATGATTGGACTTTTTACGGACAGTTCTTTTATAGGTCTTAAGCTGGTTAAAATAGGTTTTAAGAGTTTAAAAATGGGTCAAAATTGAAAAAAATATCGTTAAACATCTTGTACATTCGTTTAGTTTTAATTTTAAATTTTTAATCAGTCGATATACGTGTCACGTTGATACAGTGGTAACAGTACCGACGTTCACTGCTACAGTTGTTCTTCAGAGTTCGATTTTAAATGATGGCACACAATTATTTTTTTTTTTTTTACTTTTGAAATCACGACGCTATAATAATATATACGAAATCTGGACAAATTATAATATCATATTTAAGCGTATTTTACGCGCGGGAAAAGCCATGCGCCCTTCCCCGCTAGTCTAATATAAAAAGGCTACAGGAAAATATTTTCAAACTCTATCTCCTCCGTAACTAAAAGTCGCAGAGCGGCGCCAGGTGCCTCACATGATTGCATTCTTTATGGACCGTTCTTTTATGAGTTTTTATTCGGTTAAAATTGTTTGTAAGTTGTCAAAAATGGGACACAATTGACAAAAAAAAAATCGTTATACATTTTGTACATTCATTTGAGATTATTTCTAATCTTTGATTTTTAACCAGTTGTTTACGAGTAACGTTGGTACTGTGGTAACGTCACCAGTTTTGAATACTACGATTTTGGTTTCGATTCTAGCTGCACCCGCAATTATATTTTTACAATTGAAATCACGAATTTATAATAAAATATATAAAAAGCCGATATGTCTGTCTGTTTGCCTCCATTTTTTTTTTTCAAATTCTATCTTTGCCAAAACTAAAAGTCGCAGTGCGGCGCTAGGGGCCTCTATGACTATAATTTTTTTAATCTTTTACCGACCGTTGTTTTATGGATTTTTAGCAGGTTACAATTATTTTTAAGGGGCCAAAAATGGGTCCACATTGTAATAATCAGATTTTGTACATCTATCTTAATTCATTTTTAATGTGTACTTATGAGTGCTACGTTGGAACAGTGATAACGTCACTGGCTTTGAATGCAAGAGTTTTGCTTTTGGTTTCGATTCTAGCTGATGGCACCCAAATACTTTTTATTTTACTTTTGGAATCATTCGTATATATTATTTTAATATATACGAAATCTGCACAAATTAACATACCATATTTAAGCGTATTTTACGACCGGGCAAAGCCGCTCTCGTTACACTAGTTATTAATAAATTAAAATGTGACCAAATAAACGTAACAAAAATTAATAATCCACGCTATAACGCGTGTCATGTTGTTTCTTTGCTGAATTGAAGCATTTTTAATAGGTCAATTGGTTACATATTTTTTCTTAATTTAATTTTAATTTTTAATATTTAACCAGTTTATATACGTGTCACGTCGCTACAGTGGTAACGTTACTGGCTTTGAATGCTACTGTTTTGCTTTCGGTTTCGATTTTAGCTTATGGCACCCAAATATTTTAATATAACAAGCTAGTAGGCCGCCCGGCGTTGCCCGGTCATAAAATTCGCATAAATATTATGTTTTCATTAATGTTGAATTCTTATTAATTATAAACAGAAATACTGTGTTATTAAACCTAATGTTAAATTCCTTTTAAAAAATGAAAAAAAGGAAGAGAAAAACTAAGGCATGTATATGCAACTATTATGTTTTTCTAAACCGTTCATTTCTTGACGTTTCTGAATTTTTGAGATGAGGATTGGTATTTGTATTATTATTCATCGGACTACTGTTCTCATCTTTAGTGTGATTTTCACAACGTTTCGGTCGATATAACCCTCGACCTTCTTCAGGTGTATCTTGTCGAACTCGGGAATTAGGACGAAATTTCGAGCGGAACCCTTTATTTACTTCACGGGAGTAGCGTGCTCTTGTTCCGTCAGCCATGACTGGATAGATATCCTAAATAATTCGCAAATTTATTTTTCGGTCGTTCACACTGAGGATTGAACCTTCAACCTTCAGGAGAATATCACTTTTACAATTGATTTTTCCCAGTACTCTAACTACTGCGCCACAAGTCCGCAAAGACCCATGACGTTACCCCCGTGAAGTAAATAAATGGTTCCGCTCGAAATTCCGTCCAAATTCCCGAGTTCGACAGAAATATTTCCGAGTTCGACAAGATACACCTGAAGAATATCGGAGGTTATATCGACCGAAACGTTGTGAAAATCTCACTCAAGATGAGAACAGTAGTCCGATGAATAATAATACACGTTCATTTCTTGTTAGTCAAAAGAAATACTCGAACTGAGGGCGAAACAAAAAACTAAAGAGAAGGAGTCAAGTACGATAACCATTAGGTCAGTTTTAAAAAGTGTTTTCAAACCTATTATTCTTAACATAAGAAAACTGTCATATGAACGATTCATGTATGCGCATTCGTGAAACAGTTGAAAAACAGATAAAAATCCGATAACCCTTCGTAGCAATGTTTTTATTTTAACCCGTTAGCAACTTTTTCTTCTGGATGAAAACCAATTAAAAAAGTGTTGCACATATCTGAATACCCAATATACCAAATTTCAAGTCTGTAGATAAAAAATCGTTGGTTATATAGTTGAAAATGTTCTCACACACACACGCGCGCACACACATTTTCACTTTTATAGATATGCTAGATATATCTGTATATACACAATTATAAGTAATGCCCCTGACCCACTTAAAAATTTTTTTAATTACATTTTCACCCCAAACAAGTGACATAAGCATTAGGGGCACTGTGTAGGAAGTTGAGCAGCAAGATGTCGGTTCACGTTGCACTTGAACTTCTGCATGTCAGTACAGTCGGGGAAGCAGGGACCCGGAAGGGAATTCCAAAGTCTAGCTGTTCTGGGGAAGAAACTACTGGAGTAGACGGCTCTCTTACATCTAGGGATCTCTACTGTGAACGGGTAGGATTTAGCTGCTTATCGGGTTTGTCGGGGGTATTTACGTCGAGGGGCACAAGTGCTTGCAGTTCGTCAGAGCATTCACCGTTAAAGTACTTGTAGAACAGGCAGAGGGATGCAACATTTCGTCGATGTGACATAGGCTGAAGTTTAAATGACAGTTCATGACCTATCAAATTGGCAACTCTCTTTTGAACCTTGTCTAGGAACGAGAGACTGGTGGCAGATGCACCCGCCCAAATATGACAACAATACTCCATACATTGGCGAATGGTGGCCTTATAGAGGTATAGGATATTTTCAGGCGTTAATAGCTTTCTAGCACGGTAGAGAGGACCCACCTTCTTCGCAGAATGAAACTTGGCACAGTTATTAGTCTTTCTCTACATAGGAAACACACATAGCTATGCATTTCTCCCATCGTTTGATGCAGCTCTGGAGACCGTTTTCGTAGAACATCCCAGGTTGGTCCTCCAACCACGACGTGACTTCAGAAATCAAGGCTGCATCATCTGGGAAACGCTTGCCTTTCAAAAACAACTTCCTGGCTCGGAAGAGGTGAAAGTCAGAGGGTGCAAGGTCAGGGGAGTAGAGAGGATTTCATAACCACACGCCCGTACTTCTGATCTGGCGACATGCGAGTTGTGGACCGGAGCGTTGTCCTGCAGGAGGAGGCTACCTTTGCTGATCTTGCCTCACCTCTTGATTTTGATAGCTTCCCTTAATTTCCTCAAAAGTGAAGCATAATAGGCTCCTGTAATTGTGGTACCCTTTGCCAGGAAATCTCTCATCACTACTCCGTCCTGGTCCCAGAAGACTGTGAGCATGACCTTGCCAGCGGAGGTATGGTGAGTCCAAGTGCTTCCACTACATTGACTGGGCTTTGGTCTCTGTATCATAGTGATGGGCCCAGGTTTCATCCTGTGTAATCAGTCTTTTGAAATACTTTGACTCATCTTCTTGGCACATCTTCAAATTAATCCTCGAGCACTCGACGCGTTCTTGCTTCTGGAATGGTGTGAGCAACCTGGGAATCCATCTGGCAGACACCTTATGCATATGCAAATGGTTATGAACGATAGTTCCCACAGACCCTGTACTAATCTTGACATCTTGGGCTATTTGGCGAATAGTAATGTGCCGATCTTCCAAAATGGCAGCCTAAACTTGACGGACAGATGCCTCATCAATGGCAGAAGGGGGGCGACCAGGTCTGGGAGCTGTTTCCACAGACTTCCAGCCATGTTTGAATTCACGATGCCAGCGTTTTACAAAGTCATATGATGGGCCATTATCACCATAAATTTCTTTCATTTCATGAAAAGTCTCCTGTGGTGTGCGTCCTTTCACCGGATCACTGCTCGACATTCAACAGGTTACATTTCACACCTGAATCAGTTCAAACATCTGTAAAACAGAAAGCACAATTAGTTCAGAGCTGTAATTTGCCACATAACCCGTAGAGATATAAATTATTGCACATGCAAAATTTCAGCTAGATCAGACAAGGGAAAGTGGGTCAAGGGCATTACTTATTGCACGCCCCTCGTAGATATGAGAATTAATATATGCACATTTATAATAAATTTCTATTTCCTGTATTTCTATCCCTAATTTTTTCTTTGCTTTGTTTTTGTTACCTCTTTTTATCTATTTTTTCCTTCAACGCTTCCACTCCGCACACAAACACATGTACGCACATATCCACACAGAGATGTGTCCAGGATGGAATGATGAAAATGTCGCCCTAAAGAAAGCGATAGGACAGCATTATTTTAAAAGTATTATCGAAAAAAAAATCAATTCAATTTTTACAGTACCTTTTGTTTAATTGTTAGATTAAAGCATAGAATAACTACGGAAGTTTTCTCTTGCCCATGTATAGAATGGGGTTCTAAATTATTAACTTATTATTTCAGCACGGTCTGTATTCTTTATTTACATGTCCCTTAATTGACATACCTCAATAAGATGATTTACGCATTTTTTTCCGTTTACAAAATCATAAAGACTATAAACTTCACCAATTGTTTTAAGTTTCTATCTTCCTCTTCCTGAAGCATCAACACATCGTCTCAAAACCTATGGTGATCACAAATTTTGCAATCCCTTTTGACGTATTGGGTCTGTTTATTTTCATTGACCAATCAGGAGATATTATCAGTTTCCACGTATTTTTTCCAAACCTTTATTAGTAAATATTATTAGTAAAAAAAGTACAGGGTGGAACGATAAAAATGTCGCCATAAAGAAAGCAATATTACAGCAATATTTTAAAACTTTTATTGAAGAATATCAATTCATGTAACTTGATTATGTAGTAGAGTGTACATCTATTCAATATTGACGCCTTCAGCCCCAACCACTGCCTCGATACGGGTCTGAAACTGGGAGCATGCCATTTCCACAAGCGACAGCGGGGCTCGGCAAACACTCAGTAGATGACGGCGATTAGGTTGGCTTTTATTTTGTGGGAAGTCATGTTGGTGATGCTCTCGACGTATGAACAAACGAAGTAGTCCAGCGGGTTTAGGTTAGGGAAGGATGGGGGACAGTGACGGAAGAGTACAAAGTCGTAGCACACCTGAAGCCAAGCATGGGTCTTTTTCGACATGTAGGTCAACGCCAAGTCCTGCTGCCACACTCAGTGTCTGCCAGCGACCAGCTGATTGCACCAGTGGATCACCACACTACTCAACACATCCAGGTACACTTTTTTGTTGTTTTGACTTTCAAGCTGACTTCGAAAATTTGAGGTACAGGATGTGGCCCTCACTAGAACCCACATCAAAGACCGTAACCCTGTCTGAAACTTTGTTTTCATCGCCCTGGTCACATCCCTATTATTCGTGGCAATCCAGCGATGCATTTGGAGGGTGCTGGCAATGGTCCTGTTGCCATGTCTTGGATCAGTAGAGAACATGATTTGTACAGCGGCGCATTTCCAATCTCGCTCGTTGAACTTTCAAACATGGTAGAAGGCTCTTAGTGCTCTTGATTTGTACAACTGTCCAACTAGTATACATTCTGCAACGAAAAAGGAAAACCGGTTTTCATCAAACGGAAATAGAATCAGGTCGTCTCTTTATGGAGATAATTTTATCGCTACAACTTTTATATATATATATATATATATATATATATATATATATATATATATATATATATATATATAGTAGCGCCAAAAAGACAGTCAGCGGTTTTCATTAAAAAAAAAAACGAAAATTTAAACTAGATCGAATGTAACTGTTTCAACAATCTATACCTCATCTGATTCACCTTTTATTTCGCTATAATTTTACGTGCTCATATTTGACTTTTAATTGAAGTATCCTAGTATTCACATTAATTTAAAAAAAAATAACTTCAAAGCAAGAAGCCAAACAGAAACTCGGCAGAAACAAGTGAGTTTAAAGCGAGATTAAAATATCCACCTCTTAGGCAACAAAGCATCTCTAATCGTATTTGTTTTGTTTCAGATTATACAATGTAAAATTTAGTCCATATGCCTCGACTTTCTCTTAGTGATCGCCAGCAGCTTATCAATCCCCACCTTTCTGGGTTAAACAATCGAGAAATCAGCCGCAGATTGAAATTTAGTGAGAAAACGGTGGAATGCCTGTGCAAAAGCACCGACACATCGACAATGTTCGTGATGCCCTGAAATCTGGTCGTCCTAGAATTACTTCTTACAGGGAAGATAATGATATTAAGATCCTCAGCCTAAGACACAGATTTAAAACGGCTCCTCAAAATCCAACAACAGTGTAATCTTGTTAAAAAGTGCGTTCTTTCTGCCGTTAAGAACAGTTAAAGGAATTTTATTTGTGAGGCTGTGTTGCAAGACGCAAGCCAATGATTTCTGTAAAGAACAGAAGAGCGCCGTCTGGACTTCGTCGGGTGCAATAAAGATAATGCCCTCTCATATTGGTCGAAAATGATTTAGCGACAAAAGCAAGTTCAATAGACTAGGCAGTGATGGTACGCAGTAAGTCTGTTGAAGAAAGGACGAAAAATTTAACTTTGTGTGCACAGATTCAACGTTGAAAAGTGGTGGAGGTTCAGTTTTGGTGTGGGGCGTTATTAGTATCAATAGTCCAAAGCCTATAGTTCGCTTACAAGGTCGAATTAATTCGACCAAATATATTAATATGTTAACTGAACATTTTCTACCCCACTTTGGCCGGAATTTGGATGATAATCCCATCTTCATGCAGGATAATATTCCCATTCACACAGCTGGCAATGTTAAGAGGTTTCATGAAGAGCATGGTATTTCGTGTTTGGATCGGCATGCACGATCACCATACATCAATCCTATCGAAAATGTTGTATATATATATATATATATATATATATATATATATATATATATATATATATATATATATATAGTATTATAATGGAATAATTCCAGGAGGAAATCCGGGTATGAGAGCTCAATGTGGTAAACAGAGCAATAACATAAAAATATAACACGGAAATTACATAATTGTCGATGCAATAATTTATTTCAACCTTATGGTATTTTCAAGCATCTAAACTAGACAATTACATTTTTGATACTGAAATAAAGAAAGAAAAAGAATCGGTCCCCGACCGACAAAAACCACCCTCTCTATAAAATGTATTAAGTGGATTGCTACTACCACCCCCTCTGGTTTTTGACGGTCGGGGCCCGATTCTTTTTCTTTTTTTATTTCAGTATCAAAAGTGTAATTGTCTAGTTTAGATGCTTGAAAATACCATAAGGTTGAAATAAATTATTGCCTCGACAATTATGTAATTTCCGTGTTATATATATATATATATATATATATATATATATATATATATATATATATATATATATACAACTATACTATTTTTTAAATATAATTTTTAATACATACAGGCACTAGCGTTTCACGCTTACACTGTCATCAGTGATCAATGTAGGAAGTAATAATTACTGCTAGTTGCGGGACTAACAAAGTCAACCTTAGTTTTGTAGTCTAGAGCGCTAGGAACTACGTAATGTTGGATAAGACGATGAAACTGAAATTTAGAGAACATTTATTAATTGCCGTCTAATACGTATTATTAAATTTTCACAACAATAAAGAAAAAGGATTTGAATATTTCGAATAGTTTCAACCTCTACTCCTTCCTATTTTTTAAGACTAAATTAAATTAAATATGATTCACCCTCGCGTGTGTCAATGATGTTTGAAAAATCTACAATTCACATAATGAGCGGTTAATTAGTTTAGGTGTGAATACTGAGCATTCAAATCTATAAACACGTACATATATCTAACTCGATATAAATTAACATGAATGTATACAATCTAGGCAATCTAGTTTGATCCCAATAACCTAATTTTGTTATGAATGTCTAAAAAATATGTGCACTTATAGTTATTTTTGTCAAATAGACAAAAATGAAATAATGAGATTTGCGAAACAATTTTTAATCATCACCTAATCAAATTTCTTAATAGAAATTAATTAATTGTTTTCGTTAATATCAAAAAAGACGAGAAGAGGAGTACATTCCTTTTCGAAATAATCTGTAGATTTAAAAAAGGACATTTTTCATCACGCCATTGCGAATTGTTATAAACTGGTTCCGTTTTCCACATAAACACTCGGTTTTTATTTTTCCTTTTATTTGTGCAAATACAAAATTTAACAGAATACATTAATCATCAAAATTTGTTATATATAATCTGTTTAAGCTCGTTTAGAAAGGGCACAAGTTATAGCCCGTTGACTTATTATTGACTTAGTATAAAGGTTTTACGCCAAATTGATGGTTAATTATGGTTACATTTTTATTAATCTCTATTAATTTTTTACTCTGTTATGAAAAGGTACATTATCATAAAAGATCAATAATAATAATAATAATAATAATAATAATAATAATAATAAAAATAATAAAGGCTTGCCTGTTAGGAATAGCCAAATTGTTAATGTATAGCTTGAATGTCTAAACCAAAGCTAGGAAAAATAAAATAAAAATAAATAAATAAAAACAAAAGAAATTGGAGACTGCTATGACATAATAATAATAATAATAATAATAATAATAATAAAATTAATAATAATAATAATACAATGCCAACACTTCGAACTGTAAGAAAATCAAGGTGATTCCCATTGTAATTGAAAAGCTTCGGACCGTAACAAAAAGCCACGATAAATGGCTTAATCAGATTGAAAAGACAATTTATTTTCCAAATTTACAAAATTTTTACCTGTTAGGAACGGCAATAATGTCAATACAACTTAAATTTCTAAAGTTGTATTGACACTAGAAGCTCTTCTGAGCTTCACTCTATGCTCCCCCCTCGCCAAACTTTCATAAGAAACATCCGTCTAGCAGAAAACGCTATCAATAATTTCCCCCACTCTTTATCTGTGCCTAAACCTAAACGTAGATTCTATGAACAAAATTATTTCTTAGAACTGCACACTTGTGGAACTCTCTTCTATTTGCTTGCTTTCCAGCTGACTATAATATGGCCGTCTTCAAGTCCAACGTAAACAAGTTCTTGATGAGTTCTTAAGTTATCCAATTTACCAAATTTCTACTAAAAATTACTACGACATTGTCTCATTGACCACTGTACACTTATCAGCCCTTATCCTCGAGTGGCCTCTGGTCTTGATGAGTAGTGACTGCTTTGAAAATAAAAAAATAAAAAGGAATTGACCTTTCAAGAAAAAAAAATTACGACTAAAACATCCAAAAGTCTGAAAAAAGAATGAGAGAAATTGGAATCAGAAGAATGGATAGAAAGATACAGCGAATAACAATAATGAAAACAGCTGAAATATTAAGGAAAACCCTTGAATGCGGAAACTAATACACATCTGCTGCAAAGACCTAAGAGGAAGGGTAACATGGAAACAGCAATGTTGAAGCTGCATATATAAAAGTCCGCTATCCCACCCCTCATTGCCTCACCATCGACCCCATCCTCCAAAATAGTAATGCCAAATAGCTAAGAAAAGTCAAGGAGGATGAAAAGACCAAGGAGAGAGCACTGACCGGACTTCTGCTTGACAAGTACGAAAAGAACTGGAAACGGTGAGAGGCTTATTGCCACTCAGATACCAGTGAAGACAAATGGCTGCAACCAACGAGAAATCAATGGAAAGCGGCTGCTGCGATAATGCAAATTTATTTGCAAATGTTATCGGAAGAGGTGGAGAGTACTGAAAATCTGAAGAGACTTGTTGTCACTCAGCTTCTAGGGAACGCCACATGCCTAGCGTGGAGGAAACGCGGAATATTCTGTGTAGCTTAATTGCCATATATATTTTATAACTTACTATATATATATATATATATATATATATAGTTAAATAGAATTGTAGAAGGCGGTACAATGCAGAAGTAACGGAAAGACACAAGCTGAAGCAGGTGAGAAATGTATTAATACAACTTATAAATACATGTGTACATATTCATATTTTATATACGCAGTATATTTATATTTGCAAAGTGGTCACCTGGGAAAGTCGGTCTGGTAGTATGTCCGTGTAATATAATATTTCGAGAAAGATCTCTTCGTCAGATATTTACGTGCTGTTGTAAGTAGTAACTATACCGCAGCAAATCATCGCTCGGGACTTGTGGGTAGTATATGGTTAGGGTTTTTTTCTCAATTCTCATTTTTTTATGTGTCTTTCCGTTACTTCTGCATTGTACCGCCTTCTACAATTCTATTTAACTACATACTAAACAATGCTTCAAGCAAACTACACCCACCTCTTATATATATATATATATATATATATATATATATATATGTTACATGATAAAGGCTGTCCCCTTTTCATGTAAGTATAAAAATGGAGAATTTAGTTTAAAATGAAAATGAAATAGCATAGGCGGAATTCGAACCTCGTAATCTAGTTTAGAAATAGATTACGTGTGAGAATTTAAAAATGTAAAGCAAACATTTGTTTAGAATATAGATAAAATATTAAAGAAAAGAATGTGAGCTGTCAACTTTATTATGAAATTCTAAATGTAAAGAATGCAGCTTATAAGATAATGTTTTTAACATATTGGATAAATAGGTTACTGAGAAATAGGAAAAGTTTTGGACACGTATGTCCAGGACACGTGAAAGAATGCACATGTTAAAACATGTGTATGACGTCACGAAAAATAGAAAGTTCTAGGAATAGAGAAAAACTTTAGTTTGAGTTAGACAGTCAGTAAGAAAACTCAGGGACAGTCAGACGTCTGGAAGCGAGACGTCACTTCAAAAAAAAAATGTGAAACTTTAAATTCTTGATGGAATCACGGCCGTGTGAAGAATAAACCATCAAGTGTTTTTTGTAAAGCTCGTCTTGTGTCTTATGATTCCTACAGAAAGGTAAAGTGGAATTGTATTATGTATTTGTGTTAATATATGTCTTTACATACACGTCTCAACATCATCATGTCCTCACTCAAAGAACTTTCTCCTTCTTCCATCAGCAAGATCTAAGAAAGAACATTTTAATATATAAGAATTATAATATGAACTATCTCTCTAAGTCTCGTACAACAATTTATACAACTTCTCTCTTTCACTAAGATACAACATCCCTCACTGTAATAAGACTCCTTTCAAGAAATTCTCTCTAAGACTCTCTCTCAATAAGACCCCCTATGCAACATATATATATATATATATATATATATATACATAATAAAATTTGTCTGTGTGTATGTGAATTCGTTCTCCTAGAAGTCGAAAACGGTTGAGACGATTTTTATGAAATTTTCGACGAAGTAATTTATGTGGCTGGCAGTGTTCTCAGATAGATTTTGTGTCGGAATATCTTTGATATGTACCGATAATCAATGATGCAAATCATACGATGAAAGAGGATCATGCGATTTTGACATATGTTAACATCTTGCACAGCCTAACATCACAATTGCATTTGAAACATTTTATTACCACACAAGTCAAAAAGCCCAGTATATAAAATCAACAGTAGGTTCTTTTATATGATAGGGCTGCGTTCTAAATGGACGTTTCTGCTTGAAGCACAATTTCACCATGATACTGGATTTTTCAGTTTAAACTTTAATTTAATACATTTTCACCGCACAACCAGTAATGCCAGGCATATAAAATCAACAATAGTCTTTTTTATATGACAAGGGCGCGTTGGAAATGAATGTTTCTGTCTAAAGAAAAACTGTTGAATGACACGTGGCTTTTGTATTTTGAATTTTAATACAAGTCATTATATATAAAAATAATTTTATAACATCAACACTAGGTTCTCTACAGTGCAATATAGACTACAATGTATTGTGAACTTAGTCACTGCGGGAGCCACGTGCAGCTTCATCCAGGTGCATCGCAATGCGCCCCCAATTAGAATTGGCAAGTAATCGATTTGATTGAAACATGGGCTATTTCATCGATTTCGATGGGAATAAAAATATGGGAATGTGAAACATTCGTTTGTCATACTCATTCAATCCCTGGTCATCCTGCCATTATATATATATATATATATATATATATATATATATATATTCAATTATCCATATGAAAGTGTATTTTTACCTAAATGCGAGTTGGGTATAATTTTCCCTTTGACCAATTTAGTACTCCCTGAATTGGGAACGGTATATGTATTATTTTAAAATTGTAATTATCCACTGGCACGTATTTCGTCATCTACGACTCATCAGAGTGGCTGAACCTGACGAGATTCGAAATCGGGACCCTATGATAAGAAGCCTCAGCCTCTACCACGCGGCTACCTCGCACGACTACTAAATGTATCGCGTTTTTTATGTAGACAGCAAACTAGAGAAAATGGGAAATGTGACAAGCTACACATTATAAATAAATACAATCCCCCCATCTCCCTGAGAATCCTATCTGATTGGGACACCTGTGAACGACGCCCAATACTATTTATACTCGAGCTTGTTTAGATTCCTCTGTTTTATTTCTTGCATCGACTCGTTTTAATCATCACGAAAAAAATATTAAAAGACAACGCACGAAACAAATAAACAACAACAACAACAACAACAAAAGCAACAAACATCTAAAATTAATTCGAACAAAGCCTTCCTTATTAGTGCGATACGAGTAAATACAACAATTTAAAATGTCCACAAATAATATCTTGATTTGCTTGGTAAATCTGTTTAATGAATACTAGCAACGAGCCCCGGCGTTTCCCGGATTAAATGATGGTCCATGAAACATTCATTTCGAGCGTAACCCTGCATTATTAAAGAACCTACTATTCATTTTATATCCTTGCGCGAAGTGCTTATGCAGTGATAATGGCTTGAATCAAGTAGCATGGTGCAATTATGCTTTAAACGGAAGCATTCATTTCGGACGCGCCCCTGTCATATCAAAGAACCTACTGTTGATTTTACATGTAGTAATAAAACTTCTCAAATGCACTTTTGATGTTAGGCTGTTTAAGGTGTTAACTTTGGTCAAAATCGCATGTTCCTTCTTTCATCGGATTATTTCATCGAAAATATTTCGTTACAAAACGAATCTAAGAGCACAGCCAAACACATAAAGTACCTTTATGTGAATATTCATAAAAATTGACCCAGCCGTTGTCGAGTCCATAGGGAACGAACTTACACAGAGACACACACAGACAACACCCCTTTTATAAAATACTAGAGATTAGATAGCAGCAATAGAAATAATGTTTTCCGGCTCAAACAGATATAAACCCTAATTAAATATTAATACCAACATTGTTAAATATTGTCAGATAAAAAGTGTGTTGCTCTTGGCGTAGATCTTTGTTTTTAATTGCATCCTTGATATATATATATATATATATATATACATATATATATATATATATATATATATATATATATATATATATATATATATCGGTAAGCGATAATTAAAATCGATAGTTAGATCCTATAGATTACATATGGAATATCCTACTTATATATGAAAGCATTGATTGATATACCTTATTACTAAATATTGAGCTTATTCTCATTACAATCTCGAGGAATACCATTTGCATGTGATAATATCTATTTCTAACTAAAAGCACATATCAATTAATTTCACCCTGAGAACGGTTAATACGCACACGCGTACGCCCCCCACCCACTACACACGGTATATATATATATATATATATATATATATATATATATATATATATATATATATATATATATATATAGTGGTGATCACTGTGTAAAAAAAAAAAAAAATCATTTTTCAAATAGAAAGCTAAAGCCTGGGAAGGTAGATCCCCTAGAGCTGCACAGAATCATACCACAAACAGAAAGATAACAAGGTCACATCAGACACAGAATGTTCGAGAATCTGTTGGTTTTACTCTGGTATGAAGTAGCCACACCTGATTATTGCAAAAATTAGATTTTTGCCATTGTTAATCAGCAGAATGTTACCAATTTAAACCAAAGGAATAGTCCATTAGACATATGTACGTAGTGTGATAATGATAGTGAAAACTGACCAGTGAGGATTGAGGACATGTGTTGCATGGAAAGAAATATAAAAATGATAGTGGATATGTAATGTGAGTCTTAAGATAGACTTAGTTCTCATGACCTCAGAGGAAGATTAAATTTGTGGTTGGAGAGAAAATTAAGCGATTTAACTTACAGCTTTCAGATTTTGAAGCTTTTGTGTTTAATACACTTATTTTTTCCATTATTTTGTGAATGAGATTTGTCTACAATTAACAATTCCAATGTTACACACCGCTGTTTATTTATATATCTATATAAAGTTATGTATATATTTGTATTTGTATATATTGGTATGTATAGAATTCATTCCTACACTAATTATTCATTGATTATGAATTTTTGAACACAGTTACTAGGTTTCATTGTCGTAATGTGGGCTATGCAATAGAATCAAAGACGAGGTGGAAATTCTTTGTGAAAATTCAGATACCTCCTAAAAGGAAATCAAAAATATATAAGATTTGCATTAAATTTGAACCATAGTCTTTAAACACCAATTAAGCAAGATTCCCTGAATTTCGATTTCTTCTTGAGACCCTTAAACCTCAAAATTTTCTAGGATGAAAATCATGTAATGGATTTTAATCTAAATTGGAATAAGGATTCCAGATATAAGTTTTAGTACTATTACATCTTGATTTTAATCTTTGTAAGGGGATATAAAAATGATGAAAACTTTTGTTTGGATAATTAAGATTTGTACTTTTCTAGTAATATATATATATATATATATATATATATATATATATATATAGTTTGGAATAGTGAGTATAGAAGGTGTGTATAGTTTCCTATTGTTATAAGTTGCAAGAAAAAACCTTTCCATTTTATTAATATATATATATATATATATATATATATATATATATATATATATATATATATATATATAGGAAGTCAGCGCTGGACGAATCTTTCACGAAAAACACCCGTCTGTCTGAATCCACTGTGAAAAATTTCCCCCACTCTTTATCTGTGCCTAAATCAAGACGTGAATTCCATGAACAAAGCTTCTTTCTTAGAACTGCTCGACTGTGGAACTCTGTTCCGTCTGCCTGCTTCCCACCTGACTACAACTTGGATGTCTTCAAGTCCAACGTTAACAAATTCCTAATGAACCGCCCTCTTAAGTAAACACTTCATTAAATCTCCACACTAATGTACTGTACTTGCAATAACCCTTATCCCTGAGTGGCTTCCGGGCCTTGATAAGTGGTGACCACCGTGTAAAAAAAAAAAAAAATATATATATATATATATATATATATAGTTGAGCATATTGGGAAATGATACACGATATACCATTGGCGTATTAAACGATGCTCTTTATGTAAACAAATCGAGCTGAGGTAGTCGAACGATGTAAAAACATCGTTAATTTACTGCCCAAGTAATGTTTCAAAGTCTTGACTGTTGTACAGACAGTCGGGTTCCGATCCTGGATTGAGGTAGTTGCCTGTCTAGCCGCCCTGATGAGCTGTGATACAGCGAAACAGTAGTGTATATAGATAAATATATACATATATATAACTACTTCATTTACTCACATAAAATTAATATACGAAAGTATAGATTTATGTGTAAACTTTAAAAGTGCTCAATACGTAAGTAGAGCTAGTTAGTAATTTATAAAATGTATATGGCGATTAAGCTACACTGAATATTCCGCGATTCATCCAGTCTAGGACTCTTCAGCCTGAAGAATCCTAGAGTGGATGAAACGCGGAATATTCAGTGTAGCTTAATTTCCACAGTAAAACTACGTCGCAGCTCACATAGGACATGTAATCCAACAAACCAGAAGTTCAAGACTCGAGTTTCGTCCTCAGTTAAGCTTATCAGTGAACACATCCGAACTCTGGATTCGAAATCGAATATCATACATGCGTGGCGAATACTTTGTTACTTGAGCAAGCGCGCCATACAGAAAAAAGTCTATTAACTAACACAGATCAAGCAAACGACGACGAAAGTAGCGAGTAAATGATTATTCTGATAATTCGAATATTATATATATATATATATATATATATATATATATATATATATATATATATATATATATAATTATTTACTATAATAATTATATATACATAATTAGTTACTATAATAATTATTAAATACTTATAGACCTCCTTTTTCGGGAATCATTTTGTTTCTGTTTTATCCTTTCGGGACTCATCATTGCCGGGTGTCACGATTAACACCGGCCGATAGATTCGAACCCGACAACCGAAGCCATCTTCATTATATGATGATTTGCGCATAAATTGACTGACATTTTATTTCATATGAAAGTGCTCAACGATAGGAATCGCCTTTCTTAAAGGGGCTGACATAAATATTTACCATAGTAATTATTAAATACCTACAGACATTACTGTTTCGTCCTTTCGGGAATCATCAGTGCAGGATGTCACGATTAACACTGGTCAATAGATTCGAACTCGGCAACAGAAGCTATCTCTGGCTTCATTAGCAAAGATCTAGTCCATTCGACCACAATTAACCGCAGGAAATATTGTTGAAATTTAAATATTTATTTTTTGAATGTTTTTAACGTCTGTCAGATGATCTAATCATTATATGATGACCTGCGCATTAGAGTTAAATTCACCGACTTTTGGTCTACATTGTTGAAATTTGATATATAACGTACACAGATTACTTTCGATTTGGTTTTTAGCCGGCAAACATCGCTGCTAAAAATGTCAAAATGGAAAAGAAAACAGTTACCCTTAACAAGACTAGTCGACTATATCTAGACTCAAAGAGAATGGGGCTGGGGAATTGTGTCGTTTAGTTTCAATTCTAGCCAATGGAATTTAAGTCATTTTATTTTTTACTTCTCGAAATCGCTACAATACATTGGTACAGTATAATAATCGATAGAACCTCTACTCTATATTAATAAATACGAACTCTCTTTGAGTTAAAGTATCATATTTAAGCTTATTTTACGACCGTGCAACGCTTGATGGCCGGCTAGTATACATATCTATCTATCTATCTATCTATCTATCTATACATCTATCTATCTATACATTATTTGCTGTACATATTCACTTGAATGAATGGAAATTCATCTTAGGAATAAAATATGAAGTACACGTATATGTTTGTATGCGTATGTATGTATATATATTTGTGTGTGTATGTGTGTATATGAGTCTGTGAGCATATATATATATATATATATATATATATATATGCATATATGAACATATATCTATACATATACACACATGTGTGTGTATGTGTGTGTATGTATAGATATGAGTTAGTTTTTTTCATATATATATATGTATATATATCTGAGTAAATATTAGATAAAACAAGTGAAGCATGCATGCCCCCCCCACGTAGGTGCACAGTGAACAAGGCATGAAAAAAATGTTCCCACCCCATTTAGCCCCCAAATCTCCCAGGGGGGCGTCAAATCCTGGTGAAAATGAACAAATGGTGCAGTTTTAGGCCTTAACATATGTAAATTTGAGTTCAGCACCATGCAACATAAGAAATGACTAAGCCCATCATTTGACCCCCTCCATTTGGCCCCAGAGTCCTCAAAGCCTTAACATATTTAAATTTGAGTTCAGCACCATGCCAAAACTGCTAAATAGATATACATAGACCATTTTGGACAAATATAGTGAAGTAGTCCCAAAATCCACTGAAACTCTGATATTCATTTTAAAAATGCTCACTTTCTAGTAGAGTGTTATTGTATAATGTTTACTCATACAAAACTCATTATGTTATTCATATGTGCATACATGTTTCAACCAACATGTTTAGGTCGGATTAAAAAAAAAAATGAAACCAGATTTTAAATTATAATTCTCTCATAGAATGTTTTCCTGTTATTTGAAAAGGAATTGAAAATCATAAGAAACAAATCATTTCAATCAAAATTGTCTATTCTGGGTAACGCAAATAAATACATCCCACGTGAGTTTAAAAATGTAACGATGTACGCTTAAATATCACTATATAACGTAGCCAAATATAATTTATCTGAATAAAAATTATACATATACATACATGTGTGTATATATATATATATATATATACATATATATATATATATATGACTACTTCATTTAATCACATAAATTAATAAACGGAAATATAATTTCATGCCTAAATTTTTAGTATTTACTTCAACAGTGTGCAATACCTAGGTAAAGCTAGGTAGTAAGTTATGAAAATATATATGGTAATAAAGCTACACAGAATATTCTGCGTTTCATTCTCGAAAGAAATCGTCAGGCTTATCGTCTGGCATAAACCTGACGATTTCTCTCGAGAATGAAATGCGGAATATTCTGTGTAGCTTAATTACCATATATATTTTTATAACTTACTATAGATATGTTTGTGTGTGTGCGTACATTACAGAAGATTAGAACAAGCGCGATAGTGTCGGTATCAAATCAAAACAAAATGAACCTAGAATTTATCGTCTATATGGTACTCTCTTCAGCCTCTGATTATATTGTTACAACAACAGAAGCTTGTTCTTGTAAGTGAGTAAATATGAAATAGGATAGTCAAGGATTCGAACTTGCGAAGCTAGATTTGGAATTGAAAATCATAAGTTAAAATAAATACAGAATGTTATTGAAAATAAGGAATGTGGAATCGCAATTGTTTAGCTCACACAAAATAGTTAGATATCTGTTTATTGGTAAAGGAATGTAATGATGAAATTTGTTTCTGTGAAAATTAAAATAAGGAATTTAATCGTCAATTGAAATTGTAAACATATTTTGTAAAGAGGTTATTCGAGAAATAGGTTACTGAACTCGGGGTCATGTCAACTTTTGCAACGTGACGCATGTCAAGGCAACGTGCTCGATGAGCACATGTTTAATCATGCAATGACGTGAGGGGTTCTCAATATAGGTAGAGTTTTAGATGCAGTCTGAGAGAAAGAGAGGAGAGAGAGCCGAGTGAGAGATTAAAGACAACCGCTGACACCGAACCTTGGACGCGAAGGTTAAAGAAAAGCCATGTAAAGAAACTTTGAATTCTTCGAGCGAAATCAGGACCGGTCATGAAATAAAGGACGTCAACATGTGTTTCTGTTGTGTTGTTATTCAACAGAAAAGGTATTGTGCATTTATGTTATAAGAACCTTGATAAAATTATCATCTAAAAAATATGTGTTAGAAAGTATGTGTCAAAGTATAAATGTTATAGAGACACTCCCGTTCATAGAACTGTCAAAAGTATAAATGTCAAACCCTCGGTATATCTATCTATATATCAAATCTCCTCTCATTGTGTATTACAAGCTGTCGGCTCTCCTGTATTATATGTATCCCGTCGTTATATATAAGACTGTCTCTCTCATTATATATTCCTGTCTATATCTCACCAATGTCTCCAATATGTTATCTCTTACAACATGAACGTCTTAAGACATATGGACATCCTAAGACTCTAATCTCTCACTAAGACTCTCCTAAGACGAACAACAACAACAACAACAACAACAACAACAACAACAACAACAACAACAACAACAACAACAACAACAACAACAACAACAACAACAACAACAACAACAACAACAACAACAACAACAACAACAACAACAACAACAACAACAACAACAACAACAACAACAACAACAACAACAACAACAACAACAACAATAATAATAATAATAATGTAGAATATACGTCATCTTTATAATAACACCCACCACGTAACAATATTTGTCTAAAAAGATATAAACAGAGGCTGTAGAGTCCGATATTGGTAACCAGATATTAGTTCCTTATTGTTTTAGATTTAAAACCGACAGTACCGATTTTCTTATTTTTTTTAATCTTTTATAACACAAATATGGATAAATATGTGTGTCCCTTAAATGTCGGGTAAATTATCATGAACCAGCAAAACCCCGACGTTTGTGATAGGTTTCGCGACAGACATAATATCTGCAAGAATTCGTATAAAATTATGGAGATAAATGTTACGAAAATTGTGGATTCAAATTGAGATGCTCGTGCATTCTTTCTTATTTCTGTCTCTTTTTTATATAAACAGTCATGCGTTTATGTGTGCATGTTTGCATGCGTATGTGTATACATGTGTACACGCGTGTGTAATATTATTAAATGTTTTGCTGTTTTTGAACAGTTTTAAAACCAGTATTTTTTTTCAACTAGCACAGGATTTTTATAAGAGTGGAAAACAAATTCAAAAATCACCTGCCACGCTGCAGAATAGCTTACAGCAACGAATGCATATGTGACTAAACACGATCCTCTCTGAATTAATGCGAACGTGCTATTTTTGTTATTCATTTATTTTTTTGTGGGGATCCATTCTTTGTAACATTATACGATAGGCGTTCCAAAAGTAGTGCCTCCTATTTTTATTCCGCGTGAATGTATCAGTCCATGCTTCCGTTCAGTCTTGAAAGACTTAGGCGCAGTAGCGTGTGTAATTGTGAGGCAAGGGTTGCGGAATCACAACCGAACATCTCCTGAATCGGCACTGTTTGAGTCCAGTGGCAAGGAAAAGACAAGGACGACTGGAAACAGTGTAAAGATAAGCGGAGATAATGTATCAGAGAGGATAGCAGATTGCATTGTTATGATGAGTGAACTTATGCATTCATGAGCTGACCATTTCTATCGCTCTGTTTAAGATATTAATTCTACTCGAGAATACGGGTTAATGAATGTACTTTCTTTTTTATTTTTTCTTACTTTCTTTTTTATTTTTTTTACTGTCTTTTTTATTTTTTCTTACTTTCTTTTTTATTTTTTCTTACTTTCTTTTTTATTTTTCTTACTTTCTTTTTTATTTTTTCTTACTTTTTTTATTTTTTCTTACTTTCTTTTTTATTTTTTCTTACTTTCTTTTTTATTTTTTCTTACTTCCTTTTTTATTTTTTCTTACTTTCTTTTTTATTTTTTCTTACTTTCTTTTTTATTTTTTCTTACTTTCCTTTTTATTTTTTCTTACTGTCTTTTTTATTTTTTCTTACTGTTTTTTATTTTTTCTTACTTTCTTTTTTATTTTTTCTTACTTTCATTTTTATTTTTTCTTACTTTCTTTTTTATTTTTTCTTACTTTCATTTTTATTTTTTCTTACTGTCTGTTTTATTTTTTCTGACTTTCTTTTTTATTTTTCTTACTTTCTTTTTTATTTTTTCTTACTTTCTTTTTTATTTTTTCTTACTGTCTTTTTTATTTTTTCTTACTGTTTTATTTTTTCTTACTTTCTTTTTTATTTTTTCTTACTTTCTTTTTTATTTTTTCTTACTGTCTTTTTTATTTTTTCTTACTCTTTTTTATTTTTTCTTACTTTCTTTTTTATTTTTTCTTACTTTCTTTTTTATTTTTTCTTACTGTCTTTTTTATTTTTTCTTACTGTTTTATTTTTTCTTACTTTCTTTTTTCTTTTTTCTTACTTTCTTTTTTATTTTTCTTACAGTCTTTTTTATTTTTTCTTACTGTTATATTTTTTCCTACTGTCTTTTTTATTTTTTCTTGCTTTCTTTTTTATTTTTTCTAACTTTCTTTTTTATTTTTTCTTACTTTCTTTTTTATTTTTTCTTACTTTCTTTTTCATTTTTCTTACTATCTTTTTTATTTTTTCTTACTTTCTTTTTCATTTTTTCTTACTGTCGTTTTTATTTTTTCTTACTGTTTTATTTTTTCCTACTGTCTTTTTTTATTTTTTCTTACTTTTTTTTATTTTTTCTTACTGTCTTTTTTATTTTTTCTTACTGTCTTTTTTATTTTGTCTTACTGTCTTTTTTATTTTTTCCTACTGTCTTTTTTATTTTTTCTTACTTTCTTTTTTATTTTTTCTTACTGTCTTTTTTATTGTTTCTTACTTTTGTTTTTCATTTTTTCTTACTGTCTTTTTTATTTCTTATTACTGTCTTTATTTCTTCTTACTTTTTTTATTTTTTCTTACTTTCTTTTTTATTTTTTTCTTACTTTCATTTTTATTTTTTCTTACTTTCTTTTTTATTTTTTCTTACTTTCTTTTTTAATTTTTTCTTACTGTCTTTTTTATTTCTTCTTACTTTTTTGTTTTTTCTTCTTACTTTCTTTTTTCTTACTTTCATTTTTATTTTTTCTTACTTTCATTTTTCTTTTTTCTGACTGTATTTTTTCTTTTTTCTTACTTTCTTGTTTTATTTATTCTTACTTTCTTCTTTATTTTTTCTTCCTTTCTTTTTGTTTTTCATTGTTAATTCATTCTTTTTCTTTATCTTTTTGTATTTCTTTTTTGTTTCTCTTGCCCGTTTCTTCTACAATTTTATTGTCTGATTTTCCTGTCCATACCATATCTATTTCTTTTTCAATTGTTCTTCTTTTTTGCTTTTTTCGTCTTCCTCTATTTCTTTGTTTTTTTTTAATTTTCTGTTTCTTACTTCTCTTTCTTTGACCTTATATATCTGTTACGTTGCCCTTTTTATCCTATTTCTTGTTTCTTCTTCTCATTTTCTTTCTTTCTCTCCCTCTCTTTCTTACTTTGTATCGTTTGCATCGTTCTTCTTTTTCTTTTTCGTCTTGTTCGTGTTTTTTTAATACTTTCTTTCTATCTGCATTCTTTATCTTTTCCGCCTTCTTTTTCCTCTTCTCCCTCCTCCTCTTCATTCTATGTTTCCTTTTTCTTCTTTGTCTTCTTCCTTTATTTCTATCTTTTCATCTTTCTAATTTGATATTCTTTCACTTTTGATTCAATTAAACTTAAGCAAGATTATATATGGAATTTCAAAAGGCAACCATTATTTTTTCCCCATTTTAATCCCCTTGATTTTCTTCTTCCTATTCAGTTTTAGTAACAGAAGAAAGAATTCATAAAAAAATATATAAACAAAATCAAAAAAGAAAAAAATACATCGCAGAAAAGTCATGTTTACAAACATGCTTATGGTGTAGATCAATAATCCAAGTCTGTGAGATTTTGGCAACATTTTGAGTTTTTATGGGAATTGAAACATGTTTCAGAAGATAAATAAGTAGAAATAGATATCAGCACGCGAAAAAATCCATTGATACGCACACACTTAGACACACATGCATGCAAAAACATGCACACATAAACACACATATATATGTATATATATATGTATATATATACATACATATATGTATATATACATACATATATGTATATATATACATATATGTATATATATATACATACATAGATGTATATATATGCACACATATATGTATATATATGTATATATATACATACATATATATATATACATACATATATGTATATATATACATACATATATGTATACATACATATATGTATACATACATATATGTATATATATACATAGATGTATATATATACACACATATATGTATATGTGTGTATATATATATATATATATATATATATATATATAAAGACATGTACGTATGAATTATAACTATTCAAGAAATCTTTGAATTCAATGAAATCATTAAAAAATAGTTGTCTTGTATTCAACACAAGTCCTGGTTTTCTATATAATCACATACACACAGGTATACATATATACATACATACATACACACACATATATATATATATATATATATATATATATATTAGTGATGGGACGATTCCAATATGATACAATTACCGATTCCGTACTAAATTACCGATTCCGATACAATTATCGATTCCGATTCTTTATAAATCTCTAAATATTTCGCTATTAAAAATGGTTATTTTGTCCCGATTACTGTAAAAAAACTCATCTTAAATGTGCCTACATTTTCTCAAACGTAAAAACACACTTGTGAGGGGGCTGATCTAGAATTTTGAATCTTACTGGAAGTTTAAATCAATAAATATTTATTATTTTATTATTACTACAATCAGTGGAAGATGTATCTTTTACCAAAATCAAATAAAAAAGATAATTTAAGAATCGATTGTGGCATCGAAAAATAGGCTCACATTTTTCCGATTCCAATATCGATGCCGATTAATCCTTCCAACTATTATATATATATATATATATATATATATATATATATATATATATATATATGGTATTATGCTCCTTACCATGGGGTCGCGATTTCGAATCTCGCTAGATTCAGCATCTCTGATGAGTCATAGACGACGAAACACGTGTCTGGGGATAATTATATTTAAAAAAATAATACATATGCCGCTCCCCATTTGGGAATACCAAAATTGGTTAAAGGGAAAATTATTCCCAACTCGCATTTAGGTAAAAATGCACTTTCTTATATATATATAATTGAATTTATTCAAAAATATTGCAAAACAAATAACATATAGATAATTAAATAGTAAGTAATCGTTTATACCTTCACACGCTAGGGTTGCTGTTACAGAATCATCAGTGTAAGATGAAAATTCCTTTTGGTTGGGAGATTCGAACCCAGTAACGAAATCACTTTTAACTTTATTTGGTAAGCTTTTATCTCCGGGCCACCAAAAATTGTCATGAAAATGGAGGGAATTATTAACTAATAAATGCTCAATTCGGGCGATGGCATTAGACAATCCAGAGTGTTCAAATGACGGGAGTTATGAACGTTGCATAAATTGCTAGTTAACTGCTTCTTAGTTTATACTTCGTAGACAATACATATTCTTAAGTATTTTTAAAGGGGCCTGATAATGATAATTATGTTTTTTGGAGAAATTGAATTTAAACTTTGTAAATTATAATTTACAATAAATGTAAGAGATGCCTTAAATAAGTTCACAAAATGTTTATGTACAGACATTTAAAATTGTCATAGACTCAAGAAAATTCAGTATGCTATTGCTATGCGTCTTATAAGATAACTAACTAATTGTTATGATTTCAGGTTTAAATGAAAAGTTATAGCAGGAATTTGACTATACCTTACTAAAGTCTGATTGTCACAGATGGTGAATTTCAAAAATGTAAAGTAAGATATGCTAACAATTCTGGATTAAACTTGATAAAATGCCACAGAAACGCGTGAAATGCATCCGATTGTTTTTAGACCATCTTCCACGAATCGAACATCAGTTCTTGAGTGGCATAAGCGATTCAAGGAAGGCATGAAGTTTATAAGAGATGATAAGAGGTGTGGGTGGAGTAAGGAAGTCAGAAAACCAGAGTTGATTGGCCAAATAAAAGAATTTCACGAATAAGTACCGTCGTGTGTCTATAGAGACAATAAGTGCACAGTTTGATGTCAGTGTGGGAACTGTACACACAATTATTCGCGAGAATTGAAGGTGTGGGAGATTTTCGAAAAGTTTGTCCCAAGGGCGCGCAGAGAAGATCACAAACTATTTGATCAAGATTTGCATCAAGATAGTTCCTCGCCCTCCCTATAGTCCAGACCTTGCCCCCTGTGACTTTTGCTTATTTCCTAAGCTCATAGAAACCCATAGAGACTGTGGTTATGAAACAAATGCGACGAAGGTCATTAACATGCTCATACAAGAGGACTTCCACGGGACCTTCCATAAGTTGTTGGAATTGTACAACAAGTGCATTACAGCTGGAGGAGATTACTTCGAAGGGAACTAGAGTTTCATGTGGGTACTATTGATAAAAGTGCCTGAAAAACAAGCCTGGAAACTTATTGAAGGCACCTCGTATTATTAAATAAGGATTAAAAACTGAAACTCTGGGGGAAGTTATTTGTATCGTGAAATCACTAGCTTCAAAAGGGACCACTTCGATATGGCCCATGAATGTTACATTTCTTTTATTGTATGAAAGATTCATTCCATTTGACTTCTCTTTCTATTATTTTTGTAGAAATTTCTTTCTATTTTTGTTCTTTTATTTTTTTATATCTTACTGCTTCCCTAGCAGACAATATAACAGCAGAAAAAAAAATGTAAAAAAAATAATAAAATCTTTTGTTTTTTTGAATGAAACTTACTTGTTTATCTTATAAACAAAAAAACTTCTTTAAACAAACAAAGTAATATATTTTTTTAAGTTTACTTTTTACGGTCTGTTCACGCTACGTAGAAAAAGTATTTGTTTTCAGCTGGGGGCACGACAGGATATTTTTTACTGTCCAATGTTTTAGTTATCGCGATATTTTTACAGTCATATAAAATAAAAACACAACGAAGAAAGAGTTTATGTCATCTAAATTAAATGCTAGAAAATTTAAATGAATTAAAAAAAAATGAAACAACTAACATCCCATGGTAGGGCAGAAAATACCCGTAAGATTTAAAAATAGATACGGAATAAAACAAACAACGTTATTTATTGGGATACCAACACCCGTGAAGTCTCCGAAAAATTGCCTTCTCAGAAAGACATTCTCTCACTTAAATGTTACTTTACATCTTCCATGCGTGCTGTTTTTTCTCTCTCTCTTTTTATTTTAACTTCTATCATTCTTGTGTCACATTTTTTTGTTTTAAATGACTAATTTATTTTATTTTATGTTGTAAACTCCGGTACATTGTTTTTTTTTATTTCGTTACCTTGCATTTATTTTTTATTTATTTATTGGTCTACCTTTTTTCTTAAATGTAAACATAAGTCAACGTAATTGAAACTTAAGGCAGGTAATCCCACCACCTTCTAACACGCATAAAAAAGAAGAAATATACAAAAACAGAACGTGCACATTAAGAATATAAAATAAACAATTACTTAATTGTCGAATGTCAAGTCATTCCTTTTAGCCAAAAGCACCAACTATTTTGGCGATCAATAATGTGAAATTGTTCTCATCTGAATCATTCACGCATCTCTTCCTATATATATATATATATATATATATATATATATATATATATATATATATATATATATATATATATATATATATATGTGTGTGTGTGTGTGTGTGTGTGTGTGTGTAAGCTAACATGATGAATAAATATTTTTACAACAATATTTGTTTTTAGAATTCATATTTGTAGAACTCAAGATCAAACATTATCTGGTGTACGATCATTTCAGAAACAATATTAAATTATTTCATATATATATATATATATATATATATATTTAAAGGAGATTAGAACAATAGTCTAAAGAGCAGAGTGTATTTTAATGTAATAGTAAAATTACTAATTTAATTAAAATACAGGAAAAGAAAAAGTGTTCGTTGTAATTCAGATATATAATAAGCTCGATAGGTAAATATCCTAGAGCTAATTTAATATTCAGTAATGTGATGGATAATTTAAAATTCAAATTAGAATTAACTTCACAAGAAGGAACAACAACAAAATCAATAATTTGTACGATCGTTTCGGAAAACAATGTTTTTATTGTGGTAGACATTAAGCCACGGACAATAATTTTTACATATAGTATTTTTAGAAAAACAAAGTTTCCTCATCAGCATGGTTTATTTATGGTGTCTTTTATATATATTAAAAACCCTTCCCAATACTTTTGCTGATGAGGAAACTTTTTTTTTTAAATACTATGTGTAAAAATTATTGTCCGTCGCTTAATGTCTACCACAATAAAAAACATTGTTTTCCGAAACGATCGTACAAATTATTGATTTTGTTGTTGTTCCTTCTTGTGAAACGGATTTTTAATTTAATTCTAATTTGAATTTTAAATTATCAATCACATTACTGAATACACACACACACACACACACACACACACACACATATATATATATATATATATATATATATATATATATATATATACTGAGGCGAGTTCGATTTAATACGATGGAGTTTTCCGTTTGATTCTTCTGTCTATTTCATCGATTTGCCAAGGATTTTTCTCGTTTCAGTTGGTTTTGTATTAGAAGTTTTGTATTAGAAAGCGGGGTGATTTTTAGCAACGATTGTCCTCTAAAACTCTGTCGTATTTAATCAAACGTGCCAACGACTTTCTGTCCCATTACACACACACACACACACACACACACACACACACACACACACACACACACACACACACACAAATTTATCCAGTAATTAATAATTCTAAATAAGATTTGTCATGTAGGTCACAAGATTTAGTTTACCTGTTTTCCTGTAAAAATTGTAATCTACGATACGTAGGGGTAACTTTAATGCCTCTAAATAATTGTATGAAATTGCATAGAATCAATACTAAGTCATGCATTCATCTTATTAAACACTTAAAAGAAACCTATAGTCAGCCATCTTTTTCTGTACAAATTATTGAAAAATGTAAATGCAATAGATGTAATAGTTTAGGAAACGTAGATAATGATATCCTAAATATGCGTCAGAATAAGAAAGACGAAATAATAAAAAAAAGTGCGAGTAATGTATCCATATGGTTTGAATATTAAAGTTTAAAAAAACTACAAGATTCCGAAAATGTAGGTCGATTATATCCAGCTTTGCTTCGCTACGGTATTAAAGATACAACTTATGTTAATAGAAATAACAGAGAATCGGCTATTTCTCAAGATGACTTCTTTAATAAAACTACAGATATGAGATATTATAATTAACCAAATTTCTGAGTCTTTCAATTATATTAGAAAGCTGCTTAATCAAACAAAAAATGTTTTGAAGGGAATAGCATCGAAAATATTATTACAACCGGATACGATATATAGGAAAGACTATTTCATTCAATTGTACGAATATATTCTGAATATAATCGACACTAAATTATATAAGCCGCTTGTGGAAGGTATAAACCTAGAAATGGCTGTGCAGTTTTGTATGAAAATAAAGGTTTTGATGATATAAATTTATCTAAAATATTAAATAAACAAAACGAAAATACAATTACTACCAAATGAGCTAATGACAAACAATCAAAAACCAATAGTTACATATAAACTAGGGACAACCATACGTAATAAGGTTTTCAATTATAAAAAAGACGGTAGAACATATAAATATAAATGATAATATTATAAATATTCCAAAATGTGAATGCAATTCCTCCCCTTTCTGTAATAATGAGATGAAACATAATTACAGGAAATCTTAAGATTAGAAAAAAATTCAAAATTAAGAAAACTCCTTAGTAAAGATCCAAATTATAGAGAACCTAAATCCCTAAATTACACTAAATGTGCTGAAGAAGTAACTAAATCACTAGAAGGTTTTATTATGTCTATGTAAAAAATATAAATAATTAGTCTACGTTTGATGCATGGGGAAATAATTTACTTGAATGCGTAAATTAAAAGGTTGAACGGATAAAAAAATTTAAACGCCCTGAAAAAAACTTAATCCTCTTTTTAAAAGTTTAGAAATACCTCAGGAACTTAAAATACTTCAAGATAAGTTTGTAATAGTTCCTATTGATAAGGCGTCAAACAATATAGCTTTTATATGTAAAAAATATATACAACGTTTATTGTTAGAAGTAGGAATTATAGGCAAAGTTTCATATACCTATAAAGTAAGTAATGTTAATTTAGATACAATTATCTTGAATAATAGTATTATTAGTGAAAAAGTAGGATTAAAGTTAGTAGAACCCCCCCCCCCAAAAAAAAACTTCTATGTATGTATTGGATACCTAAAATGCACAAAAATCTAGTTAACGCTAGATTTATAGTTTCGAAGACGTGCATTACTAAACCATTAAGTAAGGCTATATGAAAATGTTTAAATTAATTATGAATCAAATAAATAATTTCCACGGGAAAAAATTCTTTAGTAATATAAATTCTTTCGATGGTAAATAATTCCCAAACATTAAAAAAAAAAAAAAATAGATAACCTAAATTCAAGATAAAAAGAAAAAAATCTTTAGCGATTTATGATTTTAGTACGCTATATACTAAAATTCCACATGAAAAACTTATAAAAGAATTAAATGTTACTGTAGATCTAGCTTTTTAAGGTGGTAAAGGTAAATATATAGATTTTCAAACTCTGAAGCTTTCTGGTGTAAAAATAAAAACAGCAAAACAAGTATTTCCAAAGGTATTTTAAAAATATTTATAAGTCATATTATTATGTTATGTTCAAATAGGAAATAACATATTACCCAAAACCATAGGTATTCCAATGGGATTGGATATAGACATAGCCTTTATTTACATTTACATAGACTCGAGTATATATATACATACATATATATATATATATATATATATATATATATATATATATATATATATAAGCCTGAGGAATCCTAGAGTGGATGAAACGCCGAATATTCAGTGTAGCTTAATCGCCATATATATTTTATAAATTACTGACTAGCTCTACCTACGTATTGAGCACTTTTGAAGTAAATACTTAAAGTTTACGCATAAATCTATACTTTCGTATATTAATTTTATGTGAGTAAATCATGTAGTTATATATATATATATATATATACATATATATATATATGAAAATTGGGGGGGGGCAGAATATAATAAGGGCTAAGCACAGACCAATCAACATGATTAATAAATAAAAAAATGAAAATAAAGATTAGCTAATCAGGTTTCGTTCCTCGCTCAACATAGCTAAATCGAGGAAAATACGAGTAAAAAAAGTCATAAATATGGCGAGGGAGAAAAAAAAACGAAAACTAAACGGAGGAAAATTATATCAAAACGAAATTAAGTCCTAAAAGATGTTCTTTTTGCTTGCAAAGAGAACGTCTCAAAGACTTAATAAGAATAGTTTCTAGAATTTTTAAATGAAAGTGCGAGTGCTACTTACTAAAGATCGTAAACATGTCAGCACTGAAATTCGTGGCACACGCATGCTTATTTATAAGGTGGTCGCAAATCGCAGAACCGTACGTATTATTCAGAACATCCGAGGGTGAAAAATTTGCATAACGAATCTTTGATGGTACAAGTTGTTTCAAACAGAAATCAAACCTTTCCGATATTCACCCAACATAGTGCGCACTGCAACTACATTTAAATAAATAAATGATAGAATTATTATGATGGGGGAAGAACATCTTTGCAAATGGACGAAAACATAGGTCTGGTTGAAAAAAGCAGTGCGTAGATTCGATGGAAAATAACACAGTTGCACAGACTAAGAGATTTGCTTATATATATATATATATATATATATATATATATATATATATATATATATATATCACAAATAGAAAATGATATATCTAAAACATATCATTTTAATCGGTGTAGGAGATTTATAGATTACCTTATATGTATAAACGATAATGATGAATTCGAACAAAATATACATCTTATATATCCAAAAGAGTTAGGATTGAATTGTGAACATAGAGGACAACGGGCTACATTTCTGGATTTAGATATAAAAATTGAGGATGGGATTTTTCTTTATAAAATATTTGATAAAAAAAACTTTTCCCGTTTAAAATAGTTCGTATGCCTCATAAAGATAGTATCTGACCTGTTTTTATGTTTTATGGAACCATTATGTCAGAGTTTTTGAGAATAGCTCGCGTTACTTTAAAATTAATAGGTTTTACACCCCTAGTTTCTAGCTTAGTAATAAGGATGATAAAACAATGTGGGGATAAAACTTAAATATTTAAGCACTTAAATAAATCATTTGTTCGTTATCGTGATGCTTTTTTTTTTAATTGTATAAAATTAACCAGAATATATTAGTAAAGGAAATCCAAAACTATATTAGTAATGTATAAAATATATTATACCAAACAAATTATATTTATATATATAAATATTTTTAACTTTCATATATTGTTAATTATAGATAAAAAAGAATGTAAATATATAAAGTACTAATCATAATAAAGGGTGTCAAATTGCTAAATCCTAATCTTATAAATACAACACTGGTAAAATTTTAAAAAAATATATCCTTTTTGAATTTGGAAACAGACAAATCTCATAGGTACGGAAGACATTTTTTATAACATGAATAGGCCAGCCAAATTAATCAAGTGTAGGAAACTAGATCTAATATCTGTAACATAACAGTGTTTCATAGTAAACAACTGATGATCCCTTAAATTAAAATTAGGAATATAATTAATTCGAGAGAGCAAGTTGATGCATTGATTGCAGGTGATTAAATGACTTACTGACTAAATAATTTTCTAACAAACGATAAAAAAATATAAAAATTAAATAAGTTTTTTTACATAGTTTTAAAAGTTAAAAAACTTTTAAGCCTAATATATGTATATATATATATATATATATATATATATATATATACATACATATTATATATGTTTAAAGCCAAAACAACGCATTATTACAAAATAAACAGACATTTATTTTGTTTGAAATTTATATTGAAATTCATAATATATTTCGAAGCAAAGCCTCATCTTCAATATAAATTTAATCTTTTGTAATCGTTGAATAAACTTGCTTTCTCGAACTTAGAATAGTCCTAAGTTTTGGGGGATTATGAATATTTTTTATTGCAACACGGCTCATGGGATTTACATTCAAAACACACGCACACACACACATACACACACACACACACACACACACACATATATATATATATATATATATATATATATATATATATATATATATATATATATATATATATATATATACTTCATAAATGAACGACACGTTTCACCTTTGTATATTTTTCCACATTTATATGGGATTTCATATACACAGTTCTTAGTCATGAATTTTTCTGTTGGGGGCTTCACTCTCACAAGCTGTTTCCGGAGAGTTGAACCACTCCTCAATACTGCCCGTACGTCATAGGAATTACATATTCGTTGAAGTGTTTTAGACAAGCCATTCATATATGATATACAAACTGTGGTGAGTTTCTGAGTCGTGTCCTTTTGTGTTTGGTCCAGATTTTTTGGAACTGATATCATGCTCTCTTGATAGTTGTTTTGGTGGAGAGTTTCTCTTAAACTGTCAACCTCCTCTTGATATGCACTGCTGTTACTACATATTGCTTTTGCTCAATGTTGTAGGCAACGGACGATTATATTTCTTTACATTATATGGATGATGGGAGTTGAAGTTTAGATACTGTCCAGTGAAAGTTGGCTTTCGGTATACAGATGACATTAACCCCTGAGATGTGCCAGTTACCCCTGGTGTCTAAATCTGCCCCGTGGGGAGGCATTGTAAATAGTAACATCAATTTAGCATGCACAATTTAAAAAATAGTAATGCGAATTAGCGTTAATTAATGCCTTTGGGTGTAATATATGAAGGACATTTTATAATTCTATGTTGCAAGTAAACGTTCCTAATGATGCTGGCCTTAACAGAGCAGAGATGGAGAAAATAATCAAATTCCGAGGATTTATGTACAACAAAAAAAGAAACTGGAATCTTAAGAAGGTATCAATCAAACAAGTCATTATAGGAGCAACCGGGCTAATGAAAGAGAATTTCAAAAACTATCTGGCAAATATACCTGGTGAACCAAGTGCAAAAGAAATACAAACAGTAGAACTTAAAGGGGACGGTTAAAATCTTAAAACGATCTTTCGGTTGGAGTAACTATACTAATGGGAGAATGTTTGGCATCTACACACACATACACACACACACACACACACACACACACACACACACATATATATATATATATATATTGAGAGAAAACTTATTTGAATGGTTAATGGGGTCGGGCATGAGAATAGGAAATAAGTTGCACATATATACAGATATATTAATTTGCTGTGTGCTAAACTACACAAGCTCGATAGAACAGAAACACAATTAATTAGTTAAGATACAACGAAATATACGACATAGGAAAAGATCAATTAAATTTAAAATCCTATCAACTGCCGGCATCAGCCAAAGTTCAGGATCAAACTAAATATCATTCTTTCCGGTAATGCTTCTTCGCGAAATTCCGAATTGGATCTGATAAATTGGCTAACCTCGAATCAGATAAAAGGTCGATAATCCGAATGAAAGTATATTTTTCGTTTATATTAAGGTTACAATCTTGTTAACAGTCGGATCGGCTGGATAACAACACTGTTAATGCACTTAGGCTGATGAGAATGGATCAGATAACGGAATAAGTAAAAGGAAAGTGATCAAGATAATTCCAACGTACGGATAAGGTTAGATCAAGGAGACTGCTATGAGCAGTGAGATAAGATTAACTCGGATTAGGTAAAATGAAGGAGAAAGGGAAGTGAATTCTATAATTGGAGCTTAGAATGAATTACGATGGCTTTGGTCTTTAGGCAGATTATACAAAATGGAGTCGTAAGAATATAACCGCAGAGAAAGAGCATGATGGTGCAGAAGGCGAGCTCGACTCGGTGCATGAAGTATTGTGGATACATATTCATATATACTCACATGTATTAAGACATAGATGCACGCACTCACACACACATACGCAAATAATGAAACAATGTATTTACTTTAAAAAATACGTAGGTTGTATATACGCACACACACACACACACACGCACACACACACACACACACACACACACATATATATATATATATATATATATAGCAAAAATGGTAATTAGCAAAACCTGGAGAAAGTGCTCAATACTATTGCAGAGCAAATATATATTATTTTATTTTTATATTACCGTTTTATCTGCTTAGTTACACATGTTCCGGTTACCGAATCGTATGAACGACCTAGTAGTTCCTCAAATTTGACAGAAAAGAAAGGTTTTCTCTCAAGTCTGATGGAGTTACTGGGTTGTTGATAAGATTCGGTAACCAAAACATGTGTAACTAAGCAGATAAAACTGTAATATAATATATATAAAAGTAAATTTGTGTGTCTATGAGACTTTGTTCGCTGGGCCTATTTTTTGTTTAATTTCACACGAAGGTACCTGATGAAACGAAAAAAATAGTCATAAAAGCATAAGATATGAAAGTAGCGGCGATAAGCGTATACTATTACTTCAGATCAAAGCGAAAATTTAGGCCAATAAACAACCCCCATGTTAAATTAATAACAATACCTCCGCGTTGCGACAGCTTAACCACACGGGATCGTATTTAGCCATCCTTCTTCACTCCCCACCCCTAACCCTTCATTCACAACACCTCCTTCCCCAAATTCTTACTGCTCACATTCACAAAATATACACATATTCTTCCGAGGCGTAAACAACAACCAAATATCTATAAATATAAAAGCGAAAATGTATGCATGTTTGTATATGTGTTCGCTTTTTCTGTATATCTATAAAAAGGCTTTTTTCAGAGAAGCGGTCGGTCGGTTCACAATTTTTTAAAGCTTTTTATATAACATATAAATCGTAATATCTCAAAGTTAACAACGAAGCTCGCCTGTCTATTTAATTTGCTCGACTTCGGGAAGATAAATATTCAACATTTGCCGCTCGCCGCATGTGGGTTAGTCTTTTTCCTATAACATCTTGGGGAAATAAAAATAAAAAAAGCGTTCCCGCAGTCAAACTTGACCTCATTAAGTCATTAAAACGTGCACCTGCCAAATCCAAGTAATTAAATAAATTCAAACGTGTTCCCGTTAGCATTTCGCGGTGGTCCAATGGTTAAAACCGTCGCCCTCTTTTTTTTTACAGTTTAATTTACAACTTTGCCTCAACGGTTCGGGTTCGATCCTCATACTTACCTACCAACACATTTTATTTTATTGCCCCCCCCCTGGAGTTTTCACATACACCTCCAAACCCCTTGCTAGTCTTATATAAAACGAATATAATTTTGACTCTCGTTTCAATATCGTTCCTTTTTGGTCTGATGAAGTGGTATCTCTGAATTGGAATTGCACTGAGACATGTATGCACAAATGTAACCAAAAGTTTTGTATAATAAACATGCTATATACCAGCTCTACCTGCATTGAGCATTCCTTAATAATCACGCGAGATTCATTGTATTTACGTCTAGGAAAACAATCTATACAGCACTTTTTATATGCATGTATCTATCTATCTATCTATCTATCTATCTATCTATCTATATATCTATCTTTCTTTCTTTCTCTCTCTCTCACTCTCTCTCTATATATTAAATATTTTAATAGTATTTTATCCTTGAATATACTTAAATAAAATCATGATCTTTTATTACTCCTGGCTGACATCGATGCAGGTTTTTTATTACTCCTGACTGACGTCGATGCAGGCATATATATATATATATATATATATATATATATATATATATATATATATATATATATATATATAATAAATTATGGATACATAATTTTATTAAATATCTGAATAATACTGGGCGCAGTGCCATTATTATAAATGGTTGAGGTATTTGTCAATAGTAAAAACATATCATTAAAGAAGAATAAGTTTCATAACGAACAATAATCAAAATATACTTCCAAAATATTTTTCTTCTTAAACTAAAACCTTCACGTGAATTGTATCATTTTATATCATATTAACAGTTCAGCCCGGCTTTGCTCAGGCCTTATGTACTGTTCATAACTTTATGTGCATATGTATATTGACCCCTTAACATTCATTTTCTTGGGCTCAAATCAAATTAAAAAGTTTGATCCATGCCCAAAGACCTACATCTAAAATTTCAAGTGTTTAAACCCAACATTTGCGGAGGAGTTTGGTAGAGTTTTAAAAGGTCAAATCGTTGAACTTTGATCCCTCGACGGGCAAATTTTTGGGCGTAAACCGGTTAAAAAGATTTTTCCAAATCTCAATATCCCTTTATGTCAAATTTCGAGTCTGTAGACTGAAAATTGACAAAGTAGTTGTGTAGGGATATTTGCACACACAAACGCAATTTCACTTTTATAGATATATAGATTATAATACATCAATTTATTTTTATTTTAATTTTTAAAACTTATTTTGAAAACAACTTTTTGAACATTTTCCTAATCTCATTTTTCTATATTTTAAGATCTTTCATTTTTTTAATATTTTTTCATATTTATATTTGTATTTCAGTATCTCCTGTTTGCAATTTCTATCTTTTTATTTTCTTCGATTTTCTCCTTCATATTCTCTATTTTTTCTAGCCTATAATTTTTTATAGTATTAATGGCCTATAATTTTTGATAGTATTAATGGCCTATAATGTTTTATATTATTAATGGCCTATAATTTTTGATAGTATTAATGGCCTATAATGTTTTATATTATTAATGGCCTATAATTTTTTATAGTATCAATGGCCTATAATTTTTATAGTATTAATGGCCTATAATTTTTTATAGTATAAAATGTCTATAATTTTTTAATAGTATTAATGACCTATAATTTTTCTTTGTACTATCACTCCCATATATAATATTCCTCCTATTTCTTTTTATATGCTGCATCCACATTTAATTGCGATTTACTATTTTATCGTATTCCTTCATTGTCATTTCATATCTAACTATCATTAAGCTAGTTTTTTTTTCTATATTTGTATCTTGTTTATTTCAAGACCTTTCCCTCATCTGATGAGAAGCAACTAGCGTCGAAATGCCATGGACTAAAGTTTTTTTTTTTAATTTTCCCCTTAAACTTTACCGTATTGTTTTAATGATATAATAACATACTATAATGCTCCCTATCTTAGATTGGACATTTGGGAAATGATATACAAATTACCATTAGCGTATAAAGCGATGCACTTTGTGTAAACAAACAAATTGAGCTTTACTTTGAATAATGTAAAAACATTGTTAATTCACATCCCACATAGCAGCAGCCGTGTAGCGCAATGGTTAGCAACTCAGACTGTCGTTTTGGTGATCGGGTTTCGATCCTGGTTTGAGGTAATTGCTTTTCTAGCCACACTGATGAGCTGTGAAACAGCGAACCAGTACTGTAGGTGGATGACTATATATATATATATATATATATATATATGTGTATGTATATATACTAGCAAGACCTATGTCCCCGGCGTATACGAGGGATAAAAAAGATAATGATTTCATTTAAAAATATATATATATTAAAGGATGAATTATAATTTAAAAAATCTGAAAAAGGTCTCATATCACCTTAAGTCATTTAAGTGATTATAATAATATGCATCGATATTTTGACGACAGTACAATTATGATGTAACTCTATAAAGATGTATATTAGAGGAGGAATTTAAAAGAAATATAGCCATGTTTTCTATATGCATAAAAATTGTGGTCTAAATCAATATTTCCACAAAAAAAAGGCTTACAACTCAATTGAAATATTAATTGATTTAACTAGACCACAAACAGGCAAAGCAAAAGCGATTTGATTGAATATAATTCTTATTGAAAAAATGGTTTTATAAAATTTTTACAATAACATTTTAGTAGAAAATACGATGTGATTTAAAATTATGTTTATTTTTCGCATGAAGGCATAGTTTTCAGGTTGGGAATTTTGTAAATAGTGGAAACAAAAATTGAGAATCTGGACTAAATTATACTAACGGTTTACTTAAAATTCTACAACAGGACAGTGCTATAATAAATATGAGATTTATACATTTATAGAACTTTTTCATTTTGAAAACTGTTGGATCCTTCTGCCTAACATAGCGGAACTCCTTTTGAAAGGAAATTTTTTCTTATACCATCAATTTTCTTTTTTGTGCTAAAGCATCCCCTCCTTATAAGTTTGGTCTTTTATCCCTTTGAAGTCTCGGGAATTCTCGCGGTTAGTTCCGTTTTTTTTTCGAATAAAACCAACCACGCATACCGCTTCTTCTTCTTCTTCTTCTTCTTCTTCTTCTTCTTCTTCTTCTTCTTCTTCTTCTTCTTCTTCTTCTTAAGATTACAGTTTTTATTCATGTCGTATCTAAGTATTTTGTTATCTTTTACTTTTGAACGTTGTTTAACCTAGGATAATTGGGGAGAATAACTTCTACTATTTTCTCCTTGTTGTTCCATATTATAATGTGCAGATTTCTTATTGTTAACCATAATTTAAGAAAGCCAGTTCAACAAGAATTTGTCATCCCTATATATAAAATGAACTAATTTTTTCCCTTTGATTTTGACCATAATAAAATTAGAAATCAAGACATTTTATGCAAATATAATGTGTACAAACTGCAGAAAATATCGGAGATGTGTTATAGGATTGTTACTTTTCCACTTCCTCGATAATCGTAGTTTCCTATATTTTTTCTGTTGAGAATTCATTGCCAAAATCGGTTAAAATCAGTGGAAGTAGTAAAATCTTTTATCTCTAATAAATTCCTCCTTCCTTCGCCACCACTTACACCGTTGCGGGATCGTTCACAACGGAACGTTACGAAGGAACATCGGGGTGGGTTTTCTTTATTCGTAGTTGCTTACAAAACTGGAATGGAATTTTAATGTATTAACCTTTTCGTTCTATACTTTCTACTAGTTGAACCGAACTTAACCAAATCGAAGGGTTATTTATGCCATTTTTTCGCTTTATTTCGTTTTGTAGTTGATAAAACAACTGGAATGGAATTTTAACGGTCTTTGTTTTTCCGATTTCTTCCTTAAAGAAGTTTTACGTTAGTTCGATTTTTTTTTGGTTTTGTCGTTTTTTAAAGAAGTTTAACATCGTTTTTATTTAATAAGTTTAACATCGTTTTTTTTAAAGAATATTTAAACAGGTTTATTACTTCGCTGGGTGAAACGCACCATGAACTTAACCGAACCCAAGGGTTATTTATGCTATTTTTTCGTTTTATTTCGTTTGATAGTTGATTAAAAAGCTGGAATGGAATTTAAACGTTCTTTTGTTTTTCCGATTTCTGTCTTAAAGAATTTTTACGTTTGTTCGCAGTTTTATTTTTAATTTCGGTTTTGCCGTTTTTTAAAAGAAGTTTAACATCTTTTTTTTTATTGGATGAAGAGAGCTTTATATAGGGATCCTAATAATCGGGTTTAAAACTGACGGTACCAATGACTTGTACTATATAAAAACTCTCTGTAAGTAATATATGTATATATATATATATATTAATTATTATTACATGCATAAAAATAAATCATCTATAACTAACTTTCTTAGTGACATGTAATATGGTTTCCGCTCCACAAGATCTACAGCAGATGTGCTAACGGTTATATCTCATAGGATAAGTGAATCTCTTGACAAAGGCTTCCTTTCTAGAGCAATTGCTCTTGACATATCGATGGCCTTCAATAAGGTATGGCATAAGGGCCCACTTCACAAGATTTCCAGCTGCGGTATCACTGGAAATGTTTTCTCAATCATTAAATCATTTCTCTCCGATATGTTCATAAGAGTAGTGGTGGATGGGCAGAAATCGGAGGCCCACAGTATTCATGCTGCAATCCCTCTGGGGTCCATCGTGGGCTCAACTCTCTTCCTGGTCTACATCAATGATCTCCCAAAACACATACTTAAATCATTTGTTGACATCTATGCTGATGATACAACCATCTATGGCAACACATCAAAGGCTGTAAATTACAAAGTTCTCTCTAATTCTCTCTCCTCTGGTCTTGAGAGCGTGGTACAGTGCGGGAAGAGTTTTTTCCTCTTTTTTACACAGGCATCACCAAATTATCAACGCCAAGAGGCCACTCGAGGATAAGAGTTAAAGAGTGTACAGTAGAAATTGGACAATATAGTAACCAATTCGGTAAATTTGTTAACTTATATGGAACGGCTCATCAAGAACTTGTTTACGTTAGACATGAAGACAACCATATTGTAGTCAGCCGGAAAGCAGGAAAATGGAAGACAATTCCCCAGGCGTGTAGTTCTAAGAAAGAAGCTTTGTTCATGGAATCTATGTTTAAGTTTTGGCACAGATAAAGAGTGGGGGAATTATTGATAGTGTTTTCAGCTAGACGGGTCTTTCTTGTGAAAGTTTGGCGAGGGGGGACCATAGAGTGAAGCTCAGTCGAACACTTTCCATGAAAATAACGATAAAGCAGAGACAAATTCGCTAAATCTCTTCTGTGAGATAGAGGTTGCAGGGAAGAGAAAAGGACATTTCCTACGAGGCTACGAAGTCTATTTTGAACTCTATCAAGGCAAGACAAGTCCTTTCTAGCAGCTCCTACCTAGATGTGGCAACAGTATTCCGTGATTGGACGTACCTGGCTCTTATATAGATAGAGAATTGCATCAGCAGTGAGATATCTACTGGATCGATAGAAAGATCCCATCATTTTTCCAGCGGCGTTGGCAACAAATTTGATGTACGTGTTCTATTTAAGATAAGGAGAAACGGTCAAGCCCAGAAGCTTGTCAAAACTTGAGGCCCCTGAAGACGAGAGACATTCATTTCAATTGATGCCAGATGTGGATCAAAGTTTTGATGACGTAAAGAGAGGAGCCTGGTTTTAGATGCATTAAAAGTAACCAACCACTCCTTTCCCCATTGTACCACGTGCTCAAGGTCAGAGGAGAGAGAATCGGAGAGAAATTGGTCGTTTATTGTGGCTGGTCACTTTTAATGCACTCAAAACAAAGCTTCTATCATTACATCATCAACGCTCTGATCCCCCATCTGGCATCAATTGAAATGGATGGCTCTCCTCTTGGGGAGGCTCCATGTTTTGACAAGCTTCTGGGTTTGACATTTACCCCTGATCTGAAATGGAACACGTACATCAGGTATGTTGCCAAGGACGCTGGGAAAATGGTGGGATCCTTCTACCGCTCCAGAAGATATCTCACTACTGATGCAATTCTCTATCTATATAAAAGCCAAGCACGTCCAAGGATGGAATACTGCTGCCATATCTGGGGAGGAGCTGCTAAAAACAGCCTATCCTGCCTTGACAGAGTACAAAATAGACTTCGTAGCTTAGTGGGGGATGCCCTTTTCTCTTCCCTGCAACCTCTCACCCACAGAAGAGACGTTGCGAGCCTGTCTTTGTTTTATCTTTATTTCCATGGCAAGTGCTCATCTGAACTCCAATCTCTCGTCCCCCCTCGCCAATCTTTCACGATAAACACCCGTCTAGCTGAATCCACTGTCAATAATTTTCCCCACTCTTTATCTGTGCCTAAATCCAAACGTAGATTCCATGAGCAGAGCATCTTTCTCAGAAGTGCACGATTGTGGAACTCTCTTCTGTTTGTCTGTTTCCCTTCTGACTACAATTTGGATGTCTTCAAGTCCAACATAAACAAACTCCTGACAAACCGCTCCCTTAAGTAAGACACTCTATCAAATCTCCAGTACTAATGATTACTACAATACTATCTCATTGATTACTGCACACGCACACGTCCAGGGACGGAGTGCTGTTGCCATATCTGGGCAGGAGCTGCTAAGGACAGCCTATCCTGCCTTGACAGAGTAGAAAATAGACTTCGTGGTTTAGTGGGGGATGCCCTTTTCTCTGCCCTGCAGCCTCTCTCCCACAGGGGAGGTGTTGTGAGCCTATCCTTGTTTTGTCGTTGTTTCCATGGCAGGTGCTTGTCTGGGCTCTGGTCTCTGGTTCCCCTCGCCGGTCTTTCGCGAAAAACACCCGTCTGGCTGGATCCACTGTGAGAAGTTTCCCCCACTCTGTGTCTGTGCCTAAATCAAAACGCGGATTCCATGAACGGAGCTTCTTTCTTGGAGCTGCGCGCCTGTGGAGCTCTGTTCCGTATGCCTGCTTCCCTCCGGACTGCAACTTGGATGTCTTCAGGTCCAATGTTGACAAGTTCCTAATGAACCGCCCCCTTGGTTGGACACTTCATCAGATCTCCACACTGGCGTAATGTACTTGCAATAACCCTTATCCCTGAGTGGCTTCCGGGCCTTGATAAGTGGTGATCACTGTGTAAAAAAAAAATAGCCCTCATCTCTGAATGGCCTCTGGGCCTTGATAAGTGGTAACCTCCATGTAAAAAAAGGCATGTCTCTGAGTGTACCCCTCATCAGTATAGCTAGAGTTAGTTGGCAAGGATCGGACATGGCTCTGCTCAATAAGTGGTCTAGTATTTTACCAGGCGACGACGGAGAACTCATCAATTTTATGCTCGATTTTTATCGCTATACATACAAGGTTGTTGATTTATTTATTATCTGAAATATGCATGTCTATAGATGACTTACTTTTATGCACGTAATAATATTTAATAAAAAATAATTAAAAAATGTAAACAAAGGGGAGATAACTCCTAAGTGCTGAGGGATCTAAAAGAAAGAAAAATATTACAGAATCACTAATAAAAATAAATAAATCAACAATCACTCAGGGATAAGGGTTATTGCAACTACATTACATTAGTGTGGATATTTGATGAAGTGTTTACTTAAGGAGGCGGTTTATTAGGAATTTTTTAACGTTGGACTTGAACACATCCAAGTTGTAGTCAGGTGGGAAGCAGGCAGATGGAACAGAGTTCCACAGGCGTGCAGTTCTAAGAAAGAAGCTTTGCTCATGGAATCCACGTTTTGATTTAGGCACAGATAAAGAGTTTCAGCAAACTTTTTGTCTATAACTCCAAATCTCTGTCGTTGACCATTTTTACATTTATTTTAATACGATACTTACTAATTCTGATTGTCAATCCCATCTGCTTTAGTTATTCTTAGTTGAACGTAATGCAGAAGCAATAAAGCACAAATATTGCAATTATTCTGTATACACACAAGAGACTACCAATAAATAAATAATTTAGTAAGTAATTTCATTCTATCTACAGATAGAAGTAGAAGAAGATCTGAAGACGTACAGGAGAAATATAATGCGTAAAAATTAATTAATTTTACAGTTTGTATTTTTGATTTGTTTTAAATCGTTATGCAAAACGTGTTTTTTGTTTCACCGATCCGTGCAATCAAACATGTGAAATAATGCACAATCAACGTGGAACAAAACATGACTCACAATAATGTATGTACGATTCACATGAGACATTGAAAAATCTATGAAAAACATTGCGTAACCAGCTTGAGACATGCACAATCTACGTGAAGCAAAGCACGGTTCTCGTAAAACTAATCATGATCCACGTGAGACATCGAAAATCCTATATAAATCATTCAATCGCCGACTTGGTAAATGCGCAATTTACGTGAGACAAAGCAGAATGTCACTGAAACTATGAACGATTCAAATGCACGATTCAAATGAAACAAAACACAACTCACATAAAACTATGAATGATTCATATGAGACATTGCAAAATTTATGTGAAACAGAGCACGGCTATGCATGATACGCAAGAGACATTGAAAAATCTGTGTAAAAGATAAAACAGCATTCACTTAAAATATGCACAACACACATGAGACAAAAGCAGAGTTTATGCGTAACCATGCAGTGTTCACGTGATAAAAATATGCCCGGTTCACCTAAACTAATGTACAATTAATTTGAACAATATTCGATCTACATCAAGAAATCTACCACATAAAAACCGCACGATCCACTTGATGTGACGAACGGCCCACATGAAACAGTAAACTGTTCACATGAAATAACGAAAGCTACACGTAACACAATGTACGATTTAAATGACCCAATGCGAAATTCATGTAAATCTACGTTGAACAATGTTCGACCTATATGAAATAATACACGATTCACGTAAAACTATGCAAGATTCACGTGATCAGGGATTGTTCTACATGCACCGTGAATTAATTCACATGGATTTTGCGTGGTTTTATTTGTAATGCGTTGCGCTATTTCTCTATTGTAGTTTTACAATTCACGTCAAACTTTATTGTTCAGTTGGGTTGTAACGTTTCTTAGAAAATAAAAATGAAAGTTGTTTTACGAGAATTTTCTTTTACAAAGAAGAGATATTTTATTCCTTTTTTCCGCATTCTTTATTGTTTTGATTTAACTTTTGTATTTCTTCTTCGTTTAAAATCTCTTTCTTTTCTAGCACAAGCTTTGACTTCAAATCATCGCTTTAAGCTACGATACTAGCTGTGATTGTAGAGAAAAACACGATCATATAAAAAGACTACGAACCACCCGCACAGAAAGCAAACATTGGTGGCATTAACTTTAGTCTCAACAATGGCAGCTTGTGTGACAGTTAAAAACACAAGTAACTCAAACTACGTAAACGCATTCTTCATATTTCAAGATCTTTTGGACTTTTGTATTGTTAATAGAACTTTGGCATTAAACAAACTGTAAACATTAGGAATCAATATACCAGCTACAAAGATGAAATAAATAGGGACAAGGTCTACACGTGGAAATACAAAAAAAAAGAAAGAAACTAGAATCACGAGTAAAATATCCAGAACTTCATCTATTCTAAAACATTACCGTTATACAATCTCTAAGAATCTTTAATAATGAATGTTTAAACGGGTTCTTTGATTCTTTTATACGTGGTTTAATTTTTTGTCAGTTTTTAAAGTTAATTATCTGAAATAATATTTAATATTTGAAATGGCAGTGGAAATAAAAATGTAATGAGAGGCAAAATGTAGTATTTGTTCTGAATAATAAATTTGATCTTTTCTGTGAGTCATCAGTGAAAGAGAAATCTTACAATTACTCTACATCTGTCTAAGTCATTTACTTATATCGGTCAAGCAGCGTTAGTAACTGTTTCGGAACACAGTTAGGCTACTTTTGATTTATACTATCAAGAAATATACGAACACCGCTCTCTCTTTTTTAAACTCTGAATGAAGTAATATGATGCACTTCAAAGCCGTGGCGCAGTTGGTAGAGACGTTGAATCACTACGGTTCCAGGTGATAATTGTCTGAAGATAGCGGTTTCAATCCTACCCAAAGCCAGCCAGAGGCTTACTTGGCCAGAACGTGGTTAAAAGACAACTACGGAATTTCCTATATGTTGTGGTTACCACCTGACGAAGGACAGAGGACTGGTTGGGTGAAACATCGTGAAACAACTAAGAAAAGATGAGGATAATTATCCGCAATAAAAAAAATAATAAATAATACTCATCTCGATAATGAATTCCAATTAAATAATATATACAGTTAGGCTACTTTTGATTTATACTATCAAGATATTTACGAACACCTCTTTCTTTTTTAAACTCTGAATCAAGTACTACGATGCACTTCAAAGTCGAAATAACATCGCGATGCAGAATGCCTTCTGTTATGAGCTTAATTTTCGCGATTTGGTGTCTTATTCTGAACTTGTGCAATAAGTAAATAAGAACTTGGATTGAATCAAGTGTTTTCGTAGAAATGACTGTTGTAATTGAGCTAGGAAAGTTTTATTTCATCATGGTTGGTGTATTTGACTGATGAGATATTTCGGGTTTGACCTCTTGCAATTATTAAAATACGTCTAGATGAGGCACGGCATTCATCTTAACCTCTTACCGCTAATTTTCGTTGATATAAGCAAATACAATATATGAAGATTTTGCAAATTCTATTCATTTAAGGACGCCTCTAAATTTGCCACTACGTATATTTAATTATGCATTCAATGCGTTTCTTTGTGTCTAGTAATCACGTTTGAACTATTAGACATAGTAGCTTCCAATTTGATAGGACTGATCAAGGTCCTATATATCATATCTGTATCTTGATGACGTTGGCTAGCCGGATCTCATTAGATCACCGAAGTTAAGCGACGTTGAGTCTCATCAGAACTAAAATTAGTGACCAGTTGAGAATATCAGGTGCTTAGAAACCTGGAGAAGAATGGACGCTGTAAGGCTATTCTCGTCCAGGCCACGCTGCGTGAAATAATCTAACGCCCTCAGGATAATTTTAGTAGAGTAACACAAATTTTCACACATTTCCACCACAAATAATATGTGCTCCACGATGTTTATATATATATATATATATATATATATATATATATATATATATATATATATACATATCTATATATATATATAAATGTAAATGTTGGTTCGTTCGGAATTAATTGTCTAAAAAACCACTGGACGGACGGCTTCTACGTTTTGGTATAATATGTTTACTATATCTATGTGTGTTTTTATATATTTCTTTTTAATTATAACATTATACTTAATTTTTCTATGATAAATAGGTGGATTTCTTTGTACCGAGAGGCTATTTTTTTTATTTAGGGACAATTATTTATTACCGCTTCCTGTCACGTGACCAGTGTTACAATTTAGCGGTTTTCCTGCTATATCTGGAGATTTCGTTTACAATCTAGCGGGAAATTCTAGAAAATCTGGAGATATTTCGCACCCACACACCCGCATTAGATTATTAAAAAATAAAGAAAAGCGCTTGAAAATATTCAATGTAAGTAAAAAGAAAGTAGCATTTATTGCCTTTGGTAACAATTATTTATTGATTATTTGTTTTGTTTTTCACCTTTTTTTCGACTAACCATTCTTAAATCTCACTATAAAATCGATTTTTCCAAGTACATTTTAGGTGGGGGGGATTCCAACCTCCGAAGTTTGGGTTTGTATTACTGCACACACAGATTCGAAAAAGTTGGCAAAAAACAAATATATAACAATTAAATGTTATCAAAGGCAAGATAAGTTACTTTTCTGCCAAACTGGATATATTTTTCGTGTTTTTATTCAATGTAACACATTTATTCAGCTCGAAAAACATACAGTGTTTACCGATGTATTCGAAAATTCAAGATGGCGTCTCACACTCTCTTTAACACCGTAAGTTTAGAAAAAGGTGTTATAAATAAAAAAAAACTATACAAAATACTATTAAAAACCCGCCGAATATATGTCAACCTATGTCACAGTAACATGTATTGAGCGCGTTTTTAACAGTATTTTATCCGGTTTTTTATTTATAACATCTTTTCCCAAACTTACCGTGTTAAAGAGAGAATCAGACTCCATCTTGAATGTTCCAATACATCGGTAAACACTGAATGTTTTTCGAGCTGAATAAACATGTTACATTGAATAAAAACACGAAAAATATATCCAGTTAGGTAGAAAAGTTACTTATCTTGCCTTTGATAACATTTATTTGTTATGTATTTGTTTTTTGACAACTTTTTCGAATCTATGTGTACGGTAATACAAACCCGATTAGTTAAACATCTACTGATTTTCTGGACATTTCTTTCTCCTGATCTCGCGGGGATTTTTAAAAATCTCAGTTGACAACATTGCATCACTAAAAAAACACCACAGGCTTAATGTAAACAGAATGTGTTTACAATATCGGTAAATTTTCAATGGGTTTAATTACATGATTATTGATAATGTAACCATGGGATTGAACTTTAATTTAAATTAACCACACGTGGTCGCAAAATGAATGCCGACGCTCAAAGTGTATACACATTTTGACTCCTCCCTTTACTTAAAAATTCACCAAAAATCAGGAAATTAACGAATTTTAATGAAAATTGCAGTATTTTTCAAATAATGATCGCAGAATATAATGAACTAATTATTTTTACTTAACTCTTAGTAAAAATGTTTTATTTTGTTTAAACAAAAAACACGTTTACTAAAGTTATGGTTTTCAGTAGTAAATAAAAAAACGCAAGAATTTATTTTTGCTTTTTTTAAAGCATCGTAATTTGTAACAATAAAAAATAATTTTTACAGTAACATTACGAAAAAAGCCCCTAAATTCCATATTAATATATTCGATATAACTCGAAGAAAAATGAATTCTAGCGTACTATTCAAGAAATTAAAGATTCAATTAGATTCCTATTTCAGTCACCTAAATTATTAAGGGTGAAATGAGTTTAGGAATTTATAGCCAAACCTAAATATTTTTTGTTTGTTGTAAATATCCAGATACGCTACTACAGAACACCGACCACTCTAATTTGTTTTTTTTTGATGTTGAGGCGCACGCGCGCCCCAACATCACATCCGCCCCCCCCCCAATGTACAAAGTAAAATCTTCTGAAAATGTTAAATGGTGTTCTAATTGGTAAATGTCGGTGCGTTACTTACGGAAAATTTGAAAATTCGATGTTCCAGGGGGAAAAACCCAGATAAATTACCCCCCCTACTCCAACTTGGTGTGCTTTCCTTTTCTTATTTTATTTCTTTTTCAGCTAATTTTAAATTTTCCACCCAAAAAGCGCTATAATGTTTTTTTGAAAATTAGAAAATTCTATGTCCTGGAAAAAAAATCCCCTCCCCCAACGTAGTTTGCTTGGTGAAGCCGTCGTTTATGCTACAGCGTGCATGCGCGTAGCATAAACGGAAGCTACAAAATGGTTGAAAGATGTTCGTGGGTTCAGGGGTAAATACCATGCAAACGGTAAATTTGCCCCAAGTTTGACTATCAGATTCGTTGTCAGCGACCTCAATTACCTATACAAAAACAAATTACAGTGGTCGGTGTTCTGTAGTAGCGTATCTGGATATTTACCTTTTTTTTCTTGCTTAAAAAATAGCATTAATACAATAAGTAAGGTAAACTGACTTTTTCGTTTAAAAATGGAATTATTTCCCTTTCGTTATTAACTTTTTATTTTTATTTTTTTTTAAATTAATATTTTGTGTTTTATATACATAAAGTACAATTGTTGAATGTTACTGTTTTGATTATATTCGTTTGGGGGGCACAATTAAAAAATTAAGAAAGATTAAAATGAAACGAAATTTAAGTTTCCGTTCGATTTTTACAACAACCGTAAATCAGTGCATACTCAGCAAGTTTTATCGTAATTTATAAGCATATTGAAACACTAAATCAACATTTTATTTATTTGTTTGCATAATTAATGGTGGAAGTATTTTTCTGTTTATTTTCTTAACATCTGTTAAAAAATAATTTGTACATTCTCTTGAAAAAAAGAATCAAACTTTTCTCTACTTTCACATGTGTTCCATTTTAACAAACTGAGTCACAGCAACGCGTGGCCGGGTACAGCTAGTATATATATATATATATATATATATATACATACACATACACATATATATATATAAAATTATCAAACACACATATGTATATGTGTGTGTGTGTGATAATATAAAATATATATGCGTGTGATAATATTTTCGGAAGAAATACCTGCATATATGTACGGAAGTCGTTCTAAATGAAATAAAGACGGGGTGGGTATCATTTAAACGAACGACCTTTTGTTGTTCTCCTGAATTTATTTTTCTATATAGTTAGCACTATTCTCAATTCATTTTTGCCAGAAATTCAATGGGATATTTCTTGCTTCTGACGCACGTCCATAACAGATTGCTTTCTTAGAATATAATGCCTGCAACAAAGAGATGAAATTTCCAGGTCATGAATAAATAAGTTTAGTCATCATAACAATGCCATTTACAATTCCCTCTGATCTATTTGGGCGGAATTACATATGGGACATTACTTTTAGAACGCCTTTTCATATATATATATATATATATATATATATATATATATATACATTTTAGCATACGTGCACTTTTAACATTATATATATATATATATATATATATATATATATATATATACTAGCACGCTACTTAGTATATATATAGCATTTATATATATATATATATATATATATATATATATATATATATATATATACTAGCACGCTGTTTAGCGTGGCTTGGTTGTAAGATACGTTGAAATATTATATAATTTATTTAATGTGTTGAAATATATAATTTATTTCATGCAGACTTCGTATTTATTATTATACGGCAAGTTCTCTCTTCATTATTACATTGTACCCAATATATATATATATATATATATATATATATATATATATATATATATATATATATAGTAATGGTTTCACAAGTTTTTAAATAAATACACTCTTATTTTCAGATTTTTTTTCTTTTAATAGAGCACTCTGTTAGAATCATTTTTCCAAAAAATATAACCGAGTACATAATATTACTATCAAAGTCATCATCCAAACGAACGTTACAGAAATGATAGCTATTATTTAAACATGTTCACATTTCAAAAGTGTTCTTAAGATAACATGATAAATACTAAATAGATTTTAACTTGAAATTTCTTTTCCGATTTACTAATATTTAATAAAAAACGACAAGATAAAACAATATTTATCGCCTATATACAATTTTTTATCGAATTATGTTTAGGCCGTTAAACTGCAGTTTTACTCAAAATGAACTTAATTTATTGACCGCTGTATGCTACTATAAATTTAATATATTATTATCCAATCTCTCTCGAACATTAAAATATCTGGTAATAGTTTTACGAATGTAGATTCTTTCGTGTTTATAAACAGCTATTATAAACAAAACCATTTAGAAAATGGCATTTATATGTTGCTGACATTGACCCCAACGTCGTACTTCCTTCTGTTTTTCTCTTTGATTTTTGGTATTTGTTGGCTCATAGCGAAAAGGGTGTGAGAGTAATTCGCCGTAATGGATTGTCAAGCGGAGGATCGGTGCTTGCCACCGTGCCGGTACCGGTGTCTCTTCACTATCAGAATCCATTTTCTCGGATGTCATCTCCGTTGACCCTCGAGTGAAATCGTAAATCAACCGAAGATAGAGTGAGTTAGCACTTTAGAACCATCAACAAAACATTTAGGCTCATTGTCCAATCTTTTAAGACAATGCCAAAAATGGAAAATATCAACAAGCCCCCAAGATGAATGTCTGAAATCAGCGCCAGACCATTACTGCCAAACTGTATTTGGTAGCTTTCAAAAAGTGACTCAACTGATTAATGCAAGCAAATCGGATATATATATATATATATATATATATATATATATATATATATATATATATATATATATATATATATATATATTAGGCTTCCTAGCTCGTTAAAAAGAAAAAGTTATAGCCCGTTGACTAAGAATGGGTGCTTTATACATAATATATATATATATATATATATCCTAGGCTTCTTAACTCATTCATATGAAAAATGTTATAGCCCGTGACATAGAATGAGTAGTTCACATCAAATTAATGTTCGAACAGTGTCAAATGTCTGATCAGTTTGGCATGAAATACTGATTCCAATTGAACGGATTGAAGTTTTGGTTTCGGTTTCGATTACAGCTGCTGGAGCTCCAGTAATATATCTTTTTATAAATTATTTTATCAAGAATTCTTCATAAGTTTTGGTTTCGGTTTCGATTATTGCTGAAGGAACTAAATATACATATATTTTTTCATAAGTTTTGGTTTCGGTTTCGATTCAAGCTAATGCATGGATACATTTATTTTATTTTTGAAATCGCAACTTTATACTATATAAAAATCGATAGAACTCTATAATAATATATACGAAATCTGCAAGAATTAAAATATATACGAAATCCACAAGAATCAAAATATCATATTGAAGCGTACTTTGCGACCGGGCTACACCGGGCGTTCCTGCTAACTTGGATAAATTCTTTTTCAGTTTTAACAAAAGAGCTACAATAATAGGGTGCCCCCATTTACGCTGAACATCTACAGAATGCCAACATCAATATATTACGTATGAGTGAGTTCCGTGCAGAATTTCCACAGATCAGACTAGTAAAATAGTTTTCTCTAAGCTATTCTTTGAAACGCCATGTAATAAGGAAAAAAGCTCCTTATATCCCAGAGAGTTCTGATTTTTCCGATTCACGATTCCGAATAATCGTCCCCCCAATATATATATATATATATATATATATATATATATATATATATATATACAGTTGTGCCCGATATTATTCATACCCCCCTTGAAAATTGAGTTTATTAGGTGTAACTTTTGTAAGAATTTATTGTTTACGTCCATATTGATACATATTCTTAATAAACCTCTTCTGATCATTTTCGTCATTTTAAAATCTCGGGATACTTGTAATAAAAGAAATATACAGCTATTTATAAAATCTGCAATGTTCAAAAATAATCATACCCCCTTATTTTTTCAGTATTAATCGAGTTTCTGACTGTTTGTTTTCTGTTTGATTCTTATTTTGAATGTTTTTATACAGCCTTTGATTAATTTCATTTCGTTTTTTGCATTTTTCAGAAATTAAAATGATATCAACTGAAAACCAATAAAAGAATAAAAATTATTAGAATGGGGAAGAAAAAAGAGCTTAGTAATGATCTTAGGACTAAAATTGTGAAGTCACATAAGGATGGTTTAGGTTAAAAGTCAATTTTCAAGAAATTTGAGGTCCCTACAGCAACAGTACAGAGCATCATCAAAAAATTCCAGAGCCACCACACAACAAACAACTTGATTGGTAGAGGAAGAAAAAGGAAACTGTCTGCTAGAGCCACCAGGAATATTGTAAGAAGTGTTAATGCAAATCCAACCACCACTAATAAGGACATTTTAGAAAATCTGGAGTCTTCTGGCATAAAAATATCAAGGCAAACATTGCAAAGGACTCTGCATGAAAATGGTCTGAAAGGAAGAAGACCAAGAAGGACTCCATTGCACACCGGAAAACACCTTGCAGCACGTCTAAAGTTTGCTAGGACCCATGTGAATTCTCCAGAGTCCGTTTTCTCAAGTATTTTGTGGACTGACGAAACAAAAATTGAATTGTTTGGCCATATGGATGCTTCTTACGTTTGAAGGAAGAAAGGAGAAGCTTACAACCCAAAGAACACCATACCCACGGTGAAACATGGTGGTGGTAGCCTAATGTTTTGGGGCTCCTTTTCGGCTAGTGGTCCAGGTAGTTTGGTCAAGATAGATGGAACCATGAAGAAGGAGCAATATTTGGAGATACTCAAGAAAAACATTAGACAGGATGCGGAGAAGCTCCATTTAGGACGAAACTGGGTCCTTCAACAGGATAATGATCCAAAACATACTGCCAAAATAGTCAAGAAATGGTTTGAGGATAATCAAATTAATGTTTTGAAATGGCCTAGCCAGAGTCCCGACCTGAACCCTATCGAAAACCTCTGGCACATATTGAAAACTGAGGTTAAAAAGCGGAAACCTAGATATTTGAGGGATTTGGAGAACTACTGCATTGAAGAATGGTCAAAAATCAGTGTTGATGCTTGTAAAAACCTTGTTGATAAATATCCCAAACGGTTACAGGCAGTTATTAAGAATAAAGGGCATGCTATTGACTATTAGTAAGAGAGGTATGAATAATTTTGAACTAGTGCCATTATTGTTTTTCTTTGTATAATGTTTCAAACTTGCATAATTTATTTATTTGTTGAGTTTAAATTAAATGCTTATGCTTGATTTATTGTTTGAAATCCCTTTAATATTGTCTACCTTCTGGGTTGAGCAATATTCTTATAGAAATCTCAAAGATCCGAGGGGTATGAATAATATCGGGCACAAGTGTATATATATGATGGTCTTCAAAAGTAATGCCTGCTATTTTTTAAAACTACTACGTTGAAAAGCTACAATCACAAATTGCATCACAATGTGCATTGTTCTCCAGAATTTATATAGATATTCACCCCCCTTTTCAATGCACTTTTGTCAGGAATTCAATAATGCGTCTGTTCTTCTGAGAGACGTCCTTGATAGGGATCGATTTCTTAGCATCTCGTGCCATCAATCTCTGCAACAATGAGATGAAACTTTAAGATCATGAATGCATAAGTTCAGTCATCAAAACAATCCAATTTTGCAATTCTTTCTGATCAATTTAAGCTAAATAAAATGGGCGGCGTTACTTTGTACTTTACTCATATATACGCACACAGACCCGACGTTGCCCCGGACTGAATGAGATTAACGAATATTTCACACTCCTATATTTTTATTGTCATGCATCCATGTAGTAACTTAGTCCAAAATATATGTTATTCTACATTGCACTGTGAAGAACTTCCTGTTTCTTTTATAAACTTATTTTATATAAACTTCTTTCCAGTTAACGAAAAAAAAAACATTAAGAAATTTACAAATAACAAAAACAAAAAAAAAAACACACACACGTAAATTTGCAAGCCTTATAAAATTCTTTGCACTTAATGAAAAAAAAGAAGAAATTAACGTGCGGAGTTTGAACCTACAGACCACGTCATGCAAAAAAATAAATAAATAAAACACGCTATCAACTTACCCACAGTAGAATTTTCACGGCCCGTTGTTCTATCATTGTTGCTAAGCGAGGACATGGAAAAATGGCTTTACCGATGATAGATAAATTAAAATAACGGTTTCGATTATCGATTATCGGTAATTATCGGGGAGTATTTTGTTTAGTCGTTTCGAAATCTATAAGGAACAAACTCACACACAGAGACTAAGTTGCATTATATAATTGTAGAGATTATATTGAATCCAATATATAGTAATGATTTAAAAATTTAAAAAGAAAAAATGACTGGTGCGCCCCCACTGAGACTCGAAACCTAAAGGTTTAGCTTACGACTAATTTTTTTGATCTGCCCCTAATGACTAAGCTATGGGAACATGTTTTCCGGAAGGCTTAAAATAAAAAAAAAACATGAACCAATAGCTACTACGTTATGCATGCATGCATATTCGTAATGCCGGCGTTTGACCATCACCTTGGAAATTTCATTTTTTTTTTTTAATTTTCACACTTTTGTATCGATTCTCTCGACCTAAAACCCAACTATAAAGTTCCACATAGGTTCAAATATCTTATATATGAAGTTTCATGTCTGCAGACCAGAATCTCTGGGAGGAGTTTGGTAGGCAAAATTTTATATATATATATATATATATATATATATATATATATATATATATATGTATATGTATATACACTTGTGCCCGATATTATTCATACCCCTCGGATCTTTGAGATTTCTATAAGAATATTGCTCAAACCAGAAGGTAGACAATATTAAAGGGATTTCAGACAATAAATCAAGCATAGACATTTAATTTAAACTCAACAAATAAATAAATTATGCAAGTTTGAAACATTATACAAAGAAAAACAATAATGGCACTAGTTCAAAATTATTCATACCTCTCCTACTAATAGTCAATAGTATGCCCTTTATTCTTAATAACTGCCTGTAACCGTTTTGGATATTTATCAACAAGGTTTTTACAAGCATCAACACTGATTTTTGACCATTCTTCAATGCAGTAGTTCTCCAAATCCCTCAAATTTCTAGGTTTCCGCTTTTTAACCTCAGTTTTCAATATGGGCCAGAGGTTTTCGATAGGGTTCAGGTCGGGACTCTGGCAAGGCCATTCCAAAACATTAATTTGATTATCCTCAAACCATTTCTTGACTATTTTGGCAGTATGTTTTGGATCATTATCCTGTTGAAGGACCCAGTTTGGTCCTAAATGGAGATTCTCCGCATCCTGTCTAATGTTTTTCTGGAGTATCTCCAAATATTGCTCCTTCTTCATGGTTCCATCTATCTTGACCAAACTACCTGGACCACTAGCCGAAAAGGAGCCCCAAAACATTAGGCTACCACCACCATGTTTCATCGTGGGTATGGTGTTCTTTGGGTTGTAAGCTTCTCCTTTCTTCCTCCAAACGTAAGAAGCATCCATATGGCCAAACAATTCAATTTTTGTTTCGTCAGTCCACAAAATACTTGAGAAAACGGACTCTGGAGAATTCACATGGGTCCTAGCAAACTTTAGACGTGCTGCAAGGTGTTTTCCGGTGTGCAATGGAGTCCTTCTTGGTCTTCTTCCTTTCAGACCATTTTCATGCAGAGTCCTTTGCAATGTTTGCCTTGATATTTTTATGCCAGAAGACTCCAGATTTTCTAAAATGTCCTTAGTAGTGGTGGTTGGATTTGCATTAACACTTCTTACAATATTCCTGGTGGCTCTAGCAGACAGTTTCCTTTTCCTTCCTCTACCAATCAAGTTGTTTGTTGTGTGGTGGCTCTGGAATTTTTTGATGATGCTCTGTACTGTTGCTGTAGGGACCTCAAATTTCTTGGAAATTGACTTGTAACCTAAACCATCCTTATGTGAATTCGCAATTTTAGTCCTAAGATCATTACTAAGCTCTTTTTTCTTCCCCATTCTAATAATTTTTCTTCTTTTATTGGTTTTCAGTTGATATCATTTTAATTTCTGAAAAATGCAAAAAACGAAATGAAATTAATCAAAGGTTGTATAAAAGCATTCAAAATAAGAATCAAACAGGAAACAAACAGTCAGAAATTCGATTAATACTAAAAAAATAAGGGGGTATGATTATTTTTGAACATTGCAGATTTTATAAATAGCTGTATATTTCTTTTATTACAAGTATCCCGAGATTTTAAAATGACGAAAATGATCAGAAGAGGTTTATTAAGAATATGTATCAATATGGACGTAAACAATAAATTCTTACAAAGTTACACATAATAAACTCAATTTTCAAGGTGGGGTATGAATAATATCGGGCACAAGTGTATATATAAATGGAAAGAATTTTGTGTTTACTATAGATTCTTTTGCAAATATTACGTAAGTATAAATCATGTAGAATATCGGCATGAATATAATTACACGTAATAGTTAACTAAAGATGGTCATCCCAAAAGAAAACCGAAAAAAAATCTAATTGATAATTAATTAAAATTAATGTTTAAAAGAATATGCTAATTAGTTAGATCTTTTGCAGATGAATGTAATTCGACGACCCATATATAACAAAGTTGTATTTTCTTTTTTAATAAATAGAAAAATTGGGTTTTTAATATGAATATCAACACACACACGCAAAAAATGTTAGGAATATATATATATATATGATGATTGCAACGTCTTGTCAGACGAGTGCCACTCCCTCAGACATTTAAAATCCATGAGCCCAAATGTCTGAGGGAGTATCTATACAAATATGATGTTAAAGAGTCTTAGCTTTGTACGACAGCTAAGTCTCTCTCTCGGTTCAAAATGTTGAGATCCAGCAACAAGCAAGAGCAAGATAGCCAGCAACAAATTAAACTGCAGACCAGCTTAATGCGGGTAATGGTCTTCCGCTTTATGGTTTTTTAAATCAGAGATTTGCTTCTCCTAGAAAGGTTGCCTTCACCACGGCTTACAGGAGCCCTCTCTACCCCAATACACATATACACACACACAAATATACACGGTGCTAGTTGGCCGTTGACCCAGAAAAAGAGTTCATTCGCCCTTTGGAAGATCTTGTTTTTAAATCCTTCAGGGAGACTAGCCACCCTCCTCACCAAACAAGTCTGGTGGGGGAACCAGTTTAGTCGCCGGTGACCCGACCATGAGGCAGGTAGTACATATATATATATATATATATATATATATATATATATATATATATATATATAGAATAAATATATATAGTCAGAACATGCGCAGATATATTTGCATATATACAGAAAAAGAGATAGAGTTAGAACACGTGAACACCAAAAATACAACATACAATATGATCATGCGCATGTATGATTACTTATCTGTGAGATTACTTGCAAAAACCTACAGAGGGAAAAACTTATTCTGATATAAACAAACACATGTATACTTATATGAAATAAAATGAACAAAAAACTGTGAGCCATCGTAGATTTTTTTTATGAAACTTCGATTGTCAATATTTTTAAGCAACATTTCTTGAATGTTAAATTTTTCCTGAGACTCATTCCATTTTAGACAGTTTTACAACTAAAATAATCTGATGGATTTTATTTAAAATTGGAATTAGGATTCCAGACATCGGGTTTAGTAGAATCATAACTTGGACTGCGACAACAACATACTCTTTTCATTGGTTTGGCTCTTGAGTATATCCGTTAATATGTTGTCATATAGAGTGATGTGGTTCTCGGTTGATTGACGTTATCTTAGTGTGTGGGATATATATTGGAGAGTCAAAAGAATGAAAAGAATCTTCTGTTGGCACATCTCTAATTAGAACGCACTTTTTTCACAGTTTTTTGACATAGAGTGGAGTAAAACTGTTCAATCGAGTGATTACACTAACCTGGACAGGAGTACGAAATTTACTAATTTCTCTCTCTCTCTCTCTCTCTCTCTCTCTCTCTCTCTCTCTCTATCTATCTATCTATCTATCTATCTATCTATATATATATATATATATATAAATATATAGATAGTACTGTTAAGATATATAAACGCTTTGTGCTTAAATATAAATATATATATATATTTATATTTAAGCACAAAGCGTTTATATATCTTAACAGTACTATATATATATGTATATATATACACACATATATATATATATACATACATATGCATATGTATATGTATATGTATGTGTGTGTGTTCCCATAAGCACTAAAAGATATACACCTATACACATTTGCATTATCCCGTTATTTTATAAGGAATGTTTTCCTTCCATTAACTTTATTGGTAAATGGTTTGTCCATGAGTAAAACACAGGAATAGCTGGGCAAACCTTTGGCGTTTTACTTAAAATTGTGGTCAGTCTATTTTGAGAGATTCACTAAGTAATTCGCACATTGTGTCGCTTTCAAATAAATGTATATTAATGGAACAAAGTAGTATACACACACACACACACACACACACACACATATATATATAAATATATGTATAAATATAACTATATATATAAATATAAATATATATAAATATATATATATATAAATATATGTAAATATATATATATAAATATACGTAAATATATATATATATATATATATATATATATATACATTAGGTTAGTGCAAAAGTAATGTCGTTTTTTTTCGTACATATATCTTATAAGAATATATATATATATATATATATATATATATGTGTGTGTGTCAGTCCTACACGGCGACGTAAAATATGACTACCCTTGTTATAAATCTTTTAATGTTTGAGTCGTTTATTATGTGTTTGAAGATTTTGCATTTCTTCATTCTCTTTTTCTTCCAAAAATGCGTTTTCATCGCAGTTCTTTCTGAGGAACATTTATCGTCACAAAAGTGAAAGTTCCGCTATTCCACGGAATACGTGCAAGAGGTAATATAATGGAAATCCAAACCCCTTCATAAAAAAGTCTTATTGTGGTTTTAATCCGGCAATTGATGTTTTGAATGGTAGCTAATGTTACACATACACATTTGCAAACACACACACACACACACACACACACACACACACACACACACACACACACACACACACACACACGTACACGCACATCATTCATTCATCCAGAGGAATTTCGAAATAAAGACGAAACGTTGATGAACATATAACTCGATTTTTTCCTTTTTATTTCTCTATTTTATCAAAATACTATATCCATTTCATATTAATATATAATATAAAACATATTATTGTCATTTTCACAAAGTCTGCAAATTTTCATTTAGTTTCGGCCTATGGAACCGAAGATATGAAAATTATTCAATTTGGCTACGAGTATATATATATATATATATATATATATATATATATATATATATATATATATATATATGTATATATATATATATATATATATATATATATATATATATATCGTAAGTTATAAAATATGTATGGCGATTAAGCGACACTGAATATTCCGCGCTTCATCCACTCGAGGACTTTTCAGGCTTATGCGCATAAGCCTGAAGAGTCCTAGAGTTGATGCAACGCCGAATATTCAGTGTAGCTTAATCGCCATATATATTTTATAACTTACTAACTAGCTCTACCTACGTATTGAGCACTTTTGAAGTAAATACTTAAAGTTTACGCATAAATTCATACTTTCGTATATTAATTTTATGTGAGTAAATTAAGTAGTTATACATACATATATATATATATATATTTAGTAAGATGATTGATAATTTAAAAGTGAAATTAAAAATATGTTTCATAAGGAGGAACCAACACAAAATCAATAAATTGTACGATCGTTTCGGAAACGATGTTTTTATTGAGATAGACACTAAGTCATGGACAATAATTTTAACATATAGTTTTTTGAAACAAAGTCTCCTTATCAGAAAAGATATTGACGGTTTTTTTAAAGACACCAAAAATAAACCTAGCATTTTTTTAAAGTAAGGCAGATGTATCTGAAAAATATTCAAATATAAAGGAAAGTAGTTACTTTTTTGATGCACTGTTTTTCTTGTATTTTAATTACATGAGTGATTTTACTATTACATTATAATACACTCCGCTCTTTAGACTGCTATTCTAATCCCTCATATATATATATATATATATATATATATATATATATATATATATATATATATATATATATATATACAGGATGCCCACAAAGTCTGGCTACATAAGCTACAGGATGCTTCCATAAAATCTGGCTACTATGGACACCCTGTATATATATATATATATATATATATATATATATATATATATATATGTATGTATATATATATATGGCTGCTTATATCAGTGAAAATTAATATATAATATTAAACATTTTATTTAAAATCTTTACTCTAGTTTTGATCAAAGTCAATTACATTTCTTATTCAAGAAAATGTGTACCCTAATTTAGACGTTTTTCACATATCCAAAAACCCGACAGACACACGTCCTTCGTATCAGTATAACTCTGAACTGCAAATTAGTTCTCCGTGAAAGCTGGCAAGAAAAAATATTTAGATTCTCCCACTTGTCAGCGATCCAATTGAATCGGTTGGATTATCCGTAAAGTATTTTCGCTTCTCATTTTGATTTTATTCAGATATCCCTTTTTTAAAATATTCCTCCGAATATTTTGTATTCTTTATCGTCTCAACGGCAATACATTGTTTCTGTTTGTTTTTATTATACGCTTTATGAAAATGTATAAAACAATTTAAATGAATTCAATGCCTAAAAATGCAATAATTAAATTAATCTTAACAATATCACTTTCTCTCTCGTCTTCCCCACGTTCGCATGAGTGAAGATTACTTCCACTAATAATAATTGCCCTCTAAATATGAAAGCAACAAAAACGGCTGAATCTGGCCCGTAATATAATTATCAACTTAAGTGGGGTTATTTATTATTATTATTATTATTATTATTATTATTATTATTATTATTATTATTATTATTATTATTATTATTATTATTATTATTATTATTATTTATTTTATTATTTTATTTTTTTTTGGTTTTAAGACTTCATGCTCAAGGCTTTTAAGGTGAAGAAGCAGCCATCTTTAAATTTTTAACCTGCGACGTAAAGGTGGCTTTTCATAAACGTGCACATAATTAACATTTGCACGTGTTCTTTGCAGGCTAAAAAAAATAGTCTGATTTGCATAACTTCTTTTGATGTTTTTCCGTGGTGATATAGTTTTCTAAATATTTGATAACATGATTTTAATCACTTGTGGAATCATGTAACTACGTTAAATCGTTTTTATTAATTGCATGTTCTTTTAGTTAAATATTAGTTGGTCACCTGGCGTTGCCTGGTCGTACAATACACTTAAACAAGACATTTTAATTTATGCAGATTGCGTATGTATTATTATAGAATCAGTCCTCGATTGATTATTATATATTACGACGAATAATTTGCCCGGTCCACTTATTCGCCAAAAAAAAAAAATAAATTATTACGATAATACAATAGAAAAATTATAATGATAATGTTGTTCATCAATTAAGCTACACAGAATATTCAGCGTTTAATCCTCGTGAGAATTCGCCAGGCTTATGCATGAGACTGACGAATTCTCACGAGAATGAAACATGGAAAATTCTGTGTAGCTTAATTGCCATATATATTTTCATAATTTACTACCTAGCTCTACTTTTATATTGATCACTGTTGAAGTAAATACTGATAATTTGCACATAAAATCATATTTTATATTAATTTATGTGATATATATATATATATATATATATATATATATATATATATATATATATACAGGGTGGCCGAAAAGTCCCAGGACACTATACATGTATTTTTAATAAAACACGGTATTTTTTAATGAAACACACAGAAAACATATATATTCAACAAAAAAATAGAACTTTATTAGAAACAAAGCAGAAAACAACTAGAGTAATTTAGTGGTCTTGGGGATCAGTATGTTGGCCCTCGTTGTTCTTGCACAATTCCATTTGCCTCCAGGTTCTTTGTGCCATTTTTTTTTTTTTAGAGAATTCCTTGATACGCTAGCAAAAGCTGCAATAATCATATTTAACAGCATTAGAATATTAAAAATAGAGTGTCCTAGGACTTTTCGGCCAGTGTCCTGGGACTTTTCGGCCACCCTGTATATGGAATCCCTTTCTCGGAATCCTTTTCTCTTAGCGTAAAACGATACTCTTCCTCTTCTCAAAAGAATAAAGTTCTCAAACATAAGCGTAGCTTCGAAAATATGTAAACAAAAGAACAAATGAATGCCCTGATTTCATTTACTCTAGTAATTCGGTAGTCAGTGTCATGACCCACGAAATTGTGAGATTCTTGACAATGCTGATCACAGGAGAAAGGGATCTTGCGTACGGGTCTCAAATCTCAGCATCAAGAAACGAACATATCTCGTCACACTAAAAAGGCGTGATAATAGTTTCAAACGTCGAACAGGAGCCATTTTGAACTCAATTTCGAACGGCTTATCCGATGAGGCTACTTCACACTTTTATGCAACAAGTAGAGAAAATAAATCCTATTTATTTTTCAATTTAAGCGGACAACAATAGTAAGCCGTCTTAATAGTTTTCAATAAATCAGGTAGATAGGAATTTACAAATTAGCTCAGATTGGTTGTTTGTGAATAATTGTGTGTATGTATATATATATATATATATATATATATATATATATGTGTGTGTGTATGTGTGTGTATATATATATAGAGAGAGATAGATAGATAGAGAGAAGATAGAGAGAGAAAGAGAGAGAGAATAAATGAGAAAACACTATATTCCAAAATTCATGATGGTACCATCCTATAATTTATTATTTTAATTCAGCTGACTTTTACAATTCTAGACAGTATCTGTTTCATAGCGCAAAATTAATCGCTTAATTATTATATCAATCAGTGAATCTATTATGCCCTTAACTTATCAGAAGAAATAGCAGCAATCAATCCTTGAAAAGGTATTTGCAGCTACTCTTCACATTTTCGGATTTTAATCATGTCAAATCACACTTCATTTCCCAACATCATGAATTTTGGAATATAGTTTTTCTCCTTCATTCTCTATATTGCTCTGTAATTACATTGAACTTCTAAAATAAGGATTGGTATATATTATAAGAAAATATATTTCTACACACATACAGACACACACACACCACACACACACACACACACACACACACACACACACACACACACACACACACATATATATATATATATAAACTAACATAATATAAAAAACAACAAAAAAAATTAACTCATAGGTTTAGAATAGGTCAGAACACTAAATCTCTACGCTCCCCGCTAAAATAGCACACACAAAGGAAGGGCGGAACCGGAGGTCAACTAGGCCTTTGTCCTGTAAGTACCTGCTCATCGGCTGATTAGGAAGGGTGCGGTGGAAACTAGAAATCTGATTGGCAAACTAAAAACTCAATAGATTTACGTATATAAAAACGCGAAACAACCACAGCTCCTCGCATAAGCCTGATGAATCCTAGTGTGGGTGAAACGCGGAATAGTCTGTCTAGCTTCATTGCCATATGCATTTTATAACTTACTACTAAATATATATATATATATATATTTAGTAATGTGATTGATAATTTAAAAATCAGATTATAATTAAATTAAAAATCCGTTTCATAAGAAGGAACAACAACAAAATCAAGTATTTGTACGATCGTATCGGAAAACAGTGTTTTTATTGTGGTAGACATCAAGTTACGGACAATAATTATTACATATAGTTTTTTAATAAACAAGGTTTCCTCATCAGCAAATTGTGAAGGGTTTTTATTAAATTTAAAAGACACCATAAATAAACCTAGCATTAAAAGTAAGGCAGATGTATCTGGAAAAAATTAAAATAAAGGTCTAGATTTAAACTTGATAAGAAAATTAATATGGGTTAAAGATAGAAAAGAAATAGAGTAAAATATAAATTTGGTTTAAGTACAATATTATACATACATACATACACAAATATATACGTGCATATATATGACAAAATAGACACACATATACATATACATAGATATACAGATACATACATAAAATATAGGTACAAATATTTACCTTTTAATTTTTTGTCTTTTGAAATCAGGAACTATGGTTAAAGTACTCATATAGATGCTTGCTATAGCTTTTTAGCTTATGGAATGATAAATTTTCAAAAAGGACGCCCGTGTAATAATTTATTTCCTTAGCATACTTCTGATTTAAAGACGCTACGGTTTATAATTCGAAAGAAATTGTAAGTTAATGTTATTTGTATAATTACATAATGCAAGGGTGATAATTAGTCATATTTTCTTTAATTAAAGGATGCAAGGGGGATAATTTGTCTAACTTAATTTATTACAGAAAAAAATTGTAATCTATTTTTACTAATAAGTAATTTTTAATGATTTAAGGTGGTTTATATTTATTAAATTTAAACCAACGTTTATGACTGCATGTGAATATTAGTTCCTGTCTTGAATTTAATAGGGTGGTTGCATTTTTTATATCTTCATATTTCAAAATTTTTAGGGTCTCTTTTGTACATTGTGCACAGAATTTATCTCCTGGTTTATATGGTTTGCAAGATTCAATTACTCGCCATTTCAAGTTGAAAGACATATTTCTATTTTTGAGTTGCCAAATATAGTTGGATAGAGTAGTTTGGTTTGACAGAGAGTTAATTTTAAAAGCAAGCATCTATATGAGTACTTTAACCATAGTTCCTGATTTCAAAAGGCGAAAAATTAAAAGGTAAATATTTGTACCTATATTTTTATGTATATATATGTATATCTATGTATATGTACATATGTGTCTATTTTTTCATACATATGCATGTATATATTTGTGTATGTATGTATGTATGTATAATATTGTACTTAAACCAAATTTATATTTTACTCTATTTCTTTTCTATCTCTAACCCATATTAATTTTCTTATCAAGTTTAAATCTAGACCTTTATTTTAATTTTTTCCAGATAAATCTGCCTTACTTTTAATGCTAGGTTTATTTATGGTGTCTTTTAAATTTAATAAAAACCCTTCACAATTTGCTGATGTGGAAACCTTGTTTATTAAAAAACTATATGTAATAATTATTGTCCGTAACTTGATGTCTACCACAATAAAAACACTGTTTTCCGAAACGATCGTACAAATAAGTGATTTTGTTGTTGTTTCTTCTTATGAAACGGATTTTTAATTTAATTATAATCTGATTTTTAAATTATCAATCACATTCCTAAATATTAAATTAGCTCTAGGATATTTACCTATCGAGCTTATTATATATCTAAATTACAACGAGCACTTTCTCTTTCCTGTATTTTAATTAAACTACTAATTTCACTATTACATTAAAATACACTCTGCTCTTTAGACTATTGTTCTAATCTCCTTTAAATTATATATATATATATATATATATATATATATATATATATATATATATATATATATATATGGCATGCAGATTTTTAAATATTAGGTGATGTTTAGTAGTGTTGTAAAAACTAAGTTTTTAATTGTAAGGATATCTAATTTTTATTTTCTCTTATACAGTACGAGCAGAATTACCTGATGTCGCATGCGGGCATGTTAAAAAAAAAACAGTTAAAAACTCAGTGTAATATTTGTCGGTACTTATGTAGAACACGAACCGTGCTAAAATAACAACGCTAAAATTTCGAAACCCATTCTAAACAGGAATAAGTAAGAGAGTTTCTTAAACAGGTCTGTACTTTTACCTAACAGTATAATCAACAAGGGTTTCGTGGATATTGAATTTCGTATTCTGTAGAAATACCATTTTTTCTTTTAAAATTTCCCATACTCTACTTTTTTCTTCCTTATATATCTTTCTTTCCTCTTTTTCTTTCTTTCCTCTTTTCCTTTCTTCCCTAGCCATCCGTGTGTTTAGCCTGTATGGCTCACTCTTTCTTTATCACCACCGTTTTCTATATCATTCCTTTTGTTTTCACTTTCTCTGACAACCGAAAAAAATCGTTTATATCCGTTCATACAAGATAGGTTTTTATTTTCTGCTTAAAACAACAAACTACTCTTCGTCGACATTAAAATGTGAAACACCATCTCATCAACATTGATCTGAATTCTAGTAATCCTGCCATTAATAATTTATGGCTGACCTTGTTTTACGGTTCAACTTTCTATTAATTAATTGAACTAACAAAGAAAATATAAATCAACAGACAACCGTCGTCGATATGGTCATTGAAGCTGTTTATTATTTTCATTTATACATCATAATCACCTGGACACACCGGTTCTCGTTTGATCACACAAGTTAAGCAACGTTGCGCCTGCTCAGTACCTGATGGGTATCTATTTGAGTATACAAGTCACTGTGTATAGGAGAACATTGTAAACGCCTTGCAAGAGCTGCAGAAAACTAACGACGTCATCTCCACTAAGGGAGATATACATACGACAAGGGACCGCTTGTAAATTTCATCGGCGAAGGTCGGTTCAACCCGCTTTGCTTGAGTGTCGCTTTGGTATTATAATTGCCTGTAGATAATGAAAAATCTGTTTTGTACAAAAAACCAAAACAAAAAAAAACAACATATTTACTATTAAAAACGCAACTAGAAAATAAAACAGAAAGAGAAGAATAGAAAGTTTACTCAATAAATTTTGAAATAAATTTCCACGTGGTCATTTTACTTCTAACATTAAAAATGACTTTGCAAACTTTTTTTCTGATTTAATGTAAGTAAACTAACGAGTAACACTCTCTCTCTCTCTCTCTCTCTCTCTCTCTCTATATATATATATATATATATATATATATGCATATACACGCCTATCAAAATATATGCATATATATATATGCATATTAAAATATATGTATTTTTAGGTAGCATTTTTCTCTAAGGCATATTTCATTATTATATTTTATTCATTAATTCATATTATTAATATTATTCTATTTTTATTCATAATTCATAATCTTATATTTTATTCATTAAATAAAATAGACGTTTTTTTGTCTATTTATTCTATTTTCGATCCTCCCCAACTTCCGATTAACAGTATCCACTTCTGGCGGTAACTGGCTGATGTAATCATCATATTTATCATAAGTTCGAGTGCTTTTCAATCCTTCAAGATTCATCACCAGGGATAAATTAATCTAACTGGTTTTAAATAATTTATATACGTTTATTTTAATTAATTTTAATCAATTGAAAAAAGGATAAAATAAATAGCGAAATACTGGACAAAAAAAAAATTATTTCATTATTATATTCGACATTCAAATGTTTTAAAAAACTTTTTTCATTTAAATTTTGTCTTCAAAAAGTGTGTGACCATCTTCTCCTTTAAATTCCCGCTCCAAAAACCGAAGCATAACACACGTGGATCTACTGTAAAAAAATTAACATTTTTATTCTTTTCTGCTCCGAGGCATTTCCCTCGCCGAAACACCAAAATGAAGACAAAAAGGAAAAAAAAAATCACGGATCAGACCTCTTACCTTGATGAGGTTATTTATAAGCGAAATATTGGACAAAAATATAAAATGATTTCATCATTATATTCGACACTTAAAAGTTTTTCAAATTTTTCACACACACACACACACACACATATATATATATATATATATATATATATATATATATATATATATATATATAGTCATCGACATATAGTACTGTTTCGTTATATCACAACTTATCAGTGCCGCTAGACTACCACCTTTCCCAAACCGAGGATTAAACCTAGAACCATCGCGTTGACAGTCAGCAGTTCTACCCATTGGCCGACGGAAGCGGTGCCCGCAAATAACTTCGACAAATGTTTATTTTAAACAAACATTCGTCCATCACTTTTTAAGTGCTCAAACCGCTTATTTACAAACAAACAGACATCCATATACGAGGATCATTCCAAAAGTTTTTTTTACCTCTAAAAAAACTTTTTACCTCCTATTTTTTTTTACCTCTAAAGGAATTGAAAGGCTGCAAAGACGGAAGTAGTACAATTACAACGAGCGACCTTTGGAGCTACAGAAATTCTTTGCTACATAGTCATTACCACTCTCAGTGTAATTTAGCCATCGATGGGTTGGTGGATTTGCATTAGGGTTCGCAGTGCGCTTTATTACTCTGTCACCATTCTGAAATCGACGAAGCCATCTCCTAACTATTCTGACATCAACTGCATCAGCTTCTTAAATGTTCAACACGCGTCGGTGAATGTTGATAGGCTGCATCGATAAATTCTAAAACATATTCCGACATCTGTCTATAAGAGGGGTTGCTTTTTTAGAGTATCTCACTGTAAACATATTTAACAAAGCGATGAAACTTTCTGATCATTAAATACATCAGTTCTTACGTGGGAGGGGGGCACCAGAAGGTTGCCGACATCCTGGGTGAAAGGAATTTCTTTGGAACAAACTGAATTGGAACTTGGAACGCCCAAGTCGTTAATCCGCGTAGTTAACCACTGGTATATTTTTATTGTCATCGAGATCGGCTAAATCGCCTATTGTTTTATCTAAGAACAGTGCCATGTACATAAAGTCCATTGGTGTGAAATTTTATTAAAAAAACGTTCCAGCCGTTTTGGAGCCCATAAGGAACGCACTCACATACAGAAAGTTCCCTTTTTATATAAAAATAGATAATATATATATATATATATATATATATATATATATATATATGAATATATGCATGTATATATGTATATGTACATTTTAAAAATATATATATATATATATATATATATATATATATATATATGGTAAAACTGGTAATTAGTAAAAACCTGAAGAGAGTGCTCAATACTATTGCAGAGCAAATATGTGTTTTATTTTTATTACTGTTTTATCTGTTTATTTACATATGTTTCAGATGTTGGGCGATGTTTCGATCCAACAGCTTCGTCAGACCTTACAGAAGTGGTTGTTAGTATTAGGAAGAAGTGTTTTAGAAGAAATACGAAAGAAAAAAAAGAGAGAGAAAAAAAGGAGGGGTTGAGGTAGGAGCTAATAAGTGTGGGAGGGAGACGGGTATTGACAATATTTCAGTTTTGAAGGTAAAGATACATTAGATTGTATTGTGTGTGTGGGGGTAATAGATTCAAGTAGGCGTGGGTATATATATATATATATATATATGTGTGTGTGTGTGTGTGTATATGTCTATATATGTCTGTATGTTTATATTTTTATTAATATCTATATTCATGTAATTGTATATACGTGTATAGGGGTAGATGCGTGTGTATGTGTGTATATATATATGTATGTATGTATATGTACATCTACTTCTTACTGGAAATCTATATCTCCATATATAAATATATTGGTAGGTGTATATATTTATATATATGTATATGTGCATATATACATTTGTGAGTGTATAAATGTGTATAAGAGTTGTGTGTATGCGTGTGTATGTCTGCATATGGATCATGTACGTCTGCATATACATTGTTTATATATATGTGTGTGTGCGTGCGTATGTGTCTGTATATGGATGTGTAGAAATGTACATATGTATGCATATGTATGTATGCGTATTTGTGCGTGCGTTAACGTATGTATTTAAAAAAACCCATTGTAAACTGAAATGAACAAGTCAACGCATAGCAACTACGAAAATTTTAAATGAACCTTGTACTTGCCAAAAACATAACATCTACACTAACACTTTCCCTCTCTCTCTCACCCTATCTTTCTGTCCCGCTCTCCCTCTCTTTCCCTCTCGCTCTCGCGCCCTCTCTCTCTCTCTCTCTCTCATCTACTTAATATACCTTGCTGAACAAGCAAAATTCAGTTAAAATTTAAATCCTAAAAATTGAAACTCTCTCTCTCCTCACCTTACCCCCTCCCTTTTTCTTTTCGTTACAATCCTCTCTCCGCCTCCCCCTTCCTATATCCATATATCTCCACCCACGCCTTCCTGAATATGATACCCCCACACACAATGCAATCTTAACCTTCAAAACGGAAATATTGTCAATACCCCTCTCCCTCACCCTTGTAATCTCCTACCTCAAATCCCACCTTTTTCTCTCTTTTTTCTTTCGTATTTATTCTAATACTTCTTCCTAATACTTACAACCACTTCTGTAAGGTCTGACGAAGCTGTTGGATCGCAAACACAGTCCAATATCTGATATACATATATATATATATATATATATATATATATATATATATATATATATATATATATATATATATATATATATATATATATATAGGGTGACCCCAAAAAACAAAACAAAAGCTAAATGGAGGCTATCTATAATATATGCTGTAGAACGGTGATTGTTTGTTTGGTTTGGTTTTACGGCATACCAACCCTTTTCGGGTTATTTAATGCCGAATACAAAGACTTTGAAGAAAATTTTTTTTAATAGAATATATTTGTTGTTTTCACGTCGGTTTCTGTTTAACCCATAGTTGGGACCCTAACAGGTACTACCACTCCGGGTCCGAGTGAACCTGGGAGCAATGGTAATTAAAGGGTGGCTCCACACTCCCCAAAACCCACAAGCTGGGGCCTCACCACTGGATATAGTTTATGGTCATATCCAGAACCCCCATTGAGGGACTTTTACCCTCTGCAGGGGGGCAGTCGGCGTATTCTAATGCCCCACCGACAGGGCCAGTAGAACGGAGAAAAAAAAAGCCAAAGACCCTAGTTTTTAGATGTGATGCTTTGAATATAATAAACTAGTTATAACCAAAGTTTCATTTTGATCGGACAAAACACTAACAGGGCCTAATTAGAGTTTGGGCCCGGTTTTTTTGGTCACCCTGTATATATATATATATATATATATATATATATATATATATATATATATATACATATATATACATATATATATATATAAATATATATATATATATATATATATAGGAATATACGCATGTATATATGTATATGTACATTTGTGCATATATATCATATATGCATATATACATATAAATAAGTATATATACATATATATGTACACACACATACATATATATATTTATATTAAGGTTCCTCTTTCTTGGTATTCACATTTGAATCTTCCCTAATTATTTTATTGCTCATATATTATTTTTGCTTTCTATAGCCAGTTTGGCCTTAATAAAACATCGATATCCATTTAACTCTTATGCGTACTTATTACATCAATCACAAAACCGGTATCAATGAAAGTTGCTAAGAAAAACTTTTGGTTTTTATCAACTGAACAAGTCTATAAAATCTGCTGAATCATTTCTCCTTAAACTATTATGGATGTTTCTTCTGACTGTTCATTTAAATAAAAATAAATATCAATTTTAAAGAGATTTTCTTTTTAAATTTTAATTTTCTTTCTCTGTATATTTTCTATTATGTTCAGGCCTCAAAGCCAATATAATATTTCTCATTTGCTTTTATATATTGCTTTGTAGGAAATATGTAAAAATAAAATTAAATGAATTTAAATATAAAAGATTACAAAAACACAACACTGAATGATGGTACTCCTATTGCTATCAATGATAATAATAATTATTAGAAGAATAATAATTGCCCTCCGAATATGAAAGTCAGAAAATGGCTGAATCTGGCCGATAATGCATTGATCAACTTAAGTGGGGTTATTTCTTCTTGATTTAAAGACTTCATACTGAAGGCTTTAAAGGTAAAGATGCATCCATCTTTAAATTGTAAACTTTATACTTCAAGGCAGTTTTAAAGAAAGTGCACATACTTAATACTTAAAGTATTCTTTTGCGCTGAGAGAAAAAAATTCTTTGATTAACCTTTGGCAATGTCCCTGACACAAGTGGGTATTCAGAGCCTACTTCATATTTCCCACCCTCCTTCTCTTAAACGATATTGATTCCTCTTCCCTTTTCCGCGACGCCATCTTAGTTTCGTCTCTATCGGCCTCCATCTTTGTTTTCTTCATTTTGTTCAGCTTTATTCTGATTTGTATTTGTCGCTTATTCCTTATTATTTATATATTTTACGTTTTGCTTCAATGTTTTAAAAAGCAAGAAATGCTTTGAGACATTTTATTCTCCGTGAAAACGGTTAGACATTAAACTATAGTGAACCAGTGAAAGGTTTCCTACAGAAATCTACCAATGAATGCCGTTCGGTTTGAAATTTCATACATTATCAACGGCTACTGAACCAATTAATAGGGCGGTTATTTTTTGGTGTTTCTTTCAGAGTGAGGGGAAATATTAAGGGTATTTTTTGTTCTGTCTTTAGTCCCATTTTTATAATTTTTCTCTCACACTTAAAAAAAATCTTCTTCATTCTAGCGTTGCTGGAATTCTTTATGGTTTCATTGTTTTTATATTTTTGTAGTATTTTTATGCTATAATATTTTATGTGCCTGGATGTATGAGTCTATATGTGCCTATACACGTGCATTGGCTTGAATATCTGTATGTCTTGTGTATGCAAACGGGTAAATTATGTGTTGTCTACGGTTGTCTATAAGTATGTATGCTTGTTTGCGCTGTAACTGCCTATCTTCCTCAGGTGCCTCTCGTTAAACTTATGAACTTTTATGTTGAACTTGGAAATCTAGATTGTATTTCGAACGCGGGATAGTTAGCTTTCATTCCGTCAGCCATGACCATGTAGCAGTTTTTATAATTCGCATGAACGATACTAAGACTGCAAATACGTTTGGCTAGACATGGTTGACAGAACGAGAGCAAGCAACACTCGTGGATTACATAAACCGTCCCGGTTGTGATTCCCTAGATTTCTGAGTCCAACACACAGCTTGCCGAGTTCGACACAAAGATGCACTTAATGAAAATCGGTTACATCATAAGAGATATTGTCGTCATAATATGCAAAGCGAGAACAGCAATTCGAATAAACATACTTTTTTTTATGTCTTTTCCGTTGGTTTCACAGATTTTCAAGTATGAGTTTGATGAAAGAGTTCCCAGCGAACAGACTGGATTCGAACTTAGCACATCCTGGTTTTCAGTTCGTGTCGTTACCCACTAAGCCACCGTCGTCACTACACACAATTCTTTTTACGCTGTTTTGTTCTTTCGTAATTCCACCATCTTTTTCTCTCTAGCCTTATTTGACACTTTCTACATATTTTATTTTCTCTATAGATCTCTTTTCTTTCTTTACTGTTACTTTACTCGACATTTTCTCATAGGTTTGCATTATTATAGCTTATTTTCCTCTTCGTTCTAAACGTGTTTTTGTTCATTCTTGTATTCTTACGTCATTAATTTAATCATTCTTTTCCTTTATTTGACTATTATGTAACACATAATACATAGCAGTAATTTCAAAAAAGCAAAAAAAAAAAAAAAATACGACTTCGGTGCCATCAGCTAACATCGAAACTAAAACATACAGCCATTCAGCATTATTCGTTACCATCTGAGCGAAACTCTACGCATACAAAAACTTTAAAAACTTTTTATTAAATATGTAAATGTATATTTGCGCATGCGTAGAACTAACATGTTTTGTCGACTTGCGCTTGCTAGGGTCTAATTTTTCAGTCTCCATCCTTTTAACAGCTACTTGTATCGGATAAACGCCAACTAAAGCATGAAAATATCATCAGAATTGTTTCTAAATTTTTGAGATGAGGATTGATTATTCGTATTATTTGGATTATTCTGATTGCTGTTCTCATCTTGAGTGATAAAATTCACAACGTTTCGTTCGATGTAACCTCCGACCTGCGTCAGGTATCTTGTTGAACTCAGGAATATTTCTGTCAAACCGAGAAATATTTCTGTCAAAGTTAGAAATCGATACAAAATTTCACACGAAACTCGTTATTAAATCCACGAAGATAGCATACTATCGTTCCGTCAGCCATGACCGAGTAGACATACTTCTTCTTATTTTTTATTCTCTCCAAAACTCCCCATTTTTACCTCATCAGCTTTATTTCCCTCATTTTCTTTTCGTACTCCTCATCCCTACCCTCTCCTTGTTTTATTTACACTCTCCTGTTGTTTTTGTTGTAGTTTGTCCTCGCCTTCTTCTTTTTCGCCTTTTTTTTCTTCTTCTTCTTCTTCTTATTATTATTATTATTCTTCTTCTTCTTCTTCTTCTTCTTATTATTATTATTATTCTTGGTCCTCATTCTTTCCACACACTTTCTCTTACTTCTTTTTCTATCTTCATATCGATCCACTTTCTCTTTATTCCACCCATAAACATCTTGCTCTATGTTTTATCTGCTTATCGTCTTCCAACTACATTTCTTTCCTCTTATTTCGTCCTGTCAAAGATTCTGACTAGATACTTTTCCTTCGTCCTAATCTTCCCCTATTCATATACCTCCATCTACTGTTATTATCCCTACTTTTTCATCCGTTATATTTTCTAATGTGGTTTTCGACGCACTATCTTTTGTTTCTAGATTCAGTTCCCTCTTATTTTTAGATTCCAGGCACTCGAACTACTCCTGTTTCCATTCTTGCTTCCCCTTGTCTGATTTTCTATGCTTTCTGTTTCTGCTCTTCCATTTATTTCTTCTTTGTTGTTAGTTTTTCCTTATTTCTATTATTTCCACCTACTCCTTCTTCTTCTTCTTCTTCTTCTTCTTCTTCTTCTTCTTCTTCTTCTTCTTCAACAACAACAACAACAACAACAGCAACAACAACAACAACAACAACAACAACAACAACAACAATAATAATAATAATAATAATAATAATAATAATAATAATACCACCACCACCACCACCACCACCACCTTGAGATGTTAGGAATGTCATGCGGGGAGATTTTTCTCTTTGAAATACGAAGAAATTTCAATTTCTTTCATAAACAGTGATATAAATCTATCTACCTATATATCTATAAAAGTGAACGTGTCTGTGTGTCTGTCTGTGTACATTTCCCTACGCATTAACTCTGTCAATTTATAGTCTACCAACTCGAAATTTGATATACAGGGTACTGAGATTTGGGAAAAGCCCAGAACAATAAATGTTAAGGGGTCATAATAGGGGTCAATGTTAAAAAAATTGACCGTTTTTTTTGTTTTTTTTTTGCTCAGCATACACCTCCAAACACCCGGGAAACGCCGAGCCACCCATGCTCGTATATATATAAAAGTGAAATTGTGTGTGTGTGTGTGTGTGTGTGTGTGTGGTTGTGTCTTTCTGTCTGTGTACATTTCCCTACACAATAACTTTGCCAATTTTCAGTCTAGAGACTCGAAATTTGATATACAGGGTATTGAGATTTGGTAAAATCTTTGTAATCCGTTTTCGGACAAAAAATTGGCTGTTTAGGGGTCAAAGTTCAACAATTTCAACTTTGAGAACTCTACCAAACTCCTCCGCCAATATTAGATATAAACAATTGAAATTTTAGATATAGGTTCCTTGGACATGGATCTAACTTAATAAATTTATTTGAGCCCAAATCAATAAATGTTAAGGGGTCATAATAGGGGTAAAAAAATTGATCTCTGCGGTCTCTACCAACTTACTGAGGCAATTTCTGGTCTAAACATTTGAAATTTTACGTAAACGATATTCAGAGATAGGGCAAGCTTTTTAATCGGTTTGGGTCGAAAATTTGAGCTACCGATATATAAATGTATGTATGTATGTTTGCATAAATAAAACTTTCGACAAAGGCGACGAGTTTTCACAAGCTCAGAATTGTTTTGAAGCTCGACCATTCATACGAAAACTACCGAAAAATTAGCATGAATTTCTTCATCCTCAACTAGGCACTTTTTTACAAGGAGTGGTCGCTTTTTTTTCACTGATATTTACGAAAGTCATCCCCTATTTTCGATTGTCTAGCCTTAATTTTAGCCTACGTCACTTCCGGTTTGGCGGTGATCGTAACAACAAAGCGGTACGTTTTTTTCCACGTTCTTTTCCTCCTTGGCGGTACGGGTTCGAGCCTGCCTTCCTATAACCATTTTTTTTTTGCTCAACACACACCTAAAAAAAACCCAGGCAACGCCGGGCACCCATGCTAGTATATCTATAAAAGTGAATGTGTCTGTGTGTGTGTGTCTGTCGGTCTGTGTACATTTCCCTACGCAATAACTGTGTCAATTTTCAGTCTACACAATCGAAATTTGATATACATGGTATTGAGATTTGGGGAAATTATTGCAATTTGTTTACGGCCAGAAATTTGGCTGTTAAGGGGTCAATGTTTAACGATTGGACCTTTGAGAACTCTACCAACCTCCTGCGATAATTTTGGATCTAAACACTTGAAATTTTAGATATAGGTTCCTTGAACATGGGTCCAACTTAATAACTTGATTTGAGCCCGAGAACAATAAATCTTAAGGGGTTTTAATAGGAAAATTGACCTCTAAGGTCTCTACACAATTACTCAGACAATTCCTGGTTTAAATATTTGAAATTTTACATAAAGGGTATTCAGAGATAGGGCAAGCTTCTAATCGGTTTGTGTCTAAAATTTGAGCTTCGAATATGTAAATGTATGTATGTATGTTTGCATGTAAGCCTAAAACTTTCGACAAAGGCAACGGATTATACCAAGATCAATACCGTTTTGAAGTTCGACCTTTCAGACGACAAATATCGAAAAATTGGGTAAAAACATTAATATCTTCACCTTCAACTGGGCATTTTGCTATTTTGAGGGGTCGCTTTTTTCGCCGATATTTTCGAAAGTCATTCTCTCCTTTCAATTGTCTAGTCTTAATTAAAATCTACGACACTTCCAGTTTGGCGGTGGCCGTAACAGCAAAGATGTTACGTTTTTTTCCCGTTCTTTTCCGCCTTTGCGGTACGGGTTCGAGCCTGCCTTCCTACTACCACATTTTTCTTTTTTTGCTCAATACACACCTTTAAACACCCGGGCAACGCCGGGCTTAAATGCTAGTATAATGTAAATCTAAAATCTAAAAAGATATCTATATATCTATAAAATTGAAATGGTTTGTTTGTGTTTGTCCGTGTGTGTACATTTCACTACCAAACTACTTTGTCAATTTTCAGTCTACAAACTCGAGATTTGACATAAGGGGCATTGAGCATTGGTAAAATCTTTTCAATCAGTTTTCGGCCAGAAATTTGGCTGTAAACGTTCAAAGATTTGACCTTTGCCAACTCCACCAAAATCCTCCGCCAATTTTGGGTTTAAATGCTTGAAATTTTAGATGTAGATTACCTGGACATGGGTGTAACTTTTTAATCTGATTTGTGTCGTAAACAATAGATGTTAAAAGGGTCAAAATTAGAGACAAAGTTTCAAAGAATTTGACCTCCGCGGTCTCAACCAAATTACTCGACCAATTCTTGGTCTTAACATTTGAAATTTTATATAAAGTGTATTCAGGCATGGGGTAAGCTTATTATTCGGCTGTACTCGAAGATTTGACTGCCAAGGAGTTAAAGTCTAAAAGATTTGACCTTTGCGGTCTCTAGCAAACTATGCAGCCAATTTGAGGTCTAAACATTTGATATTTTACATAAAGGGTATTCAGATATGCGGCAAGCTTTTTAATCAATTTTAGGGCGAACATTTTGCTGCCAATAGGTCAACTCCTCCGCCAATTTTGGGTCTTAACACTTGAAATTTTAGATGTAGGTTACCTGAACATGAGTCAAACTTTTCAATATATATTTATATATATATATATGTATATATATATATACATATATATATATATATATCAACATAAAGTTATGAACAGTACGTAGGGTCCGAGCAAAGCCGGTTGAATTGCTAGTATAATATAAATTTAAAATATAAAAATATATAAATAGTAATATTAAAATATTATTATAATATATCATAAAATATACAATATATTATATAATATTGAATATATTATGTAATAATATGAATTTTTTACTATTAAAATACATTACATTAAAATTAGAAAATAAAAAGATAACTTTAAAGTGGTTTTCTAGAGAGATCTAAAAATAGAACAGAAACGAATTCTTTTTTCGAGAGCGCAGAAAAGTTTTAAAGTCAGGATGTTCCATTTTTGAAATTCCAGAAGGTTCCAATTCTCATGACTATAAACATACGCTAATAGCGTCATAACTTCAGATTAAATCAGCCCTTAGAATGGGCGCTAAGTTAGAACAACCTTTAAACTATTTATGACTCCAGACAATTTCCTGGGATATCGTTTGGTTGTAAGGAATTTCCTGAAACAAGCCTATTGCAAAGAACCGGACTCTTGGTAAATATTGATTTTCTGATCTTATATTCTGACCAAAGTAATATATTATTATTTCTCAAACTCGGTTATTACACTGCGAAAAAGCTAGTTTTATCAAAAGCCTTATTTACCTCCCTTGCACCTTTGTTCTTGGAAATATGTTTTTCATTATTCATCCGTTCAAAAAATTATTTTCTCTTTTTTCATTTTAGTTTTTGTTTTCAATATATGTAGTGTGTATACCCCTAGAAATTTGCTTGCACATAATAGCAACCTTATTGCATTTCCTCCCGTGAGTACTCGATGTCTTTCTAGAAAAATTCTGACTATCGGACAATATAGGACAAACAATGCTAACAATACGAGATGATGATGATGAGGATGACTTTTCCCCGTTTTTTCCCAACAAACTTTCTGACTTTTTGTCTTCTTTTATAAAGCTTTATTTTCTTTCATAATAAAGGACTAGTACTTATGCCGAATACGGAGAGTGTTAGATTTTGAATAGGATTTTCAAGTTAAATTCACTATTAATGGCATACCTTGCTTACTATATTGTAGAGTAAAAGTAGAGAATAGTAAGAAACGGTCCTCTCCTCCCCATATTAAGAATGGGTTTCTAAATATTAACGTTAATATTTGTGCACGGTCCATATAATGCATAAGTACCAAGGAAAGAATTGGCCTATTTGTCAGATGCATCCACTCAATCCACGCGCTTAGTAGTTTTAAATGCTATTGCAACCAAAAAAACACATCGATCAACGGACGGAGCACCTTTTATAAATTTGAGGACGCATATAAAATAAAGTATTAAAAATATTTCTTCTCGTTTTCATTCTATTTTGCTTCCTTTTTTTTAAATTCTAGTTCTTTAACATTTCTTCCTTCTTTTTTCTGCAACTACGAGACAATACATTCACGCCGAACGCTAACACCTCGCCCCCTTCATCTCCGCAGTCGTTTGAATTATAGTTCCGCTTATTCTATTATCAATTTTTCTGATTAAAAAAAAAAGGATTTTTTGCAGGGGGAAAAAATTGTTTCCGTCTCTTTGTTGCCCGACCGAAACCCTAACACTGGCGAATCGCATGACCGTGTTTGGCCATTCCCGTTACACACGTTTCGATGGCATTCAATAAATTACCCACTAGGTTTCTTCTCTAAAATTCTTCAAAGCAGCTCTCTCAGCTGGATGAACCCTTATCTCGGGTAATACAATAAAAAAGGATTCCACGACTGGGACAAGAACGCCAGAAAGACAAGGCTTCCTTGTCAAAGCAATGTGTTTGCAGTGAAGACAAGACTAATATGGTTTTATAAAAATTCAATAAAATCTATTGGTTTCATTTTTCTTCAGTCGAAGTTCTCAGAAACCAAGTAGCCGCATACCTGAGGCTAACAGGTAAGCTCTATTTAAGATACATATTCGAATATTCCAGTAAAATTCTTCTTTTACCTCGGTGGTTCCCAACCTATTTTGGGCCATGCCCCACCTAGGCATTTCTAAAATCCTGATGCCTCCTCTTTGTGATATTTAATTTTTGTTATTAAAAACCCCTCTGTTATTCAGTGAAGTAAGCTTAAAAGGCCATTAACTTGTATCTAAACAAGGTTCCAAAGAACATGGCATCAATGAAAGAGAAAAATTTTAAAACGAAAGGACATGCCTTAATACAAAGATTCACTATGAAACAATTCACTGTTAATATAATAATAATAATAATAATAATAATAATAATAACAACAATAATAATAACAACAACAAAAATAATAATAATAATAATAATAATAATAATAATAATAATAATAATAATAATAATAATGAAAAAAATAACTCATTCTCAAATTGCCCTATAGTCTTTGGTATAGTAAGCCCAAGGGTGCACGTCCTGCCCATGCCCCACCAAAATATGTCCATGCCCACCGGTGGGGCATGCGCCCCACATTGAGAATGACTGTTTTACCTCCTTAACACTAAGTTAGTAAAGACGTTGGAATATAATTTTCCTCTCCCGAATTATCCGTTTACATATGTTATAGCATACATTTTTTGTGGTCTCTTGGTCTTACTGGATACCGGGACAAGAATCTTTCTTATCTGGTGAAGTATCCAACTTCGTGCTGTTACTTGAGATAGCATGACCTGGAGAATGTGCTCCATTTCTCGTAAATGCCAGCGTGGATTCGCCATATCGCGATCTTTTTGGGGCTGCGAATACTATGTAATTTTGAATATTTAGTCAGAGTTTACTTGTAGTGGAAAGTATTCTAATGTCAGGTTATCCTGACAAGCCCTTGTACAGAGAGACATTAAATACTCAAAGATTGTGTCTAGTAGGCATTCAAGTTCTCTCTAATAGGCATTCAAGTTCTCTCCAATAGGCATTCAAGTTCTCTTCAGTACGCATTCAAGTTTATATATGACTGTGTGTCTATAAAATGAAAGCTTTTAGAATCAACATATAAACACAATTATATTTATATATAAGATTTAAGAGAAGAGACAATGCAAGAAGTCCAGAACTTTTAAGAGCATTCCTAAAAGAGCTACGTCAGCAGAAGCCCTCCAAATTCCTGTTATATTCTATTTACACGAAATTTAAACCATATAAAACTTTCTAGATGAGACAATATAAATGGTTACGAATTTCTAAGCTCCATTCTAAGAGCGCTATGGGGTCGACATCCCTTACAATTTATTCTTTTTCTGGTGAATGTTAAACATTATGTATTAAATTTCCCAGGGAAGACAATGGAAGTGATTCTGAATCTCCATGTTTCATTTGTTCTGTTTCTCTACGTGCTTTTTTTAAGAAGCTTAATGTTGAATAACCCCTTTGAATCTTTAAATACGTATATCCGATTTTAATAAAATTTAAACTATATGCATAGGACATTAATATTCTAAAATTTTTGTCTCTTTAAAATATAGTAAGGAGAGAAGTAAAAAGAGAGTAGTTAAAAAGGACGTACAACCCCAAGCAATGTGGGAGTCTTTCTGCTTAAACAAATAAAATAAACCCTAATAGAAACGAGTTAAAATATATACTTATAAAATATTCTATGCAGATAGTACTCCGAGGGCAGTTGTACATTCGGCAAAGTTAACTAGGGTCAGCTACACCTCCACATGAAAATTAGACAGTTAATTGATTAGCTTCACCACGTGATATTTAAGCAATTTTAAGAGCGTAATCAAATTCGTGTGTAGACAAAGAGTGCGGAAATGACCTAAGCGATACCACGAGGAATATTGAAATCTGAACTCTTGAGGTCACAATTAATCAGCTATGTTGTTAGTGTTTAAGCGCTGATAATCTTGACATAATAATACCCCCCACACACATATTTAAACTCAAATTATGTAAAAATAATTGTATATAACCATTGTATTGGATTTCAGCATTACATCACAAAATTATTTGGCTGAAACGAGAAACGACACAAAAGCAACCAGACACCATAGGACTATAACCAACAAAATAAAATAGAGTACTGCATTTCATTTTAAAGAGTTCTAAAATTATTATGAGCGACTAGGATTTTCCTGATAGGAAGTTTTGAAAAAATATTACCGTTGAACATCATACAGGCTTTACTTTTCTAGTGACATCGTAGCACAAAAAATGAGAAAACAAAACAAAACAAAAATGGTTTCTGTGCCTGAAGATGATGTTATATCGTCGAAACTTAGATGTTGATTTTAAATGAATAAATATTTTGTTTCTGAAAATTATTTTAGATGAGTATTTAGTATTCGTATTAATTTAGATTCTTCGGACTCATCTTGTTCTCATCTTGTGTGTTATTTTTACTACGTTTCGATCGATGTTATCTCCAACCTGCTTCAAGTGTATCTTTGATGAACTCAGGAACCTTTTTGTCGAACTCGAAATCTGCACGGAATTTCGGACAGAACCCTTTATTTAACTAAGCCTGCTTTCTTTCCGTCAGCTATGATTGGATAGGAGTTCTAAGTAATTCGAAATTGTATCTTTAAGTTTTGCCCGCACTGAGAATTTAACCTTCAATCTCCAGAAATGTATGTCCTGTTATGACTGATTGGATGAGGGAATGTTTCTTCCGTTGATTACATAAAAAAGGTTTCGTTAGAAATTCAGTGCAGATTCCGAGTTCGACAAAAAGATATCCAGTAATATTGCAGAAAGATTCCCGCGTTCACTAAGATAGACATGAAAAAGGTCGAATGTTACATAATACAAATAAATATTTGTAAAAAAAATATGTACTGTATTATCTTCTTAAACTTACAAATTTCAATTAACAGAATAGTTTATAAAAAAAGTAGAACATTGGAGGAGTACTGTCGACTACAATTACAGATTCCGCTAAATTACCTACTGCAACTATTATCTTAAATTAACGACTGCCTTCACTTGACACGGAATATGGTGTTATCATTTGGACGCTTTTTATCCTTAAGCTCCGATGTGTATCCAGATTTTTTCGGATTGTTATTTCCCCATTCATACATGTTATGAAAATTGGTAGGAACAATGATGAGAGGGGAGTGAATGCAGATCAAACTCGTCAATGGAAGCTCAGCATTTCAATTTGTAAATCACATAGTTTGCATCCAAGACAAACAACGGTTCTTACGCAATTGCAGCTATCACCTAGATAGGAATCAGTAGATGAAGAGATCGTTGGGTTGAGCGAGGTGCTACAACTTAACTGTGACGCAGCTAACATAAAGACAATTGCCTCTGGCGCAGAAAAAGCCTTCAGTCAATAAAATTACACACAAAATGTACTTTCTTCTGTCTTCTTTAAATATTAAAGACTAATCTATCCACGCATGGAAACAGGATAGATATGTGTTGGCTTTAAAAGGTTATGAAGACTTGTTGTTCATTAAATGAGAGACCAACATCTAATTCTAATTACTTATTAAGTGATCGATGCTCGGGCAGAGTTACGAGGCAACATACACATAGATTCACTCTATTGAAGTCGAACTTATCACACTTAAATTGTCACACCGTGTCGTTAACCACTTAGTCACTGTAACATCCCATTGGGAATACTGCCCAGATGCCATAGGTTCTAATGGAAAAAAAGCTATTTTAAAATATTCAGATTAACTACCGGTTAATTCCCGTCGACTATTATGGTTGTTCTGTATTTAAATATACTGTTTTTTACAAAGAAATCACTGCTTATCAAGGACCAAAATTCACTTGAGGATAAAGATTAATGAATCTTATGTGGTCGGTGAAGCAACGCTAATGATCGGCTGTTGAGGTAATTAAGTAGAATTTGATTATTTAAAAATACGGCTCAAGAAAAAACTAGTTTACATTGGACTTTAAAGCTACCATTTTGTTGCCATCTGAGAAGAAGCTTAATTTCTCTGTTTTCTGTTTTGTCAATTTTTTTCAGTGTCCTTCACTGCCATGAGACGCATTCGAAAGTTTGTGAAAATTCCAAACTTCTACAGAACGATCCCCGACTCAAGTTCCATAAGGGATACTTTAAAAATGCCTGAGGTTTCGTCGGCACAAACGATCTGACAATCGCAATCACAATTGGGACAGTATTGCGAATAATCCAAATAATACGAATTTAACCGAAAATTTTATAAAACAATCACACTCAAACTATGTAATATACAAACTGAAATATAAACACTGGCCTCGGCTGCTAACTTCTGCGTATTTATTTATCACTATTAGGTGCTTTATTTTCTTTTTCTATTTTATCTTTTGTCACTTAGAATTCACACTCACTGAGAATTTCTAAACAGCTACGCATGCGCAAAATATCTCGTTTTCCCCTTTTTTGCCTGTCTTGTCGTCTTTCCTCAATTAATTAAAAAAATCATTTTTCATTATTAGGCTGCTACTTCTATGGAAGAAACTGTATTTATGAAATTTGCATTTAGTTTTAGGTTCAGATAGAGAAGAGGTTGTTGATAATGTTTGTAACTAAAAATCGACGTACATAAGACCTTTGTATTTCATTATCTCTTCCCTCTGCTAAACCAAGCATCATTGGAAAAACTAACTTATACTAAGGTTCATTCTTTATCTTGCTTGAAACATATGACTATATCAAGTTTTCTAGATACTAAGCTGTAGAAATTTTATAGTTATAATGGATGGTAAATGACTTACTTTCAACTGTTATTTCTGGTATATGTTCAGAGAACTTGCTGCGGCATTCGATATTAAACTTTTTACAATTCGCTCGATAGAAGAATGATTAAGCATGCGCATTCATAATAAGAATGAGTGTTTTTCTATTTGAACATAAATTTCATGAATTTCATAAATTTTATGAATTTCATTACATAATTTTTATAAATTTCAGAAATTTTATAAATTCCATAATGTTCAAAACTTTCATAACGTTCATACCTTTTATACATTTAATTTATATTATTAAATGAATATAGCAGTGTTATGAAGATCATTAAGTGAATATTCTCCAGCTAAATTAATTCGCAGCGCAAACATTTACGTTGTGATATCGTTGTAGATGAATCCGCAAATTAATCTATATATCTATAAAAGTGACAGTGTCTGTGTGTGTGTGTGTGTGTGTGCGCGTCTGTGTGTCTGCCTGTGTACATTTAATTAATCTATATATCTATAAAAGTGATTAATTTTAATTTAATTAATCTATATATCTATAAAAGTGACAGTGTCTGTGTGTGTGTGTGTGTGTGTGTGCGCGTCTGTGTGTCTGCCTGTGTACATTTCCCTACGCAATAACTCTGTCAATTTTCAGTCTACAGACTCGATATTAGATATACAGGGTACTGAGATTTGGGAAACTCTTTGAAATCGGTTTGCGGCCAGAAATTTGGCTGTTAAGAGGTAAAGTTCAACGATTGGACCTTTGAGAACTCTACCAACCTCCTCCGCCAAGTTTGTGTCTAAACACTTGAAATGTTGAATATATGTTTCTTTGACATGGATCTAACTTAATAATTTGATTTGAGCCCAAAACAATAAATTTTAAGGGGTCATAATAGGGGTCAATGTTTTAAAAAATTTGACCGCTTCGAGATAGGGAAAGCTTTTTAATCGGTTTGGGTCGAAAATTTGAGTTACCAATATATAAATGTATGTATGTATTTATGTATGTATGTATGTATGTATGTATGCATGTCTGCCTAAAACTTTCGACAGAGGCAACGGATTTTACCAAGATGAGTATCGTTTTGAAGTTCGACCTTTCAGACGACAAATATCGAAGAATTGACTAAAAACACTAATATCTTCACCTTCAACTGGGCATTTTACTACAGGGGGGGATCGCTTTTTTCGACGATATTTTCGAAAGTCATTCTCTCCTTTCAATTGTCTAGCCTTAATTAAATCTACAACACTTCCGGTTTGGCGGTGGTTGTAACAGCAAAAACGTCACCTTTTTCCCGTTCTTTTCCTCCTTTGCGGTACGGGTTCGAGCCTGCCTTCCTACTACCACTTTTATTTTTTGCTCAACACACACATCCAAACACCCGGGAACCGTCGGGATTAAATGCTAGTATAGAATAATAGCTAATTTCAACCTTACAGGAATGTCACGGCAAATATGCGCATCTTCCACATAAAGATACAACGTGTTAACAACATTGCAAGAACGTCTCGTTAGCTTATACAATATCAATATGACCCCCACCTTCCAAATGCAAGCCTTTAGAAATCATTTCTTGAAAAGAGAAATTGCCTCCACCCAAGCATTTACTAAAAAAAAGAAAGGAAGCAAAAAAGGAAATAGATTTCCTTTGCTGACAACTCAAATAGTGTGGGGAGTCATCTGTTAATGCCACGATTGATTTGGTGATTTGTGCAAGGAAAACACAATGTTTGGTGCGTCGGGTCAGGTTGAGGGAGCGCGGCAAAGGATAGAAAAAATGAGAACCAATGTATAGGGATGGAAACGAGTATTTGGGGAGGCGGCTCATGGCTGGACGCTTCTTTACACACTTATAAATAATATTCATCTGTGTGCGTCCTGATTTTCCCCCAGAATTGAGGTTTAGAAAACATATGATAGGTTTAATCATGAGGAGAAAAAAGTTTGAAAGAAGTTATCTTCCTAGTGTTCTTGTTGATTTAAAAGTATATTTTCTTTGCTATTTCTTTACAAGTGCAGTTTGAAAAAGAATCACTAGTTGCAAAATTGCGCGGGTATCAAATATGAAAAAGGTATGATATGGGTGAGTATCAAATATGATATATATGTTGACCATTCATCACTGTATTATGAATGCAATTGAGTATATCTATTATATATAAAGAAAAAGAAACATTGTCTATCTATGCATCATTAACGGCCTCTACCTAACTACTCTGTCAGTTTTTGGTTTACAGACTTTAAATTTGAGACATAAAGAATTTAAACAAGTGAAGCAAATTCGATTTAGACTTTGACCGGTGAAAATAGTTACAAAAGTGTCAAAATTTCAAAACATTGCAACATGGTATGCGTAAGTCGACTTAAAGTGCTCTTCTGCACATGCGAAAGTATAGAATTACGTGGTAAAGTCAGTTATTTGTCCATAGTTTTCGTAATCATTACTCAATAGCTCAGACTCTAACGACTCAAACTGAAGCGTTAAATGTTATCAGTTCGATTCTAGCTAATTGCACCTAAGTCATTTTTTAACATTTTTGAAATTACTACTATATATCGGGACAATATAATAGCCAATAAATATGTGGCTATATAATAATACATACGAAATCTGTATTAATTAAAATATATTCAACGAATTTTACGGCTGGGCACGCTTGGCAAAGTTTGTCAAACCTTGGCATCGTGTTAGTATATATTAGCGGGCGAGAGACGCCCATCTTTGCCCGGTCGTAAAATACGCTTAAATATGATATTATAATTTGTCCGGATTCTGTATATATTATTAGAAAGTCGTGATTTCAAAAGTAAAAAAAACAAACAATGTAATTAGGTGCCATCAGCCAGAATCTAAACCAGAAGCTAAGCTGTAGCATTCAAAGCTGATGACGTTACCACTGTACCAACGTGACACGCATATGAAGTAATTATAAATTAAAAAAAATCTAAGATGAATGTACAAAATTTATAAGGATTTTTAAAAATTTTGATTCATTTTATTTTAACCTGTTAAAGACCCATAAAAGAACGGCCCATAAAAAATCCATTTATTTGAGGCCCCTAGCGCCGCTCTGTGTCTTTTAGTTTCGAAAGACATACAGATTGAAAATATGGAGACAGACAGACAAACAGACAGACAGACATACTGAGAGACTGACAGACAGACATATAGCCTTTTATATATTACATATATAATTTTACATAATTAAAAAACATATTGTATTTTAATATAAATGTTATTAACACAAGAGTTCATTAAAGTAGCTCGATAGTGCAATACTGAAGCGATAAATACTTTTCTAATACACTGCTTCATTGGGACCAGATACCCATGTTTATGCACATCTTAAAAAGGCAGAGTGTATTTACTATACAAGCGGGAACTGTTTCGGTCCAACTGATAATTTTATATTAAGTTCTCTGCATATATGTTTTGTTATTACTTTTATATAAATAAGGGCACTCATTACCACTAGAATTATACATGAAAAAAAAATACAAAAAAAATCACTCCTCCTAAACAGTTCGATACATTCGATACATTCATAAATGATGATTCTGAATTATGTAAGTAGCGCGTAGCATATGTGATGCTAAGCTATAAAGGGCACCCCACGAAAAAAGCTTCCAAAGTGTTAAATGATTGTTGGCAATTTCTGTAGCTACATGCACGAGTACACCATGCTTATGCAATCATCAGAATAGTATATAGAGATTGCTGCTCGAAGATTCAAACATATACACAAAGCCTCTTTTAGTAAGTGTCTATACTCCAGGGAAACTGCAACTGAAGCAGGAAGTCTGAATGGTGTATATATATATATATATATATATATATATATATATATATATATATATATATATATATATATACTTGTTTATTGTTATATGAACATGCTCACATCCCGCTGCTACAAATAGCCACTTGTTTCAATCAAACAACAGATATCATCAGGCAGCGACTTGACTATTCAAAAGTTTAATGAATAACATTCATTAATAATATTAATAACATTCATAAAATTCATAAATTCATAATATTCATTAAACTTTTGAATAGTCAAGTCGCTGCCTGATGATATCTGTTGTTTGATTGAAACAAGTGGCTGTTTGTAGCAGTGGGATGTGAGCATGTTTATATAACAATAAACAAGTATTATCAGCTCTTTTTATTGAGCACTATCTAACAACCTCGTTGAATTCATTAGTCCATTACTTTTGAATATAAAAATACCCGAGTATATATATATATATATATATATATATATATATATATATGTGTGTGTGTGTGTGTGTGTGTGTGTGTGTGTGTGTGTGTGTGTGTTGTGTGTGTGTGTGCTTGGAGGTACAGAATTTGTAAATATATTTTAAAATAAGCGGAAAAAGCGATTAAAATAGCACCACGGGGTGATGGGGGAGGTGGTCAGTCTTTCCCGAAGAGATTTAACTCTTTTATCAATTCCTTTTGTCGGTACAAAGCTTTGCAGTAGAGACAGATTCTAAGATTTTAAATGATTTTTAGAATCAAAGATATGAGTATTCGGATATTCGATTTAGCTACTAGTATATATATATATATATATATATATTAGAGAGAGAGAGAGAGAGAGAGGGAGAGAGAGAAAGAGATAGATAGATAGATAGATATACAACCTTTTTTGGTAATTTTATAAGTTCAAAATCTCTGCGAATACTGACCAGAATTTAACACATGAAAGCTCGTTGAAAAGGTAATGACCTGACTTTTTGTAGAGGGCTATGTGACATTTTCCCTTAACGTCATCTTTTATACATAACCAATTTTTTTGCACTTTTTTTTACATCCATAAAATGTTTCAATCATTGTAATTTGTTTTCCTAGTTTTGCATATGAATTGCAAAATATCTGATATTTCCCCCAAACCTCTAGCATTGATGGAGCGGAGACAAAAACTTGTTGCTATGGGTTTTTAATGATTTGAAATAACAGCTAGGAGAGACTTGATTCCAAATATTTCGCATATATTATTTCTCCCCGCTTCGGTTTATAATATGAAGTAAATTTCACAGAGTATAAAGATTATTTGATACTAGAGATATTTATACTCGTACCCTGTTTCCAAAATGGGACAGACATAACATATGATAAATATTAGGAATTCAGTATCCCCTTGCTGTCATTTCAGATCATTTGAACTATAGTAACAATTTTAGTTTCTCCTCCATCAATGTAAGAGGTTTGAGGAAAATGTACATAAAAGTATATATATATATATATATATATATATATATATATATATATTAAGGATAAGTGGAGTCATTAGAATTTGGGAGAAGATCGATGCAGGGAGAAAAATAGACACTAAAAATAGTCAAAAGGCTATGCGACTAAAATAAAAAAGAACCTCGGGGTACCTTTTGTCAAACCCTTGTCAGGAGATCATGTCGGAAGCGATTAAAATAAAACAATTACACAATTGAAAAATGGAGGCGAAGAGAGGGGTGAAAAAAATTGATAAAACTACACGGGTGAATTAAATGAATGAATAACCCGTGGTATATCGTCCATATTTCAGAACCTGGGACAAAATAAACTAAAAACAAACAAAAAGAAAACGTTAACATGCCTGCAAATAAATGCGGAAACAAAAAATAAAGACGCAATGTAGGCATTTTTTTTTCTCCTCCGGGTAAATCAGAGATCTTTAAACATGTCTAATTTATTCGACAACTCCTTTGCCTACGCTTCACCACATGCTTTATTGTAATACAAGTGCGCACCAATTGATGACTCATGAATAGGTGAGTGCTTGGATGTGCTCCGTAAATGCCCGGAAGTGTTCTGCGAACGCCCGGATGTGTTCAACAATGTGTTTATTCTAGACCCTCTGGACTTTCGGAAAAATGCAGGACATGCTGTGCCAATCTGACTCCCAGCCGTTGAAACGTATGACCCACACAGTCAGCATCACACTGACATTTAAATTGATATACAACTAAACTTTCTTTTTGCCGCCTGTATATATATATATATATATATATATATATATATATATATATATATATATATATATATATATATTATAATCATTATTTGAGGGAATGAAAATTCAAGCGATTAGAAGATTCAGACCCAGGCCCGAGCCACTTTTGATTCCATTTTCTAAGCCTTTATCTCCGAGCCACTAAACAATTGAGAAAATATAAATTATAACTCATAAACATACCAGTTGGGTGTAGACAGGTACGTTCACATGAGCAGAAGTTGTAAAAGTATATATATATATATATATATATATATATGTATATATATATATATTTGTTTACTGTTTTTTGGGGAAAGAATTCCAACAAAGTGCTCGATTACAAAGAAAAACTTTTGCAATATAAGAGCTTACTATTTATTTATTTAATAGTACAGTAGTTCAGAAAAAAACATTGATACCGTCGGTTTCAATCCCAACATAAAGGGGATCAGTTACTGGTAAAACGTAAATGATGTTAGGCTCTCGTCAGCCACGTATATATATATATATATATACATATATATATATATATATATATATATATATATATATATATATATATATATATATACTTTCCCGACTTCCACTTGTCTGAACGCTCCTGTCTATAATACTCCCTATCTTAGGTTGAGCATTTGGGAAGTGATATGCAAATTACTATTAGCGTATGAAGCGATGCTCTTTGTGTAAACAAATCGAGCCTGGGTATTTGTACAATATCAAACATTGTTAATTCACTATATATATATATATATATATATATATATATATATATATATATATATATATATATATATTAGGTTGTTGCATAAGTTCTCGCCGTCTCATAAAAAAAGTGTTCTAAAACATGTTCTGATATTTGGCAAAGTGTTATATATCACTAAAAAACATGTCTGTTCTAAAAGATAATGGTCATCGTTTTCCGCTTATATAAATTTTTCTCGTTTTTCAGAACAGTCAAATGGGTTGTCAAGTTGATAAAAAATCACATTTTCGACATCTTGTCGCCTTGAATCGACGTCAAAAAGCGAGTTAAGTGACCAAGGATATTTGTGCCGTATAGGGAGAAAATGCTTAGAGAACTGTTTGAGATTAGTTTACCAGATTCAAACACAGTAATTTTTACCTCAATGACGCTTCTCGTTCGGGAATACCAATCAACATATACGAATACCATCTATGCTTTTTTTTGAATGGTGGTTAGCCATCAGACATGTAGAGAATTGAGTGAAAAGATGAAGTGTGATTTTGCGATAATTTCACATCACCTTAAGTCGATGGGATTCACACAAAAACTTGGAGTTTTACCCTAAACGAAGTTACTTTTGCTGTTTAAATTCTTTGATTTTCTTAAAAAAAACGAAGGAACTTATGCAACAAACTAATACATACATACATACATACATACATACATACATACATACATACATACATACATATATATATATATATATATATATATATTCATGTTTGCGTAAATCAAAGAAAATTTCTCGTTTTGCTATTTTTTTATCGTTGTCTCCACTTTGACTGCAAGTTTATTGCTCTATGGTCATAATAAGCAGAATACCAATCCTAAACGTATTTTTTACGGTTATCTTCCACGCGTTCGATTCATAGGATTGTCTTCAGAAATAGCAATTTTTGTAACGATTGTTTATGTTGTCTATGTTTTTATTATTTCTGTTTTGCAGTTCCCACAAATTAAAACAGGAGACTCCAAAACTTGCTCGCCAAATTGAGACAACTATTAAAAGAATTGATTTGCTTATTTTTATTAGATATGTATCGATTACAAACTCTTTGTGCATACACAAACTACCTGGCAAATATGCCAGGTGACCTAAGTGCAAAGAGGATACAAAAAATCACGCTTGAATGGACGGTTAGAATCTTTAAAAAGATTTCTTGGTTGGAATATATGGTATAGTTATTTTCTGGCATCCAGTAGTATGCCCCATTCCAGCTTGAACACTGCGTTGCAGAGTCAAAGATGATTTTGTGACTGTGTTCAAACTTTTCAACTGGCAGCAATTATCTTATCCTACACCGAAGATTTCGTAAGTTTATAATTCTCGTATTCTAAGTACAAAAAATTATATCCATGTTAAACTTATTGAATCCGATCTATGGTGGTTGTTTTTGTATTAGTACAGTTTAAATTTATATGAAACCATACTTTATGAGCAAAATAGAAACTTCTATTCGGATAATCGTATGCGACTAGTCTTTATGAAAACATATTGATTTTCAAGATTAGACTAGCATGGGTACCCGAAGTTTCTCGGGTGTTAAAAAGTGTGTGTATGGGGTAAATCAAAACAAAAAGGACAATATAGAATAAGCGAACGTATTCACCTTATTTAAATATTATAACTTTTTAAATCGGATAAACAAAAACAAAAAAAGCAACAAAAAACAGCGAACGTGATGCAAAATAAAGTATAAGCGAACGAAAAAGAAATAACCGTTTTTAAATGTTAAAACTTCTTAAAAATGTTAAAACTTCTTAAAAAATGTTAAACCTACTTAAAAAATCTTAAAACTTCTTAAAAAATCTTAAAACTTCTTAAAAAATGTTAAATCTTCTTAAAAAATGTTAAAACTTCGTAAAAAATGTTAAAACTTCTTAAAAAATGTTAAAACTTCTTAAAACACGTTAAAACTTCTTTTTAAATGTTAAAACTTATTAAAAATATGTTAAAACTTCTTAAAAAATGGGAAAAAACAAAAACAAAAAACAGCAAACGTGATGGAAAAATAGAAAAAAAAACGAAAGAAAAAATGACATAAATAACCCTGTCTCAACATTAAAACTTAAAAAATCGAAAAAAATATATCTGATATCCCGGCTCGAACGTGCAATCTTAAGATAATGACTCTGCCACTATACCGACGGATCTATGGCCGCGTGAACGAAGGTTGTTTTTTAATATTTAAACTAATTCAAGAAAGAACTTTTTTGCACATGCGTGTTTGGCTAAATTGTCATGAAGGAAATATTTTTTTCTATCCCTCTCTGTAGAAAAGTGCCCAGTTGAAAGTGAAGGAAGTCATGCATACATTTAAACAGACAAGAGTTTAATACTCCAGCAAAAGGCAAACTTGACCAGCCTTCCTCTTTAAGCCAACTACGTTTCTCTCATAGATTTTCATAGTTTGAACATTTTTGTTCCGTTGATTTTAACACATCATCATCATCATCATCATCATCATCATCATCATCATCATCATCATCATCATCATCATCATATGAATCCGAAGATTTTATTGTTGGCAATGATTGCCCTAATATTTTTCTTTTCTTTAATTTTTACTGTTTATTTACACCAAACAAGATGCAATGCCACTAAGTCGTAAGGGACCACTCTTTGGGACCAGATTTGCCGGGATACAATATAGAGAGTGTGGCAGTGAAATGTCTGTTCACATTACTTTTGAACTTCTAACTGTTAGTACAGTCTGGAAAGCTAGGGCTTGAAAGGGAATTCCAAAGTTTGGGGGAAGACGCTATTTGAGTAGAAGAGTTTGCAGCATCTATGGATTTCTACAGAGTAGGGTGGAATTTTGTTGCTTATCTCTTTATTTTTCGGGGGTATTTACATCAAGAGAGTAAAACAGGCACAGGGATTCAACATTTCGGCGATGGGACAGAGGTTGGAGTTTGGCCGACAGTGCGGGACATATTATGGTTGGTGACTCTTTTTTTGAAACTTATCTAGCAGCGAGAGACTGATGTATCAGTCGAGATGTGACAAATATTCTATGCATAGGCGAATAGTGGTTTTGTAGAGATAGAGGATACTCCCAAGTGTGAGTGACTTTCTAGCACGGTAAAGAGAGCCCATCTTGGACAGAATTCTTTGTGGAAAGACATTGGGAGAATGTTTCCAGCATCCTAAGTAAAAGCGTTTTATGTGAAAGGATCCGAGGTTGAACTCGGAGTCCCCAGGTCGCCAGTCAGTGTAGTTAACCACTTGACCATCGTCACTTCCCTACACATCTAACAAGTTTCTAAACATTCCGCAGTTATTTATCCAAATAAATTTTCTCGAATATTCTTTTTCATTTTCAAGTTCTTAGATTGATTGCAGACTCTACTTAGAATCTTTCCCGAAAGTTTTGTCAGTTCTTAAAATTAAATTACTTTTCCCAAACCAGCATGAAGTACGCGGACCTGCATCATTAAAATCGTTTATACGGCCAAATTGGAAATTGATGTTTTGCAGGGATTATTAATTGCTTCTAAATCTATCTTTGCGTCAGATGTGGCCATCTTAACTAAAGAATTGCATCGTCGTATTCTGCTTAAACAAATTCTGATATCTGAAATAAACTTTATAATTGTCAACCACCGTTTACTTACAAAGCTATGATAGTCTAATCGATGAGAGGAACTAACGCTATTACTCCCCCCTCTCTCTCTCCCTCCGTCTCTCTGTCTCTCTGTCTCTCTCTCCCTCTCTCTCTTTCACCAACATTCGCCCGCACAAAACAAAAAAATTAAAACAAACATCGAACGTCAAGAATCAGATTGGCAACATTACGGCGAAGACAGTTCCAAAAGTAAAGCCTCCTAGTTGAAACTAAAAAGCTAAAACGTTGAAGAGCTACAAAGACGGAAATAGAACCAATAAAACGAGTAACCGTTTGTGCTCCAGAATTTTATTTTTCTACATAGTCATCACCATTCTCCATGCACTTTTGTCAGCCTCTTTCAATATCTCGGCTCTAAAAGTCCGGAGGGTACTTTGTGACTCACGTCTCTATTCCCACTCTGAAATCGACGAACCTACTTCCAGTCGATGCTGGCACAACTGCATCGGTTTCGTAAACTTTCAACAGGCGCCGATGAATGTTGATCGGTTCAATTATTTCTGCATAGATTTATTCAATTATGCATCTCTGCTTCACACGTACGTCCATGATAGTTATTAGTTTCTTAGAGTCTCGCACCATAAATATCTGTAACAGAGAGATAAAACTTTCAGATCACGAATGCATAAGTTCAGTCAGAATAACAATATAATTTGCATGCTCTTCTGATCCAAGCGAATAAAAAATAGGAAGCGTTACTTTTTGAAGGTCACATAGGCAATTTTCTGTAACAGCAAACCCCAAATAATACATAGTGGCCAAGAATTGTCTAGGAGATTTTTGTCTTGAACATAACAGGCAGACCGAATATTGCCCTGCATTGAATGCGGAACGACGAATGTTTTACACTGCCGTATTTTATTTTCCTTCTCTATCCTGCTCTAAACAAGTATGCCGATCTCTTCCACAAATCCCAAAACCTCAACATGAAATATCTCCAGAAAAAAAATCTCGAATAAACCTAGAACCCCATCTTCCAACGTTGACCCCTACTATCATGTCTCCTCCAACATCAGGGGTCTACGTTCCAACCTTCCAGAGGTTGAAACCCAATTACAGGAGACGAAACCGGACATATTCTTTCTAAGCGAAACTGGAATAGGGACGACCACTTCCCTAGATGAGTTCATAATTAATGGATACTCTAACTTAACAGTTAAATCTGACCCTCAAGATCACCATGGGCATGGAATATGTGTCTACATTAAAGCTGGCTTCCTGTGTGGCAGGGATATCTCTAGAGAAGATCCTAATTTACCCTATATGTGCTTCCGGGTTGCACTTGCTTACACCACTGCATTTATAATTGCCCTCTATCGGCCGCATAACAGCGGAGTTACTATCGTTAAGTGTATATCTGAGAAAATAGACCACATCCTGTCTGCACATCCCTCGGCTAACATCCACATATGTGGTGACTTCAACACCCATAACGTGAAATGGCTGACCCACTCAAATAAGACAGACGATAAGGGGAGGTTTTGTCATGATTTTGCCATTGCTTATGACCTCACTCAGATTGTTCGCGAGCCCATCCGTGTGCCCGATACTACATGTCAATATGCAAGCCTCCTAGACCTTTTTCTCTCGACTTCCCCTGAGCTATGTTCATGTTTCGTTCTTTCTCCTCTAGGATCCTCCGACCACTCCGTCGTATCAGTTAACATAAAAATGAAATGTAATAAGTCCCCAGACGTACCCCTCCACCGTACTGTATACCGATACTCCATGGCTGACTGGGATAGCTTCCATACATTCATATCTGATCTACCGCTGCATTCCATGTTTAAAAATGATGTCCTCTATAGTATCAGACCTGACCGAACGGTTAATTGTAGCCATAGACCGATTCATACCATCTAAAAAATTCCAACAAAAACCTAACAGCCAGCCATGGTTCTCCCCAGAATGTCCTGCTGCCATTGTGCACAGAAATCACGTTTTCCATAACTACCAACGTAATAGATGCACTGAGACTAAAGCTGCTTTCAGGAACACCAGCAACCACTGTCAAAGAGTAATAAAAAATGCAAGAGAGCTATATGCCCAGTCTATTAAATCCAAAGTAGCTGATCAGCGGATTGGTTCCCACCAGTTTTGGCAAATAACAAATAGGATCCTGAACAGAAGTGTGCGTTCTATCCCAACCATTATCAATTGACCGGAGGTCATCTCGTCAGCATCAGACAAGGCTAAACTATTTGCCAAGAACTTTGCAGCTAATTCTACCCTATGCGACGAAGGCCATCAACTCCCCATATTTCCTCCTATAACACAGAACACGCTATGTAACATACAAATATCTGTGCATGAGGTCGCCAAGCTAATCAAGAACCTTGATTCCAGTAAATCAACTTGCCCTGACGGCATCCCAATTATAGTGTTAAAAAAGCTTAACCAGAACTTGCTGCCATACTTACGAATAAGTTTAAGGAGAAGTGCTTTCCAACTCCCTGGAAGACCTCATCAGTATGCCCTGTATTTAAGAATTCAGGTGATAAGTCATCTCCCTCTCAGGACAGGCCAATAAGTATCCTGTGTATTATGAGTAAGTTGCTGGAATCCATATTGAATAGAGAAATAGTCAACCACCTCAGAAGAAATAACCTTCTTAGTGACACACAATATGGTTTCCGTTCTGCAAGATCTACCGCGGATGTGCTAACGGTTATATCTCATAGGATTAGTGAATCTCTTGACAAAGGCTTCCTTTCTAGAGTAATTGTTCTTGACATATCGAAGGCCTTCGACAAGGTACGGGATAAGGGCCTACTTCACAAGATTTCCAGCTACGGAATTACTGGAAATGTTTTCTCAATCATTAAATCATTTCTGTCTGCTAGGCTCATAAAGGGTAGTGGTCGATGAACAAAAATCAGAGGCTTGCAGTATTAATGCTGGAGTCCCTCTGTGGTCTATTCTGGGCTTAACTCTCTCCCTGATCTACATCAATGATCTCCCTAAACACATGCTTAAATCATTCGTTGACATCTATGCTGATGACACGACCATCTACGGCAACACATCAAAGGCTGTAAATGACAAAGTTCTCTCTGATTCTCTCTCCTCTGATCTCGAGCGCGTGGTTCAGTGGGGGAAGACGTGGCTGGTTACCTTTAATGCATCTAAAACCAAAATCCTATTTTTACATCATCAACGCTCTGATCCCCATCTGGCATCAATTGAAATGGATGGCTCTCGTCTAGGAGAAGCCCCATGTTTTGACAAGCTTCTGGATTTGTCATTTACTCCTGATCTAAAATGGAACACGTACATCAAGTCTGTTGCGACGGTCGCTGGAAAGATGGTGGGATCCTTCTACCGCTCCAGAAGATATCTCACTACTGATGCTATTCTCTATCTATATGAAAGCCAAGTACGTCCAAGGATGGAATACTGCTACCATATCTGGGCAGGAGCTGCTATAAACAGCCTATCAAGACTTCGTGTCTGAGTGGGGAATGCCCTTTTCTCTTCCCTGCAAACTCTCTCCCACAGAAGAAACGTTGCGACCCTATCTTTGTTTTATCGTTATTTCCATGGCAGGTGCTCGTCTGAACTCCAATCTCTGTCCCCCTCGCCAATTTTTTTACGAAAAACACCCGTTTACCTGAATCCACCTTCAAACATTTTCCTCACTCTTTATCTGTGCCTAAATCAAAACGTGGATTCCATGAACAAAGCTTCTTTCTTAGAACTGCACGCCTGTGGAACTCTGTTCCGTCTGCCTGCTTCCCACCTGACTACAATCTGGATGTCTTCAAGTCCAACGTAAACAAATTCCTGATGAACCGCCCTTAAGTAGACACTTCATTAAATCTCCACACTAATGTACTGCACTTGGAATAACCCTTATCCCTGAGTGGCTTCCGGGCCTTGATAAGTGGTGACCACCGTGTTAAAAAAAATCATTGTTCAGTTTTGCTCTAACCAGAAACATTCATTTCGAACTCGCCTCTGTCATAACAAAGGACATAATGTTAATTTTATATGCACGCCCTTTCTGCCTGTGCGGTAATAAAGCTTCTCAGATGCACGTGGATGTTAGGCTGTATAAGGTGTTAAATTTAGTCAACAGCAACTCTTTCTTCTCATTGTTTTTTTTTTCGAATATCGATTATCAATACTTATCAAAACCTATCTAAGGAGACTACCAGACATATAAATAACATTTGTGTGAAATTAAAATATCAGTCCCGCCGTTTAGGAATCTATAGGGAAATTACTATGTTAAAAACAGACAAAGCTCCCTTATAGTATATACTATCAGGGTGACCCGATATTGACCGGAATTGAATAATGATCAACGAATGTTTCAGACACTTATATTATTTTGTCATCGAAATCAGTGTAATTGCCCATTTTTCGTTCAAATGAATTAATTGCCTGGTCTAGTTGAGGCCCTATTGCAGTGCACCGGGAGGAAGCTTTACATACGTCTCGCAGTGACTTAATTTATAATACATTGTAGCCTAAATTGCACCGTTGATTTTTTAAAATTATTATTTTTTATATATATTACACGATTAGCCGATCATGGGCGTGTGGCCAACCCACGAGTTACACTAAATGTCTTAGAAACGGTCTAATGATGGGTCAGTCATTAGGGTCTGAGTATCAATAGGAAAAGCATACCTGAGATGTTGGATGTGGCTGTGTGGCTCATTCATTCTCTCAAGATGAAGTTTTCACTCTGGTGGCATTCTGGTTGGACCCTTCTTCGTCTGTAGGCCCGTTTCGTTCTTTAATGCAGATATTTATCATCATCATCATCATCATCATCATCATCATGACGGGCTCCTTGCCCGAACCAATGTGACTCTTCCTCTTCAGAGTTTCCTGTCTTCTATCAGTTGCCTCAGATCTTCTGGTTAACAGTTGGCATCGTGTGCTATTTGTTGGATGTACGTGGCTCTAGGTCGTCCTTTGCTTGCTCTTCCGTGTCGTGGAGTCCATACATCACTCACCAATTCATGCTTGCTCCTCAGACAATGACCGGCAAAGCGTAGGCGTCTTTCTCTGATGGAATTAGATATGGCAGGTAGATTGCCATAAAGTTGCTGCTTCGTGGGATGATTTTGCCAAGATATATTTAATATTGTTCTTAGCATACGGGTCTATGTGCCGTCTAGTTTTCTTTTCAATCTTTTGGTGAGTGCCCAGGTTGTAGCACCGTAAACAAGGACAGACTCTACCACTGCCCTGAAAAACTGCCTTTTCAAATTGTCAGCCAGTCTCGAAGTCCATACTGAATGTATCCAATTCAATGCGGTCCATGCTTTTGAGATGCGAATTCCGATATCTCTGGAAACTATGTTACTGCCCAGATACGTAAACTCAGTGACTTCTTTCAGTGTTGATCCAACCAAAGCCCTGATCTCTCCCTTCACAGACATTTATGACAGACACAAAAACGACGCACGACAAAAAACACACGTAATATATGAGAAATATAATTAACTATTTATTTTATAAAATGTATACGATATATATATATATATATATATATATATATATATCAATTTAGTTGTTAAATTTAACTTCTGAAATCAAAATATATACACATATATTCGAGTTAAGAATTTATTGTTTAACAAAAGGAATATATAGAAGGGGTTGTATTAATTTCCTTAATCCATGGATTTTCAATAATGGCTCATAACAGAAGAAATGAAATGCGGTTAGCAAAATGTTAAATTCTTAACTCGAATATATGTGTATATATTTTGATTTCAGAATTTAAATTTAACACTCAAATTTATATATTACTCTATTTTTAAATATTGGGCTTTTCCTTTTTGGCTGAAAGTGTTACCTCTAGTAATATCTATCAGGATTTTCCTCGGATTTTAATCTGTGTGTTATCTCGCTTATATATATATATATATATATATATATATATATATATATATATATATATATATATATATATACACGAACACACATATATATACATATACACACACATATATATATATATATATATATATATATATATATAGACTGAGACAGAGAGAGAGAGAGAATAAATGAAAAAGTTCATTATATTTAATACTCTATATTGCTCTGTAATTACATTGTGTTTCTTAAATAAAGATAGATATATAAGACAATATATTTACGGATCATAAAATTAATTTTCACTATTACTTCGTTAAATCTAACTAAAATTAACTAGGGTTGAGGGCTAGGGGATGCCCCCCTCGTTTACAGAAAGGGAAAATAACACGTGCTTACCCCATGCTGTAAGGACGAAAAAGAGATCAAGAAAAAGAAAGAGAATTGTGAGATTGCATTCTGGTCGTGTATGTTATCTTCCGCCTACGGAAAAATCACCTCTTGACTGGTCAGGGGGTGAGAACAACCACCACAACCAGATCACTGAGATATAGTGCCACACATATATAATGATTTTTTATTAACGTTTAAAATGTAAAAGTCAGGTATCATATTACAACTATGCTTCAAACAGAAATATTCATTTCGAATGCGCCCCTGTCATTTCAAAGAACCGAACCTAGTGTTGACTTTATATGTCAAGCTTTTCTGCTTGTTTGGTAATAAAACTTCGCAAATGGATTTGTGATGTTAGGCTGTGTAAGATGTTAACTTTGGTCAAAATAACCTGTTACTTTATTGATGAGATTATTTCGATTATCGATTATTGATACTTATCGAAACATTCCGATAGAAAACCTATCTAAGAACACTGCCCCGCACATAATATACCTTCGTGTGAAATTTCATAAAAATCGATCCAGCCGTTTTCGATTACATGGGAAAAGAAATTACAAACACAAAGTTTCTTTTGTCTCTCTCTCTCTCTCTCTCTCTATATATATATATATATATATATATATATATATATATGTATATACATGTATGTATATATATGTATGTAGATTTTTGTATTTTTTGTGTGGGTGGGAATGAAAAGATATCTGTTTAATAGTGAGGTATTTGTTTTATTTTTCTGTCTGTTTATATTATAGTGTATTTTCGTAGCTTTTTTCTTTGCGTAAGAAATGAAATAGGATCGATACTGTAGTTTTCTTAAAACATTCGTAATATATTGAAATTCATCATTAAGATATTGGGAGCTGCATATTCTAAAGGCACGCAATATATATGTATGTATATATATATGTATATATATGTATATATATGTATGAATATATACGTATATATATATAATATATATGTATATATATGTATATATATGTATGAATATATATGTATATATATAATATATATATGTATATATATGCATATATATACATATATATGTATATATGTACATATATGTATATATACATGTATATATACATGTATATATACATGTATATATATGTATATATACATATATATATATGTATACATACATGGATATATATACATATATATACATGTACATATACATGTATATATATGTATATATATGTGTGTGTATATGTGTATGTATATATATATATATATATATATATATATATATAATATATATATATATATGTGTGTGTGTGTGTGTGTGTGTGTGTTGTCGTCGGCAGCTCTTCCGTTCACGGACCGGCTGTTTCGCTGTATCACAACTCAGTAGTGTGGTTGAAAAGCAGCTGCCTCCAGCCACGATTGGAACAATCTTTTAAAAAATAGTCGTCGTCGTAGCCGCTGCCGCCGTCGTGTCGTGCACGGACGCGCGAATGTTTACAGCTTATATTTTGTATGTTTTCCTGATTTTTTTTTTTACTTGAGAACAGTGTTAGATTATATAATATTTAATGAGAAATGTTTCTATTTTCTTGGTGTCGTAGATTATTTAAAACTGAAAAACCTGCTAATTCTAACTTAGGACATTACTTTTTTTTAATTTAAGGTGAAAATAAAGCTGGAAGAAAATTGAGGGGTTTTTTATTAAAAGTTGTTAAGTAAAAAAAACAAAACAAAAAAAAAACAATATTGAAAGCTTTTGAGAACTTTGACATTTTTCCGCAAAACCAAAACTCAAAATATATCACTAAAAAAAAGAAAGAAAGAAAACAAATAAACAACTAAAAACTTTTGTCTTAAAAAGGTTTATCAGTCGAAAGTCTTGTTATTTCTGTGTTTTTCAACCAGTCAGTTTTTACAAGTTCTTTTTTTATTTACATAGGTTCACAGAATTTTGTCTCTTAAATTGTAAACCTTGATCACAATGCTAAGTAACTGCTCATTTTTGTTGTTGAAATTAAAAGAAAACTGAATATGTGTTCGGCGTCTCTTTGCTATGAGCAAGCATACACCACACTTTCTGTTTTTATTAGAATAATAGCCATGAACGATGACTATGGAATGTTTCTTTTGCTAATAGGTCAGCATATGATAAGACTAAAATACCACTTAAGAACGAGGATAAATAAGATAAACAGATATACCATTGGATTATAATTAAACTGCAAGAGGAATAAAATATCTATACACAACAATCTCAAAACAGCAAACCGCCTAGAAAGCAGCAATTTTCTTCCCTTTGCTAGAAACATTTCCAATGAAGTCTGAGAACTAAACAACAAGTGTTACACCGACTCCTCCTTTATTTTTTAAACGCCGAGTTTACAAAAATATTTTAAAATCACTAATTTTCATCTCCCCCGTTTTTATAGATTGTCTTTATTGTGATTGTTTCTAAATTTTACTTTATTCCAGGGCAAAGAATTAATCTTGGTTGAAAGATTATCCAGCTTACTCCTGCCACTTGAAGTAAGATTACAATTAACGTGAAACCGATCCTTGTATAAGTCAATGTATTTTAGGGACCATGGGATTACCTTTGGATTTCGAATACTGTGTCATTTTGAAAATTTGAATATGTACTTGAGGTTTAATCATATCCTGACGAACATTTGTAGAGAAAAAATGACACCCAATCATGGTGTTATTTTTGTGTCAACTTCAATGATAACTCATACATATATATGGCTGCCCACATTCCCAATTTAGAAAAAAAAAAACTTCATAAAAATCATCCATATGGATCTAAATGCAAAATAACCAAACAATACTAGAAGTACTGTGTATAAGATCTAAACAGCCAAAAATTAACAACGAAAATCTTGAAACCAATAATAATATTTTAAAGTGCCTGAGTACGTAACAATCCACTATATATATATATATATATATATATATATATATATATATATATATATATACTTATTTTTTACTATAATACTTGCTACTAGTGTTTCATCCTTTCGGGAATCTTCAGTAAAGGGTGTCACGATTAATACCAGTCGAACGATTCGAACCCCGCAACACGAGACATCTCTGGCTCGATTAGCGGAGACCGTATAAATTCGGCTACCATTAACCGCGTGAAATAACGTTGAATTTAAACATTTTGATTTTAAATGTTCATTTACATCAGTCAGACAGCGATCTAATCGTTATACGATTATCTATGCATATATATATATATATATATATATATATATATATATATATATATATATATACATATATGTGTGTGTGTGTGTGCGCATATACTTACATATGTATATCTCTCTATATATGTTGTAATTTAAATTTAAAGATTTATAAATGAAAAGGATGTACATTCCATACCATTTCGTAAATCACACTCTTAAACCATTGTATATTTCTTTTAACCACGTTTTTAACACCTTTAAAAATATAATTTAAACTGAAGCATATAAAAGCATCTAGATTTTAAACGAAACAGTAATAAAAACAACGGTCTGAAGACGACTGAAGAAAATTAGTTAAAAGCACTTGCAAAAAAACCCCCCAAACCAACAGATAGACGAAAACGACTATGGAACTATTCTTAAACAAATTCGACCGAGATATTAGAACGACCATACGAAAAATGGAGAAATTACAAAACAAAAGACGATTTAGCAGAAACACACCGTTCTGTTCAACAATGTCTGTCTAAATGAAAACATGCTGCCTAAATACAATATATATATATATATATATATATATATATATATATATATATATATATATATATATATATATATATATATTAGTTGCGTTAAGATCGTTTTTATGCAATATTTGAAGCACTTTTTTGGTCGACGTTGAGAACGTTTCCCAGTCTTAAGCTCGTCGTAAAACAACTGTTTAGGCAGCCTCCCATCTTCTATCTTAAGGCTTTCATAATTCCTGGACAGAACTGGCAGACCCTGGCAAAATTATGGCCCGAATGGAGGAGGCTAGTTAGAATGGGATCTGAAATTGGTCGACGGAAAGAATCGACCATGCTGAACTCAAGAGAGACCTTCGGAAAGGCAATGTGTCGGTTTTGCCCACTGAATTGAACAGTTGGAAATATGAGACTTGTAATCGTATGCTCCTCTCAAAAGCGATTTACATTAACCAGAAAAAAACACATACCATGAGCAGAACGAGCAAAAAAAAAAAAAAAAAAAAAAAAAAAACGGGGGAAGAAGTGAAATAAGTTTCAACACATAACTTTGTCTGCCATATGTGTGCCAGACTGTGCAAGTCAAATGCTGGCCTGAAAAGTCATCTTCACTCCGAGGGATGTGGTTTGGGTATCGCTGACGATTAACCAGAAAACTATGATGTGGTTGGTGTTCACTGTACGCTAATGTGTTAGTATATTATATTTATCTTCCCTAGATCTGTGACGAAATATCCAACAGCGCCGCTAAAAGTCATAGTTAGTGCTTTCGTTAAAAGTCTCACACCTTTTATTACAAAGACATTCGGCGGAAGTGACGTCAGACAAATTTTAAGGTTCCGATGACCAACACGTTATACAAGTAGCTTTTTTTTTAAGCAAATATAAGAATAGAAGTTTGGTAAATTTTTATTTGGTTTTCACCTTAACATTTTCCTTTAAAATGACGATTTTTAAACATTTCCGGGTATGCTGAAAATGACTATCGCATTTAAATTTTCAACAAATAAGTAGTTTCCGGGTATTAAGCAATGCAATTATTTATGTTAAAAGAGACGGCCAATATTGCACACGCAAGCGCGCATATTTTTGCTATAATTAAGATACTCACTGTCCCATAGCTATCCATAACATATACTGACCCAAAGTGTCACAGGTAATCTAGTATATATACAAATCTTCTCAACATTCTTTTTTTAGAGGAATACACATATGTCTATGATGAGTTGTTTGGTGGACTTCCTGTATTCAACGAAACATGTGTAAAACCTACTACGTAAACATATAAAGAAACTACCATGAGTATAGAACCAATTCAGTTTCTGGTTTAGGGGCGACAACGAACTAACTAACTAATAATAATGATAATACACACATATGTGTGTATATACATGCATTATATATATATATATATATATATATATATATATATATATATATATATATATATATATATATATATATGTAAGTGAAATTTTCTCTGTGTGTATGTGTCTGTGTGTGTAAATTTCCCTATCAATATCTAAAATTTCAAGTGTTTAGACTAAAAAATTGGCGGAGGAGTTTGGTAGAGTTTTCAGAGGTTAATAAGTTGAACTTTGATCCCTTGACAGTCGAATTTCTCGCTGAAACCAGATTAAAAAGAATTTTTCCAAATCTCAATAACCCTTATGTCAAATCTCGAGTCGGTAGACTGAGAATTGACTGAGTAGTTTGGTAGGGAAATGTACGCAGACACAGGCACAAACAGGCAATTTCACTTTTATAGATATATAGATAGTTTCTATTTCTTTGTCTTTTTCTACTTTAAAAAGTCTTAAAAATTTCCGGCTATTTCTCTCTCTTTAGTATTAACCTATCTATTTTCTTTAACCCTTTCATTCTCAATCTCTATCTATCTCTCTCTTTTCTATATGAAAATTAAACTATTCTCCTCTCATTAGTCTTTCTTACTCTATTTCTTTCTGTACTCACTCACACTTATTTTAAACTCTTTCTCTCAATCCTCCCCTCTCGTGCCGATTCCTTATAACTTTCTTTTTAACCACCATTCTTCTTAAACCTCTCTTTTCCTATTTCTCCATCTTTTTTTTTCTCTCTTTTGATTAGGTTTATAATAGCAATTGCTGTAGCCCTATGGCGGATGTCGAATGATGACGAGAGAAACCAAATGCAATTAAGCTATTTTTTTTTTTTTTTTTTTTACTCTTGACCGCATATGCATTCTGTTCACGTTGAGTAATTCTTGAATTGTTCTAACTATTGTTTTCTTTCTCCAAACTTAATATAATACTTCATCAAAAATTTCCTTCGTTTTCCTTGGACAACTGCACCATTCCTCAATTCCTCTTGCGGTAAATTTCATCTATCTTCTCTTATTTATTTTCTCTTAGTTTCTAAAATAAGATTCGGCTTCGTCTCTCTTTCTTTTAATCTCTTCCTTTCCCACTCTCTCTGCACACACACACATACACACACATACGCACACATTCGTCTCTTTTTCTTTTAATCTCTCTTTCCCACTCTCTCTGTACACACATACACACATACATACACACACATTCGTCTCTCTTTCTTTTAATCTCTCTCTTTCCCACTCTCTCTGTACACACACACATACACATATTCGTCTCTCTTTCTTTTAATCTCTCTTTCCCACTCTCTCTGTACACACACATACACACACATTCGTCTCTATTTCTTTTAATCTCTCCTTTCCCACTCTCTCTGTACACACACACATACACACATTCGTCTCTCTTTCTTTTAATCTCTCTCTTTCCCACTCTCTCTGTACACACACACATACACACACATTCGTCTCCCTTTCTTTTGATCTCTCCCTTTCCCACTCTCTCTGTACATACACACACACATATATAAATATATGTATATATATATATGTATGTATGTATGTGTATGTGTGCGTACAGAGAGAGTGGGAAAGGAGAGATTGAAAGAAAGATAGACGAAGCCGAATCTTATTTTAGAAACAAACTAAGAGAAAATAAATAAGACACACACACACACACAAACACACACACATATATATATATATACATGAAGGTCTCTCTCTCTCTCTCTCACACACACACACACACACATATATATATATATATATATATATATATATATGTGTGTGTGTGTGTGTGTGTGTGTGTGTGAGACCTTCATGTAAGCACCCTTTCTCTTCTATGTATTTGTTTATATATATTTAAAATATAAAACACAAAACAACGACGGATAAAATTGACCATGAGCTATTTTCTTATACAACATATATTTTGCCTAATTTGGCCTGAAGATCTGCATTAAATACCATTATTCGTCTTGTGTCACTAATGCGATGCTTTTGGTTGGGTGAGGGGACGAGGTCATTTCCCGAAGAAAACATTAACGTTTCTCTTTTCCTTTTTTTTAATGTAGGTAATAGCACCTACTTTTATGAAATAGATTTGGCGAATTATTATTGTTTTCTTTCACGTTTTATTTTATTTTTGCTTCGTTGATTTTTAAAAATAATTTTTATGCATTAATAAGTGGAAACGAAACCTTTCATTTCCGAGGATAACTGGTAAATTATACAAACCATTAAAAATGGTCGGGTGAATTCAGTAAATCAGCAACATTTTCGATATGTTAACTAAAAAGTTAAGTGCAGGGATATAATCTGGAGCATTTTAAACGATTGGAAGTCTTTTAAGTGTTTTTGCTTACTTATTTGCTCTGTAAGCATATATATATATATATATATACAGTAGTAAGTCATAAAATTATATATGGCAATTAAGCTACACAGAATATTCAGAATGAAACGGGGAATATTCTGTGTAACTTAATTGCCATGTATATTTTTATAAGTTACTACCTAGCTCTAACTATGTATTGAACACTGTTGAAATAAATACTAACACTTTATGCATAACATTATATTTTCATATATTAATTTATTTTATAAAATTAAGTAGTCATATATATATATATATATATATATATATATATATATATATATATATATATATATATGGTGGAACGATCAAGTTGTCGCCCTGAAAGAAAACACCACGACGGTTTTATTTCAAAACTCTATTGAAAAAATCAATTAGATAACGTGATCATGTAGCAAAGCTGAAATATATTCAACTTAGCCACCTTCCGCCTCACTCACCGCCTCGATACGGGTCCGAAACTGAGAGCATGCCTTTTCCACAAGCGCCAGCGGGAGCTCAGCGAATACTCGGCGCATGGCGACGATCAGGCTGCCTTTGGTATAGTGGGAGGTCATGTTTGTTATTTTCTTGACAAATAACCAAATGAAGTAGTCCACCGGGTTTAAGGCAGAGTAGGGGGTAGGCCAGGTAGAGAAGGGTACAAAGTCGTAGTACTCATTCTGAAGCCAAGCCTGAGTCTCTTTGGACTTGTGGATCGACGCCGAGTCTTGCTGCTACACCCATGATCCGCCAGTGGCCACTTGACTGCACCAGAATATCACCACACTCTTCAGCACATCCAGGTAGACTTTGATGTAGACTTTCAAGCAGATTCCAAAGATGTGATGCGGCATGATTCAGCCCTAACTTGAAACCACACCAAATACCATAACGGTTACTAGGAACATTGTTTTCATCATCCTGGCCATGTCCCTGTTATTCGTGACAATCCAGCGACGTATTTTAAAAGTGCTGGCAATAGTCCCGTTGTCATAACTTGGAATCGCTTATTGAACATTGTGTGACTTTTAGACATGATAGAAAGCTCCTATCGCTTTTGGAATTTGTACATAACTGGCCAACTAGTAGAATGTCTGCAACAAAACAAAAGGAAAACCGGTTTTTATCAAACGAACATGGAATCATGTCGTCTATTTCACCCTGTACATAAAACTTAGAAAAACCATACGCGGCTAAATCTATTTGACGATGTTAATCGTCTCGTCACTACTGAAAAGACGATTAACATCGTAGAAATGAAGATTGATCCGTATAGTGTCTGTTATTTTAATTTTACTTAGAATTTTTCTCCCACGTTTCGTAGTATATATATATATATATATATATATATATATATATATATATATATTTATTTATTTATATATTTATATATATATTTATTTATATATTTATATATATATTTATATATATATTTATACATATTTATATACATATTTATGCATATTTATATATATTTATACATATTTATATATATATATATATATATATATATATATATATATATATATATATATATATATATATATATATATATACAGGGTGTCCGTAAAGTTACTATACAGTCTTATTGTTTTATTGTATTATATTTGTATTAATAGTTAATATTTATTTTTTTTACAGGTTTATTTAATCAAGCATGCCACGCAAGCTAACTTTGGAAGAACGCAAATTTATTTTGAAGCGATATTGGAAAATAGAAAACGCACAGGATGTAATTCGACTGTATAGTAACTTTACGGACACCCTGTATATATATATATATATATATATATATATATATATATATATATATATATATATATATATATATATCCACCTAAAATGAATACGTATGTGATTGTGGTTTCAGAGCACGCAGCAAAGCAGGGTTATCTGTTCACTCGAGAAGGCATCTTTGACCGACGAGCATATGAAAGTTCACCATCTGCGGAGGAGTGTGTCGGACGTCTACAGGATTGCAACTACGCCTGTTGTGTCACAGAGCTTGAGAGAATCCATCATATACATATATCATGAGTAGCAAAAGTATTTAGTATATTGTCTTCTTTCGTATTTCTCAAAACATATCAAGTTAATTTGAATGAAAAATAAAAATGAAATGAAGCTATATTAGTTGACAAATATTTATTAACAAAAAATCAAATTATATGCAAAAGAATTTAACGCATTTACTAATATTTAGTTATACATCCTCTGTTTTGCCTTACAGTTTCCAACCGCTGTTTTCTTACAAGAAATTACTGGTAATTTCCACTATTTTTCTCCGTAAACTTTCTTAACTTCCATGATATTCTTGGGAAAGTTTGCATGCACCCTCAACTTTAAAGTTTTCCACAGATTTTCGATGGGATTTCGGTCGGTTACTGGGTATATTACATCATGGGAAAGAGTAAACAGATTGGTCAGGAGCTCAGAAACCAATTGTAAGTCTTCATCAAAGTGGATTGGGATATAAAACAATATCTGAACAGTTGATGGTTCCATTGAATTCTTCGGCACTGGAAGTCTCACAAATCAACCCTTCCTTTGGCCAGATCAGGCTGTACTCGTAAAATAACCAAACGTGCTGAAAGGTTATTAACAAGGAAGATCATGAATTCACTTAGAATTACTCTGATCTTCCATCGTCGGGTCTGTACTTAATAGTATTATAAATATTTTTTATTGGAATCCTTGGAGATGAGTAATTTATTTATTTATTTATTTACGGACTGTTGTCCTCATCTTAATAGTTGATGTTGTTTCTGCCCACTAGTCCTCTGACGCTCTTCATGTAGTTAACCGCGACGGGATAGCAATGGCGAGTCTCTTAACTATATCCTCAGTAAGTATTGACTTCCATAGTTGTTATTGCCTCACAATGTTTTGACCAACTAATCCTTAGGCCTGCTTGGAAGATAGCGGTTCCAATCCTATCCAAAGCAGGCCAGAGGAATAGTCGGCCGAAAAGTGGCGAAGAAGAAACAACAACAACAACAACAAAAACAACAAAAACAGTAACAACAACAACAACAACAACAACAACAACAACAACAGCAGCAGCAGCAGCAAGAAGAAGAAGAAGAAGAAGAAGAAGTAACATTCCGCAACTAAATAAAAACACTCTTATTGTCTTTTTTTTTTTTTTTTTTTTAGATCAGACGGTAAGACATCCGAAACCTGTAACTAAAGATATCAGTGAAATGACGCCTGGGTTTTGAATTCTTATGTCGGTGTGAACATTACATTTATCCAAATAATATATGTGGTAAAAAATTGGACCGATATAATTTCTTTCACTCCCAGTAGTCAGTTTATCAAATAAATTAGTTACATATTTAATACCAATTTTTATTTACGTGCTAGTTTCAACTCTCAGGGTTGATGCGCTCGTTACGTATAGTCACACTGATGAGTAATGAAGCTATGATACAGCTGTCAGTGAATGACTATATATGTGTGTTTGCGTGTGTGTTTCTGTATGCATGTCTGTGTGTGTCAATGTGAGTTTTACAGTGCATGATGGACGCTCATTTACCTAAATTTATAGATTTAATAATAGATAAATATGGCGGTAGATATTCAATTAAAACGTAGCAATTGAAGAAAGCCTGTATCGTAATTTCATATTTCGTGTACATCATAGATGCATATATATATATATATATATATATATATATACATGTATATAGATACATGTGTGTGTGAGTATATATATATGTTTGTATGTACATGTATATATATATATTTGTATATATATATGTATAAATATATGCTTGTATATATGTGTTTGTATATATATATTTGTATATATATATATGTATATACATGCATGTATATATATGTATATATATGCACGTATATATATATGCATGTGTGTGAGTATATAGATGTTTGTATGTATATGTGCATATATATATGTTTGTATATATATATATGTTTGTGTATATATATATGTTTGTATATGTATGTGTTTGTATATATATATATATGTATGTATATATGTATTTGTATATATATGTATACATATATGCATGTATATATATGCATATATACATGCATATATATGCATGTATATGCGTTCATGTATATATGTATATGTATATATTTGCATCTATTTATATATGTTTATATATATGCATATATATGTGCATCTATATTAAATTAGATAAATGCAAATCTACTTTTTTTCTATTAGATATGACAGGGACTACATGTCAATACTAGACGTTATTTTTACTTCATCTCCACAATAATTCAGAAACGATTTCAATAACTATTAATTTACACTTAATGGCATTTTAAGTAAATCTGACACTAATTTCTGTTTATGTTCTCTTCGATATTTTCGGATCGGGCATTCTGCAGTGATCCTGTGCGATAACATTTGATGTTGAACACAGTAGATCATTGGACAGGCGAACATGCAGTCTTCGTTTCCACGGAACTAAAGATAAAGCGTTTCGCAAAAGTTTATTATTCTCATATGTTAGGTTCAGACTTTTGTTAGAATTTTTGACCCATGAATACTTTATCAAGAAAAAAACAAACAGGCATAAGGCTCAAACAAAAATCTTATTTGTCCTGGTGTTTGGAGTAAAAGGCCCCATTTTTACTGAAGCAAGGTTTACTATTATCTCAACCTAGATATATCCCACTTTAAGAACTGACCTCGACGAAAACTTTGTCCTCGTGGGCAGGAATGTCAATCGGGATATCAGACGACGCCAACACGATAGCAGAACGGCTGATATCTGATACTTCGCGCATCTCAAGGGATTCTATTTTAATACTAGATGGGTAGTCATTATTTATTAAGTCTGAGAGGCCACTTAAGGACAGGGATCAATGAGTGTCGGATAGATGTTGGAAAAACACCGAGATGATCGGTAATGGTTACCTGCTTCCCGGGTTTAACTATTTAATAATACGGCTCAACAGGAACTTATATGTATTAGATTTGATTACAACTATCTTGTAGTTACCTGGGAAGCAGACACACGGTATTGTGTTCCACAAACAGATAGTTCCAAGAAACAGAAAAAAATGCTCATTGAATTTTCGTTTAATTTTAAGCACAGATAGGAGTTGAATGTATTCTTTGTCCCAATATCTCATTATATAGGAAGAACGTATCCGTACACAAATCTAAAATAAAAACTATACTCATCTATAAAATAAAACTGATGTACGGATAGCTTCAATAATCTTGTACACTAATTCATTTTGATTAGCAAAAAAGAGGGGCTTAATCTTCATTTTAATAATAACTGATAATAAAAAAGAAATGAAAGAGCAATAACGTGTGTAAATATTGTCTACTACATTTGTACCTATTTACTATGCCTCCCCACGGGACAGAGTTAGACACAGGGTCGTTTTTTAACGTGGAGAAATGGTACAAGAATAAAAATTGTCTCAGTCGTGAAGGATTTCTCCTCCACCGAAAGAGAACAAGAAAATGAAGTGCAGCATCTGAAGAACAGATGGTATTTATTTGCTCCCCCACCGAGCAAATTAGGCACACGGCCGATTTTTAATGTGAGGAGTGAAGGGAGTGGGAAGGGAAAAAGGGGACCAGCTCCCGAGAGGTGGAAAATGGGAGCTGGTTAATGGTAAGGCATGTGGGGTTGCCCCCACATCTGGTCTTTGCTAGTCATAGCTAGTCATAGCTTGCAGCATCTGAAGAACAGATGGTATTTATTTGCTCCCCCACTGAGCAAATTAGGCACAAGGCCGATTTTTAATGTGAGGAGTGAAGGGGAAATGGGGACCAACTCCCCGGGGAGTAGGGAAGTTGGATAGTGACAATTGGTATGAAGGGTTGCCCCTACATTGACCAAGGTCTTATATGTGAGGTTGCCCACACATATGGTATTTGCTTGCAGTATCTGTCGGAACAGATGGTATTTATTTGCTCCCCCACCGAGCAAATTAGGCACAAGGCCAATTTTTAATGTGAGGAGTGAAGGGAGGGGGAAGGGAAAAAGGCGACCAACTCCCGAGAGGTGGGAAATGGGAGCTGGTTAAAGGTCAGGTATGTGGGGTTGCCCCCACATCTGGTCCCTGCTTGCAGCATCTGCAGAACAGATGGTATTTATTTGCTGCGCCACCAAGCAAATTAGGCACAAGGCCGATTTTTAATGTGAGGAGTGACGGGAGGGGGAAGGGAAAAAGGGGACCAGCTCCCGAGAGGTGGGAAATGGGAGCTGGTTAAAGGTCAGGCATGTGGGGTTGCCCCCACATCTGGTCTTTTCTAGTCATAGCTAGTCATAGCTTGCAGTATCTGCCGGAACAGATGGTATTTATTTGCTCCCCCACCAAGCAAATTAGGCACAAGGCCAATTTTAATGTGAGGAGTGAAGGGAGGGGGAAGGGAAAAAGGGGACCAGCTCCCGAGAGGTGGGAAATGGGAGATGGTTAAAGGTCAGGCATGTGGGGTTTCCCCCACATCTGGTCTTTGCTAGTCATAGCTAGTCATAGCTTGCAGCATCTGCAGAACAGATGGTATTTATTTGCTCCCCCACCGAGCAAATTAGGCACAAGGCCAATTTTTAATGTGAGGAGTGAAGGGAGGGGGAAGGGAAAAGGGGACCAGCTCCCGAGAGGTGGGAAATGGGAGCTGGTTAAAGGTCAGGCATGTGGGGTTGCCCCCACATCTGGTCTTTGCTAGTCATAGCTAGTCATAGCTTGCAGCATCTGCCGGAACAGATGGTATTTATTTGCTCCCCCACCGAGCAAATTAGGCACAAGGCCGATTTTTAATGTGAGGAGTGAAGGGAGGGGGAAGGGAAAAAGGGGACCAGCTCCCGAGAGGTGGGAAATGGGAGCTGGTTAATGGTCAGGCATGCGGGGTTACCCCCACATCTGGTCTTTGCTAGTCATAGCTTGCAGCATCTGCCGGAACAGATGGTATTTATTTGCTCCCCCACTGAGCAAATTAGGCACAAGGCCGTTTTTAATGTGAGGTAAAAACCAGCTCCCCTAAAAGTAGGCAAAAAGGGGGCACTCTGGTTACCAAAAATAATAATTGTCCCAGTATAGAGGGTTTCCCCTCCATTGACTGGTACAAATTATCTTAAGTGCAGCATCTGCCGGAACAGATGGTATTTATTTGCTCCCCCACCGAGCAAATTAGGCACAAGGCCGATTTTTAATGTGAGGAGTGAAGGGAGGGGGAAGGGAAAAAGGGGACCAGCTCCCGAGAGGTGGGAAATGGGAGCTGGTTAAAGGTCAGGCATGTGGGGTTGCCCCCACATCTGGTCTTTGCTAGTCATAGCTAGTCATAGCTAGTCATAGCTTGCAGTATCTGAAGAACAGATGGTATTTATTTGCTCCCCCACCGAGCAAATTAGGCACAAGGCCGATTTTTAATGTGAGGAGTGAAGGGAGGGGGAAGGGGAAAAGGGGACCAGCTCCCGAGAGGTTGGAAATGGGAGCTGGTTAAAGGTCAGGCATGTGGGGTTGCCCCCACATCTGGTCTTTGCTAGTCATAGCTAGTCCTAGCTAGTCATAGCTTGCAGTATCTGCCGGAACAGATTGGATTTATTTGCTCCCCCACCGAGCAAATTAGGCACAAGGCCGATTTTTAATGTGAGGAGTGAAGGGAGGGGGAAGGGGAAAAGGGGACCAGCTCCCGAGAGGTGGGAAATGGGAGCTGGTTAAAGGTCAGGCATGTGGGGTTGCCCCCACATCTGGTCTTTGCTAGTCATAGCTAGTCCTAGCTAGTCATAGCTTGCAGTATCTGCCGAAACAGATGGTGTTTATTTGCTCCCCCACTGAGCAAATTAGGCACAAGGCCGTTTTTAATGTGAGGTAAAATCCAGCTCCCCTTAAAGTAGGCAAAAAAGGGCACTCTGGTTTCCAAAAATAATAATGGTCCCAGTATAGAGGGTTTCCCCTCCATTGACTGGTACAATTATCTTAAGTGCAGTATCTGCCGGAACAGATGGTATTTATTTGCTCCCCCACCGAGCAAATTAGGCACAAGGCCAATTTTTAATGTGAGGAGTGAAGGGAGGGGGAAGGGAAAAAGGGGACCAGCTCCCGAGAGGTGGGAAATGGGAGCTGGTTAAAGGTCAGGCATGTGGGGTTGCCCCCACATCTGGTCTTTGCTAGTCATAGCTTGCAGCATCTGCCGGAACAGATGGTATTTATTTGCTCCCCCACCGAGCAAATTAGGCACAAGGCCGATTTTTAATGTGAGGAGTGAAGGGAGGGGGAAGGGAAAAAGGGGACCAGCTCCCGAGAGGTGGGAAATGGGAGCTGGTTAATGGTCAGGCATGTGGGGTTGCCCCCACATCTGGTCTTTGCTAGTCATAGCTAGTCATAGCTAGTCATAGCCTGCAGCATCTGCCGGAACAGATAGTGTTTATTTGCTCCCCCACTGAGCAAATTAGGCACAAGGCCGTTTTTAATGTGAGGTAAAAACCAGCTCCCCTAAAAGGGGTCACTCTGGTTACCAAAAATAATAATTGTCCCAGTATAGAGGGTTTCCCCTCCATTGACTGGTACAAACCATCTTAAGTGCAGTATCTGCCGGAACAGATGGTATTTATTTGCTCCCCCACCGAGCAAATTAGGCACAAGGCCAATTTTTAATGTGAGGAGTGAAGGGAGGGGGAAGGGAAAAAGGGGACCAGCTCCCGAGAGGTGGGAAATGGGAGCTGGTTAAAGGTCAGGCATGTGGGGTTGCCCCCACATCCGGTCTTTGCTAGTCATAGCTAGTCATAGCCAGTCATAGCTTGCAGTATCTGCCGGAACAGATGGTATTTATTTGCTCCCCCACTGAGCAAATTAGGCACAAGGCCGTTTTTAATGTGAGGTAAAAACCAGCTCCCCTAAAAGGGGTCACTCTGGTTACCAAAAATAATAATTGTCCCAGTATAGAGGGTTTCCCCTCCATTGACTGGTACAAATTATCTTAAGTGCAGTATCTGCCGGAACAGATGGTATTTATTTGCTCCCCCACTGAGCAAATTAGGCACAAGGCCGTTTTTAATGTGAGGTAAAAACCAGCTCCCCTAAAAGGGGTCACTCTGGTTACCAAAAATAATAATTGTCCCAGTATAGAGGGTTTCCCCTCCATTGTCTGGTACAAATTATCTTAAGTGCAGTATCTGCCGGAACAGATGGTATTTATTTGCTCCCCCACCGAGCAAATTAGGCACAAGGCCAATTTTTTATGTGAGGAGTGAAGGGAGGGGGAAGGGAAAAAGGGGACCAACTCCCGAGAGGTGGGAAATGGGAGCTGGTTAATGGTCAGGCATGTGGGGTTGCCCCCACATCTGGTCTTTGCTAGTCATAGCTAGTCCTAGCTAGTCATAGCTTGCAGTATCTGCCGGAACAGATGGTGTTTATTTGCTCCCCCACTGAGCAAATTAGGCACAAGGCCGTTTTTAATGTGAGGTAAAATCCAGCTCCCCTTAAAGTAGGCAAAAAAGGGCACTCTGGTTTCCAAAAATAATAATGGTCCCAGTATAGAGGGTTTCCCCTCCATTGACTGGTACAATTATCTTAAGTGCAGTATCTGCCGGAACAGATGGTATTTATTTGCTCCCCCACCGAGCAAATTAGGCACAAGGCCAATTTTTAATGTGAGGAGTGAAGGGAGGGGGAAGGGAAAAAGGGGACCAGCTCCCGAGAGGTGGGAAATGGGAGCTGGTTAAAGGTCAGGCATGTGGGGTTGCCCCCACATCTGGTCTTTGCTAGTCATAGCTTGCAGCATCTGCCGGAACAGATGGTATTTATTTGCTCCCCCACCGAGCAAATTAGGCACAAGGCCGATTTTTAATGTGAGGAGTGAAGGGAGGGGGAAGGGAAAAAGGGGACCAGCTCCCGAGAGGTGGGAAATGGGAGCTGGTTAATGGTCAGGCATGTGGGGTTGCCCCCACATCTGGTCTTTGCTAGTCATAGCTAGTCATAGCTAGTCATAGCCTGCAGCATCTGCCGGAACAGATGGTGTTTATTTGCTCCCCCACTGAGCAAATTAGGCACAAGGCCGTTTTTAATGTGAGGTAAAAACCAGCTCCCCTAAAAGGGGTCACTCTGGTTACCAAAAAAAATAATTGTCCCAGTATAGAGGGTTTCCCCTCCATTGACTGGTACAAACCATCTTAAGTGCAGTATCTGCCGGAACAGATGGTATTTATTTGCTCCCCCACCGAGCAAATTAGGCACAAGGCCAATTTTTAATGTGAGGAGTGAAGGGAGGGGGAAGGGAAAAAGGGGACCAGCTCCCGAGAGGTGGGAAATGGGAGCTGGTTAAAGGTCAGGCATGTGGGGTTGCCCCCACATCCGGTCTTTGCTAGTCATAGCTAGTCATAGCCAGTCATAGCTTGCAGTATCTGCCGGAACAGATGGTATTTATTTGCTCCCCCACTGAGCAAATTAGGCACAAGGCCGTTTTTAATGTGAGGTAAAAACCAGCTCCCCTAAAAGGGGTCACTCTGGTTACCAAAAATAATAATTGTCCCAGTATAGAGGGTTTCCCCTCCATTGACTGGTACAAATTATCTTAAGTGCAGTATCTGCCGGAACAGATGGTATTTATTTGCTCCCCCACCGAGCAAATTAGGCACAAGGCCAATTTTTTATGTGAGGAGTGAAGGGAGGGGGAAGGGAAAAAGGGGACCAACTCCCGAGAGGTGGGAAATGGGAGCTGGTTAATGGTCAGGCATGTGGGGTTGCCCCCACATCTGGTCTTTGCTAGTCATAGCTAGTCCTAGCTAGTCATAGCTTGCAGTATCTGCCGGAACAGATGGTGTTTATTTGCTCCCCCACTGAGCAAATTAGGCACAAGGCCGTTTTTAATGTGAGGTAAAATCCAGCTCCCCTTAAAGTAGGCAAAAAAGGGCACTCTGGTTTCCAAAAATAATAATGGTCCCAGTATAGAGGGTTTCCCCTCCATTGACTGGTACAATTATCTTAAGTGCAGTATCTGCCGGAACAGATGGTATTTATTTGCTCCCCCACCGAGCAAATTAGGCACAAGGCCAATTTTTAATGTGAGGAGTGAAGGGAGGGGGAAGGGAAAAAGGGGACCAGCTCCCGAGAGGTGGGAAATGGGAGCTGGTTAAAGGTCAGGCATGTGGGGTTGCCCCCACATCTGGTCTTTGCTAGTCATAGCTTGCAGCATCTGCCGGAACAGATGGTATTTATTTGCTCCCCCACCGAGCAAATTAGGCACAAGGCCGATTTTTAATGTGAGGAGTGAAGGGAGGGGGAAGGGAAAAAGGGGACCAGCTCCCGAGAGGTGGGAAATGGGAGCTGGTTAATGGTCAGGCATGTGGGGTTGCCCCCACATCTGGTCTTTGCTAGTCATAGCTAGTCATAGCTAGTCATAGCCTGCAGCATCTGCCGGAACAGATGGTGTTTATTTGCTCCCCCACTGAGCAAATTAGGCACAAGGCCGTTTTTAATGTGAGGTAAAAACCAGCTCCCCTAAAAGGGGTCACTCTGGTTACCAAAAATAATAATTGTCCCAGTATAGAGGGTTTCCCCTCCATTGACTGGTACAAACCATCTTAAGTGCAGTATCTGCCGGAACAGATGGTATTTATTTGCTCCCCCACCGAGCAAATTAGGCACAAGGCCAATTTTTAATGTGAGGAGTGAAGGGAGGGGGAAGGGAAAAAGGGGACCAGCTCCCGAGAGGTGGGAAATGGGAGCTGGTTAAAGGTCAGGCATGTGGGGTTGCCCCCACATCCGGTCTTTGCTAGTCATAGCTAGTCATAGCCAGTCATAGCTTGCAGTATCTGCCGGAACAGATGGTATTTATTTGCTCCCCCACTGAGCAAATTAGGCACAAGGCCGTTTTTAATGTGAGGTAAAAACCAGCTCCCCTAAAAGGGGTCACTCTGGTTACCAAAAATAATAATTGTCCCAGTATAGAGGGTTTCCCCTCCATTGACTGGTACAAATTATCTTAAGTGCAGTATCTGCCGGAACAGATGGTATTTATTTGCTCCCCCACCGAGCAAATTAGGCACAAGGCCGATTTTTAATGTGAGGAGTGAAGGGAGGGGGAAGGGGAAAAGGGGACCAGCTCCCGAGAGGTGGGAAATGGGGGCTGGTTAAAGGTCAGACATGTGGGGTTGCCCCCACATCTGGTCTTTGCTAGTCATAGCTAGTCATAGCTTGCAGTATCTGCCGGAACAGATACTACACTTTGATCTTGGCCAAAAGGCCAAGCGCAAATTGTAGCAAACCATGGATGTGCGTATAGCGGTAACATGAAAATACCGAACCACGTGCGAAATTACTTCACGGTAAGGAAAAAGAAAAAGACTAGAAAAATTAGTGCAATAACATTAGAGAGGAAAGTCGCGTTAGATACGAAAAGTCACTCGTAAATTTAGATTTTGTGAGAAAAAAAAGATGAGATTTAGTCTTTATAACTGTGATAAAGTAAATGCCTCCTATTTTTATTCTGATCAGAGGTGGTATTCCTTGCAGATTCCCGAGTTCGACCGGAAGATTTCCGAGTTTGACAATATACACTTGAATAAAGTCGGAGGTTACATCTTTCGCAACGTTGTGCAAAAAGCACTCAAGATGAGAGAAGTAGTCTGAAGAATCTAAATAATACAAATAATCCTTATCTCAAAATTTCTGAACTGTAATTGAATAATAAACATTGTTAAACGATTTGAAATTATAAATGGGTCGACGTAAAAAACGTAACATGCAGCCGCTGCCGAGATTGAACTCTCTACATGAGTTTGTAGTAAAATTAAAATCTTGTCCGTAGCTGAATACTTGATGCTACGCCAGAGCTATCAAGGGCAATTTTTTATCGTCATACCATCACTAGATGGATTGCCTACCACGGCTTCAGAGAGTCCCATCTACCCCTGAAAGAAGGATAGACCGCGCCAGTTTCCCAACCTGGTGTTTTACCTCGCGGTACATACAAATCCTCGCATTCCAAAATGGTCACTCATCTGGTACTGGCCAGGATCGACGTTTCTTAACCGGTGATCTGGCGAGAACCGGGGTGTAAACGTGATTGTGCTGTATATCCGTATGGATTGGACAACATGTAATTCCTTGAGAGTACAGTTTCTAACAAGTATTTGATGACATTGAATTTGCCGGCGACTATGTTGTACCCTGCAGGGAAGCAATCCCGTGGTAACGTATGGTATTACAGTTATAAAATGTAAATATTTACACAGCGCTTTTTTTTTCAAATTATATTTTGCGCAAATACTTAGAGCTAATGTTGTATCGACAGCAAGTTTTTATGAAGGGTGTGGAGTTCTTCAAACATTAAGATTTACGGAGGCAATAAACATAAATGTAACCGATCGAATAAACCACACCCATCGAAACTGCGAGGATGCACCAGAAAATTAATATTCTAGAACATTAGAGCGGAGACCAGTTTTGATAGGTGCAACGTGTAGTATCTGTTTCGATACTAAACTTTATCTTTTCTATTCTCGTCAGTGAAAGAGAACTTTCTCTAGACTGAGGTTGATTTTATTGTCCGATCTAAAGTGTTCTTTGTCGGGTATTTGAAATTCTCACACACAATCGACCTTATATCTAACTCTACCATTGTGGGGAAGCAAGTAAATAGGAGATAAATGCAATAAGTATTGATTATAGATCATCAAATCGTAGAGTATTCGCTTGAATATTGTCTACTCCATTGGTAACATGGATGCGCCTATGGTGGCTATATGCAAATACCGAGCCATGTGCGAAATGACTTCACGGTAAAGAAAAAGAAAAAGACTAGAAAAAAAAGTGAAAGCACGTTAGAGTGGACGATCGTGTTAGAGATGTGGGTGACGTCACATATGGCGGGAGAATTAGAAAATAAATGTCTTTGGTACAATAAACAAGTCAAGTTATCACTTGCCCTATGTTCCTTTGCGATAATGTATAGGACCCGGGTGTCTACACGTTAACGCGTGTGTAACTTTACACATTAGATGGATTGGCATTTTGACGAGTAGCAACGTGTAGTGGTTGTTCCGATAATACTCTTCATCTTTTCAGTGAAGGAGAAATTTTTCACATTGAGGCAATTTTGGGGGAACTTAACATTCACCACATAGAAAACGATATTTCCGTCTAAATCTGCGCGGAAATATTACTCGTCACTTACTCAACACATTTATCCAGTCGGCTTTCGAAATTTTCTATTCGTTTTTTTTTCTTAAGTTAACGAGGCAGTTTATATAACATCTGTGGATACTTGGATAATTCCAAAACATGACATATCTTCTGAAATTACCCTTCATCTTTACTGTCAGTAATAGGGCTATGACAACAGCATATTCTTTTCATTGTTTTGACTCTCGAGTATATATCCGACATAGACGCAATTAATCAACAGGGAACCACATCACTCTACATAAGAACATATAAGATATCAATCGATATATACCTGAGAGTCGAAACAATGAAAATGAAAAAGAATATGCTGTTGTCCTAGTCCTAGTCATTAGAAAGTGAAGAAAGAACCCCTCTACAATGAAACATATAATGTTTCGTATTATTTGATTTAATAAGTGCTTTATCCGTTCCGCCACGAATATTTACGGATATTTTGTGAATAACACTCAAGATGAGAATAGTACGAATTATTAATCCTCATTTATGAAATTCGAAAACAGTTTTTTCTTTTCCAAATTTCTAATGGGCCCCTTTTGTGGGAGCTGGATTTGTGTAGGCAAATAATAATTCAGGCGTTGATATCGTAATATTTTTATTTGATAAAACAGATCATATAGTCTGCGAAGACTGTCTACTCCAAGAAACATGTTATTGACTTTAAAATCAATATATGACGACGCTAGCTTCAAATCTACATCTGAATTAAATCAACGGTATAATAATGTCAAGCGAATACCATTCCAATAAATAGCTTCAAATTGCTGTTGGTTTAGCAATGGAAAGATTAAATGATACGCCTAAACAAACAGACGAGAATGGCTACGGTTTGTCGCCCATTGTTTTCGATTCTATGCATTGCAAAATAAGTCTTTGAGGACCCTTTTCTCTTTGAAGCTATCCACAAAGAAAACGCCGGTGTAAAATGCGTCTCTAGTAATTATAGAAATGTGGCGCCTTTTGTTCTTTCTTTACTCCCCCTTCACCCTTCGTTTTGTCAATGAAACTTATTTTTTTTTTATTCATTCATTCGTTTATCCGAAAATGGATTTTTATTGTCTGTATTGTAGGTCATCGGCGGCGGAATTGCTTTTACCGTACATGAGTAATAATACGCGTCTATGTCTGTGAACGTCTCTGTTTATATGTGTGGGCATTTTAGATGCAGATGGGTAGATGATTGTGCACGCGTGTTCGTTATTTTTAAACAAAACAAATGATAAAATATTTAACCGGGTTGATTTAGATTAAAAGCCAAATAATAGACTCTGGAATACCCTTCTGTGTTCCTGCATCCCCAGCTGCGCTGACATGCAAAAGTTCAAGCGTAATGTGAACGGACATCTTGTTGCTCAACTCCCTACAAAGTATCCCTGCAACTTCTTCCCTGAGAGTAGCCTCCTATATCAAAATGGCACTGTGCCTTGTTTGAGGTAAAAATGTAATGCAGTGTAACCCGTATATTAAGAGACCCGAATATAAGAAAAACAATATTCTCTTATCCCAAATTAGAGCCTGTGTTAATATACAGGGCAACCCGGATATAAGAACTCCCCGAATGTAGTGTAACTCGCATATAAGAGAGTTGCAGGATTCGGATTAGTTTCTTATATCCGGGTTACACCATATATATATATATTCATATATATATATATATTTTATATAGGATATATATATATATTTATATATATATATATATATATATATTTTAAAGGAGATTATAACAATAGTCTAAAGAGCGGAGTGTATTTCAATGTAACAGTGAAATTACTAGTTTAATTAAAATACAGGAAAGAAAAATTGCTCGTTGTAATTTAGATATATAATAAGCTCGATAGGTAAATATCCTAGAGCTAATTCAATATTAAGTAATGTGATTGATAATTTAAAATTTGAAAATCAAATTATAATTAAATTAAAAATCCGTTTCATAAGAAGGAACAACAACAAAATCAATTATCTGTACGATCGTTTCGGAAAACAATGTTTTTTTATTGTGGTAGACATCAAGTTACGTACAATAATTACGTATAGTTTTTTAATAAGCAAGGTCTCCTCGTCAGCAAATTTTGAAGGGTTTTTATTAAATTTAAAAGACACCATAAATAAACCTAGCATTAAAAGTAAGGCAGATGTATCTGAAAAAAATTTAAATAAAAGGTCTGGATTTAAAATTTATAAGAAAATTAATATGGGTTAGAGATAGAAAAGAAATAGAGTAAAATATAGATTTGAATTTAAATTATAAGTTTGCTTTAAGTACCACATTTCAAATATATATATATGCATATATATGAAAAAATAGACACACACATATATATATACAGGTATATATATAAAAAATATAATATAATAATAATTTTTTGATGCATTTCATCCATTTGTTGACAGTACATCCCCGGCATAATAATTTCGCCTTCATTAAACAAATTGTGATAGGTGAGATTGGTCGAAGACAACCGAACAGTCAGCGTGACTTTCTTTTGGTGCAACTCTGGCTTCGTGAAGTATCCTGGAGTTAGTCGGCGTCTAACAACTGACCTTAGCGTAGCCGGTTTTCGTAAGTCACAATCCGGTCGAGAAAGTGTTACTTCACCTTTTTGTGTTACGTGGATTAGAGAAATAGCTGGCATATAACGTTACACACGTTTTAACATGTAGGGACCCAGCACGTTGTAGACTCCGTCGCAAGGAACACAAGAAAGGAAGATGAAAGAAATATTTCAGTTTATAAAATTATCCCCTTTTCTCCCCCTACACATGGCTTTTCGTTTCGGCTGTGACGTCACGCATGCGTATTTAACGTTATCATGATCCTCGGTCTGTACATAGGTTCTTTCTTTTATAATGTTTTTCTTTTCCTTTACCGTGACGTCTCTTCGCACACCGCTAGGACATTTGCATAAAGCTGCGATACGCATGTCCGCGCTCTGTTATAGGTAAACATCTTTCCCTCCCGTAAAACAAGTAAGCAATTGTACAGCGATGATATATTTTATTGTTAAATAGAAAAAAAGACTTAGAAATTCGTAAGAAAAAACCATTACAAACAGAATAAAAAATAAATTAAAGGTGTATACGTTTAAATCAAATAAATCTGAAAGCAGCATAACGTTCACAAAGCCAGGAGCTATTTTTATTTAGTATTTATGCGTTTCTTTATTTTTTTCTTAATATTATTACTTTTCGTTTTACTTTTTTTTCCTAATTTAAACGTGTTTCGTATTTTTTTTTCTTTCAGAAAAAATTCCAATTCTTTGTTTCAGTTTTTATTTAGTGTAGGAATTGTGTTTTCCGTTCGTACATCCTCCCTTTCGTCTCACACTTATTTCATTAAAAGACCTTGAGATAAATGTGTGCTAGTGTATGTTAGCTTGACATCAATTTATCTACTCTTTGAGTTTGGAGAAAAATAATTTGAAAACAAAGGCAAAGAAATAAACAAAAAATAACACAAATGCTCATTTTTCCTTTTTTTTATTTTATATTTTTTTTTTTTGCATTCCGATACCCGCATCAGAAAGACAAAAAGAAATACAAAAAACATCGTACCTTAAAGGTAAATCTTGTCTTTGATGAACTTGGAGAATTCTCCCGAAACGTATGTTTTTAAATAATTACCAGTAATTGTAAAAGAAATTCTTCAAATTTCCTATGATAAATAAGTTCCCTAGCAAATAAAGCAATTAGACCGTCTAATAGAGTTTCTTTAACCTAACGTAAAATTAGATAAGTTGAGTGTTCTATTTCTGCCAATCAGATTTTGCAAACTAATTTTAAAGGAATAACACCAAGCTATATATTCACTCTATTCTAGTAAATGAATTTGATGAATCGCTTACACTATTTAATGTTGATAAAATAAACGTGGTTGATATGTCGTAAATCAAATCGATAAACGGAACCAATTTCAATCACGAAAGTTATTCTAAAATACAGTTAATGTACCTATTTACTATGCCTCCCCACGGGACAGAGTTAGACACCAGGGTCGTTTTTTAACGTGGAGAAAAGGTACAAAAATAAAAATTGTCTCAGTCGTGAAGGATTTCTCCTCCACCGAAAGAGAACAAGGAATAGAAGTGCAGCATCTGAAGAACAGATACTACACTTTGATCTTGACCAAAAGGCCAATGAATTATATGTTAAATGTAACTGTATCTCGGTTATAAAATACCATTATACATATGGCTTAATAAAGGAATAGTGTTTGGATCATTCTATCGCTCTAGAAAGTATATCTCTCTTGACGTAATCCTTTACTTACATACGATTTCCTCCACTCTCTAGCTGTGCCTGAATCTAAACGCAGATTCCATGAACAAAGCTTATTTCCCAGAATTGCCCGCCCGTGGAACACTGTTTCGCTGGTCTGCTTCCCAGTTGAATAAAACAGTAGCCTTTAAATCCATTGTAAACACGTTCTTGTTGAGCCGTCTTCATAAAGAATCAAATTCTATCCAATTTACACCATTAACGATGACTATACTACCAACATATTAATTTAGCTTTATCCTTGAGTGGCCTTTGAGCCTTAATACGTGTTTACTCCCAAGTAAAATAAAGAGTCAAATATTTCCAAAGATTGATTACTGCTGTCACATCTGAATAGGTGCAATTCAGAACATTGTTTCCTGACTTGAAAGAGTTCCAAAACCGCCTTCGAAATCTAGTGGAATATCTTTTTTTCTTTTTCTTCTATGACATTCATAACACAAACCCATCTAGCTACATCCACTGAAAATAATTTTCCTTTCTTCGTCTGTGTACTGAAAACTAAACGAAACTTCAATGAGAAAAAGTCTCTTGTAAAGAAATTTCTGACTGTAGAACACAATATCCCGAAGATCGTATTATTTGGATTCATCAGACTACTGTTCTAATCTTGAGTGTCATTTTATCATCGTTTCGGTCGATGTAACCTCCGACCTTCTTCAGATGTGCGTTGTCGAACTCAGAATTATTTCTGTCAAACTCTGGAATTTGGACGGAATTTCGAACGAAACACTTTATTTACTTCACGGGGGTAGCATCAGTCAGCCATGATTGGATAGAGGTTGTAAATAATTTAAAATTGTATTTTTCGATCGCCCCCATTGAAAATTAAACCTTCAGGAGAATACGACTTTTACAGTTTATTTTTCCAAGTATCTAACAACTGCGCCACGGGTCCTTGCAAATTACTTATAACCTATATCCAGTCATGGCTTACGGAACAAGAGCATGCTACCCTCATAAAGTAGATAAAGGGTGCCGTTTGAAATTCCGTCCAAATTTCCGAGTTCGACAGAAACATTCCCGAGTTCGATAAGGTACACCTGAAGAAGGTCGGGGATTATATCGACCGAAATGCTGTGAAAACGACTCTCAAGTTGCGAACAATAGTCTGATAAGTCCAAATAATACGAGAAACTAAACCTCATCTCAAAAATTGAGAAACATAATATCCCAAAGATGTTTCATGTATTACTACACACATGGTCGTTTTTAAGTTAAAGGTTAACAAATTCTTGTCGACTGTTCTCACAAATAAAACACTGCAAAGCTTAAACCATTGTTACTTATCATAAGGAGAATCGCATTAACACGTATGTTCGCCTGGGTTTTAGGTTTTAATATAGCTATTGCGTGTTATTCATAAAAAGTACGTGACTGATTAAGATTCTCAATATACTGTAGACATTCTTTCCCGTTTCTTTTTAAAAGCCGGGTTTTTACATGACGATTGTGCTGAGCGTTGCTATGTTGGTATTCACTGTCATCTCACAAGTGAGATGTGAATTACTAATTTGGATAACAAAGCATCTGTATTTTGTTGTGGATTATCTGGTTTGTTTGAAAACCGTTAACTTTTCTAAGAGTATTACGAGAAACCATGTCCGATAAATAAAGAAGTTTTACAATATTCCATAAAGAAATAAGAAAAAAACAGAAACAAGAAATAGTTCGGCGTTTAGTGATGTTGTGCAAGAATAAAACTCGACGTAGGATCAAGTTTAATAAAAAAAAAAACGAATTTACCGAAGAAAAAAATGCGGGAAAAATTAAGTCAAATAAAATTGGAAATAAACCAATTTTCACAGAAACCATAAAAAAAAACTGAGTTTGACAAAAACTTAACATTGTTGAGAACTAAGTGCAGTGAGATAACTGTGATTGAGCGAGAAACGAATTTCCGTGTAAAAGCGCGAGTTTGGCAATGTGAAAACCAATTTCAATGGTTTGGCAATGTGAAAACCAATTTCAATGGTTTGGCAATGTGAAAACTAATTTCAATGGTAAACCAAGATTAACAAAGAATTCAAATTTGACAAAGACTAAGACTACGTAGTATTAGATCGCAAATGAGAAAAAAAGCGAGACAAAAGTTAAAATAAAGAAAAACGAAGGAAATAATATTAACTGCGTAATCATGTCTGACAACAGCACCATTTTTGACGGAGAAAGGTTCTAAAATGTAGCCAAGTTTAATCAGTTGTTAAACTACAAACTTGCGATAAAACGTATTTAATCAATGTGTTTGACGAAGAAACAAATTTTAACAAGAAAAAAAAACGTAGTTTGAGATAGAAACCAATTCCGACAAGTTTAACGATGAAACATAATTTGACGAAAAAAACAAGTTTGATAGAGAACCACGTTTAACAAAGAAACCAAAGTGTTGACTAAGAAACTGAAGTTTTCAAAAGAAACAAATTTTACGAAGAAACCAAGTTGGAATTATTGTTGTTGAAATTTCCATATCCAATAAACCAAGTACAATCAATAAACCAAGTTCAACCAGTAAACCAACTACTTCTGTACATTTATAAGAGTTTATTTATTATTGTTGCGATTTCGTCTGTTTTTACCAATCAGTTCTAATATGGCAAATTGTGCGTTGATACTATTGGGATATGTTGTTAAGTTATATTATCAATCTCGTCTTTTAACAGCACCAGTTTGACGATGTGCTGAGGATTGGCAAAAAGATTCGGTTAGATTTATAATAGTAAATATATCTTATAATAAAGTTGTATTCCTTTCTGTTTGTTTGTTCGTTCAGAATTTGATTAATATGTACAAAAGTCATACTGTTTCATGAATTAATTTTCATACGGACGTTTACGCACTTATATTCAGCATTATTTCTATATATACTGTTTATTCAAAGCAAATCTACATTAAAAAAAGTAACATCATTTGCAACTTACACTAAAATAAATCTGTTTAAATACTTATCTCCATGTGTTATATTGCCGGGTTCTGTATAACTTAGAGGGATGTATAGCGAGTATATATAAAATAGCTATGTATAAACGAGGGGACCAAACCTTATACATGCCATATAGTCGTCTATGCAATGTTCGTTGCGTGCGTTTGTGTATATGTACATTTTTAACATTTATAATAAACAGATATATCTACGTCCAACAACATTCAACAAACGGGACATATAATAAATTATCAACAAAAATTTCTTTGATAAGTAGGGACAAAACATCTTCATTGTCAAACACGAAAACCTTACCTTAATTCAAATGCGGATCTTGGTTGATGAACGTACCAAAAATTGAAAAGAACATTCCTTCCAAAGAGACGATCAGACGTCTCCGATTAGATTTCAGGCAACTTTTATTTTAAGTATTATTCTTTTGGAAGATTGCACGCAGAGCCTTACCGTACATTCTTGCTATTTCCCTGAACACGATAGCTTCCACGGCTGAACGATTCCCAACCAGCTAAGAACCGTCTCTCTCTCTAACTGTTTTTCTGTTTGTATATATTCAAACTAATCCTTGCTATAACGTAATTCATATCAAATATTTTATGAATCACATTTTTCTATCTATTATTGTAGAAATCTATTCAGTTTATCCACTGAATTCTTTTCTTCATTGTAACCTTAATATTTTCTTAAACATTCCTTCTTTTAAAACATTTTCTCTGCATACATGTTTCTAAATTACAGTTACACAGATGATAATGTTCATTATGTAAGATTTTCTTTTTAATAATAATAGTCGATTTTCCTAAATCGACAACCAGTAAGGCAACCTGATTTCTACTCAGTATAATCTAACACGTTATTAATTGTTTATTGCAATAGAATTGTTTTAATAGTTTTAGTTAGAAGAATTATTTAAAGTTTTATTTAGAAATATTATTTAAAGTTTATTCATTTTTAATTTAATTTAGATTTAATTTAATTGGTTTTCAGTTATTATTGTTAGGTACCAGTTGACTTAAAAAGGGGAATAAGTTCATTTATGTAAGCTGGGATAGTAATTCTCCTTGAAGCTATGAGCGTTATTTCCCGTTTAATTTTCATATGCGAAAATGGATGTCTTTTATGCTTCCATAAATCCACTTCTAGGAAAATCGTTACAAGTTAGGTGTATCTTAAATAATGTTACTAAATCCTCTGTCTGCGAATATGTTTTAATCTGGTATTGATGTGCATACACAGCTAGTAGGAGATAAAACAAAATGCAATAATGAATCAATACTTGATAAAGAAAAAGACAAGCTTAATGAAAACACGAATTTTAACCCACAACCGACCATGTAAAGAGAAACCATAAAATTTAAAATTCATGCAATGATTTATATTTTCATTTATTTACTGCATAGTCTTAAATATAAGATAAACTTTTAAACTATACTAGCAGATCAGCCCGGCTTTGCCCGGGCCCTATGTACTGTTCATAGCTTTGTGTAAAAATGTATATATGTATATTAAAAAAAATTAACTCATGTCCAGGTAACCTACATCTAAAATTACAAGTCTTTAGACCCAAAAGTGGCGAAGGAATTTGGTAGAATCTTCAAAGGTAAACTCTTTCAACTTTAACTTCTTGGGAGCCAAATTTTCGCCCAAAAACTGACTATAAAGCGTACTGCATGTCTGAATACCCTTTATATAAAATTTCAAATGTTTAGACTCCAAATTGGCTAAATAGTTTGCTAGAGATTGCAGATGTAAACTCTTTTGAAGTTTGAACTCTTCGGCAGCCAGATTTTCGGCCAAAAACCGATTAAAGAGCTTGCCCTATGTCTGAATACACACTATGTAAAATTTAAAATGTTTGGACCAAAAATTGGCTGAGTGATTTGGTAAAGACCGCAGAGCTCAGATTTCTTGTAACTTTGACCGTCATTTGGAGTCTTTAACATTTATTGTTTTGGGCTGAAATCAAATACAATCGTTTGATCCATGTCCAAGTAACCTGCGTCTACAATTACAAGTGTTTAGACCCAAAATTGGCGGAGGACTTTGGTAGAGTTTTCAAAAGTCAAAACGGTGAAGTTTGACCCCTTTGATAGACAAATGTCTGGACAAAAACCGATTAAAAAGATTTTTCACAATCTCAATACCCCTTATGTCAAATATCGAATCTCTATCCTAAAAATTGACAGAGCAGTTTGGTAGGGAAATGTACACACACAGGCATACAAACAGACAGTTTCACTGTTGTAGATATATAGATTGTGCAATTATTGTATAGCAAAGTTCTTTCTCAAATCAAAACTTTAGATATTTAATAATACTTTCGTATGATTGTTGATAGCCTTATTATGATTCGCGTATAATTTTCCTTTCTCTTTTATAAAATATTTTAATCGTCCATTTATATTTACACCATCATTGAAAAGCTCTGCCTGGAAGGGCAATGTACAAATGATATATTATCAAAACCATTTAGAGTATTACTTAGTTAATTCCATTGAATGGGGTTTTCTGTGTTTTTATGCTTATAATTATTCTCCTTATTCTAAAGTTCGCTCTTTTAGTAAATGCGATCTAATTTGTCAAATGTGTGATTCAATTTAAAACTGAAAACATTGCGGTGTGCAGGCTTGCCTTATTATGTCGTTAACAACAAACTGTCGAATTGGTTTTATCTTTCGTATTGTTTTATGTTGATTCGATACTTTCTTTCATTCTTTAGGATCGCATATCTATCTCTATTTCACATTTTTTCTTGTATGCTTTAAGCTCCGTTTCAAAATATTAAAGATAGCCTGTCCTATGTCTTACGTACGTTTTTCGTGAATTTTACTGATTTTGAATCTTGTTTTTTGTACGCAAAATTTTACAACCAATTTAACCACTGATATGGAACTTGGAACTTGAATACTTGCAATTGGAAAGTTTTATGCTGAACGAATGAAGAGTTTTCAACAGAATCCTTTTGTGACAAAGCCACTCACATCTATGCAAATGACCAAGTCGTGGCGCAAACGTGATGCCATAGTGGAACTGAAAGGAGATAATGGAAAGAAAAGCCGATAGTAAAAGGTGTGTCGACGCGTAAGTAGAGAATCATGTGTCTATACTGCACAGATTTTTTTTAACCACCTGGCGGAGGACGTACTTTTAAACAAGATGCAGAACTCATTTATCCTCCAAAGTTTTAACAAGATTTTCGGACGACCGTATACGGTGAAACAAATTACAAACAGAAAAGCTACAGACTAACAAAATAATTGACCATATTGTCGCTGGTTTGGAAAATGCGTGTCAGGCGACTCAGTGTGGAAACGACCGGTAATAAATGGCTTTTTCTTCCAACAGACAAAAACACGATGTCGAATGTTTTTCTCTTGTCCATGTTTATATTTAAATTAAACGTTACACTTTTTTAAGACCTGAAAGGTGCCCTTTAAAAAAATCAGAGGTTATATCAGGCGAAACCTTGTGAAAGTCAAAAATATTAATACGTATTATTTCGATAATACATAGTCAGTACTTATCTAAAATATTTCGATGCAATTAATTTCTATTTTGTTAATTTTCAGAAGGGATGAAATGTGCGCTAAAATTGTCTAATTTTCATTTTTATTTTTTTCAACCTTTGATTTTTAACTGAATAATATTTTATTTTATTTTATCCAACTTGAGTGTGAAAATATATCATAGTTTAATTTTTTATTCTTTCTATAGTATAAAAATTAATTATTGCCTTAATTTTAAGCTTAATAATATTACCATCGTCTCAGAAACGAACATACATATAATTTGTTTATATTGTATATTGGTATATTAAGATGGGATTATTCATTTATAGTATCTTATGAGATGGAAGGGTGAACGGAAAATGTACAAGAAAGATATGATAATCAAATCATGAATAAACGGAGTCTTGATTACAGAAACCTATGCAAAGGGGTTGATTAGGATATGGATATAAATAAAAATTATTGAAATAAAACATTTGAAAAATAAAAATTAATAGAGATTACATAAATGTGTACAAGACCGACAAAACGAATGTCGATAAAAATTTTTAAAAAATCGAAATAAAAATATAAAAAATATGTAAAACCTCAAAATAGAACGTAATATTTTTATATAAACGTAATATTTTTATATGAACGTAACATTTTTGTATGAACGTAATATTTTTTTATATAAACGTAATATTTTTATGTAAATAAATCATATATATGAACGTAATATTTTTATATAAAATTGTTCAAACTGCCAAAGCACGCACGAGTCCAACATGAAAATGATAGCGGAAGTATATTGTTTTAGTAATGGTCCACGTTATTAGATGAATAAGTCTGACATCACAATGTAATTCGCTTATAAATTATGTAGGGTGGAACGATAAAATTGTCGCCCTAGAAAAGATGACACGATTCCAATTTTGTTTCATGAAAACAGGTTTTCATTTTGTGTTGCAGATCATCTATTAATTTACCAGTTGCGTACAAATCCCAAAAGTGATTGGAGATTTCTATCATGTCAGAAAGTTACAAAATGTTCAACGAGCGAGATCGGAGTTGCGCCGCTGTACAACTCATACGCTCTATCGATCTAAGTTATGACAGCAGGACCATTGCCAGCAGCCTCTAAATACAAATTCGGATGACAAAGATGTGCCCAGGGTCATGAAAACAAAGTTTCTTGCCACGGCTATGGTCTTTGGTGTGGCTTAAAGTGAGTGCCACATCGTGCCAACTCAGATTTTCGAAGTCGACTTAAAAGGCAACAACAAAGTGTACCTGGGTGTACTGAAGAGTTTAGTGATTCCCTGGTGCAATCAGGTGGCCGCTGGCAGACTCTGGGCGAAGCAGTAGGACTCGGCGCCAACCTACAAGTCTAAAAAGACACAGGCTTGGCTTTAGAGTGCTACGACTTTGTACTCGTCTCTCACTCTCCCTCCTCCCCCAACCTGAACCCGCTGAACTACATCGTTTGGTCGCACGCTGAGAAAATCACCAACATGACCTCCCACAACACTATCTTTTTTTTTTTTTCATTTTCACCCCGAATAAGGCACATTGCCATTTTGGTGCAGGGGGCTACTATCAAGGGCAACAACTACTCGGATACTATGTTGGGATTTGGGCAGCAAGATGTCGGTTCACGTTACACTTGAACTTCTGTATGTCAGTACAGTTGGGGAAGCAGGGACCTGGAATAGAATTCCAAAGTCTAGCGGTTCTGGGGAAGAAACTACTGGAGTAGAAAGATCTTTTACATCTAGGGATCTCTATTGTGTGGGGGTGGGATTTAGCTGCCTGTCGGGTTTGTTGAGGGTGTCTACGTCGTGGAGGCACAAGTGTCTGCAGTTCGCCAGAGCATTCACCATTAAAATACTTGTAGAACAGGCAGAGGGATGCAACATTTCGTCTATGGGACAGAGGCTGAAGCTTAGATGCCAGTTCAGGGCCTATCAGATTGGCGGTTGTCTAGGAGCGAGAGACTAGTAGCAGATGCACCAGCGCAAATGTGACAGCAATACTCCATACATGGGGGAATGGTGGCCTTATAAAGGTACAATATACTTTCGGGTGTTATTAGTTTTCTAGCACGGTAGAGAGAGCCTACCTTCTTCGCAGCGGCCTTGGCAATGCTTTCAATGTAATTGTTCCAACTCATGTTTCCTGTGAACGTTAGGCCAAACAGTTTGAAAGATGTACTCTCAGATAAAGAGTCCCTGGCCATTGCTATTGGTGGCAGAGTATGGTGCCGAGTATTCGCTGAGATCTCGCCGGTGATTGTGTAAAAGGCATGCTCCCATATCCGAACCCATATCAAGGCGGTGATTGAGCTCTACTAAATAATCAGGTTACTTTTATTTATTTTTTCAAGAAATAATTTAAAATAAAGTTGTAGTGTTTTTTTTTTCTTTACGACAGCAACTGTTATCGTTCCACCTTTTATATATCATGGAGAACCGTCATAAAACAAACAACAGATACATGCAAAGTTACCATATAAGACACTTGGACAAAATAGGTGATAAAAATCCCGATCCTATAACTATCGTTCAAAGTATTAGGTTAAATGATTAAATCCTACATGATATTAGATAGAAATTACAAGTGATGAAGAAATTCTAGATATTAGAAATGGAATAAATCCAAAGATATAACACAAAGTAGTGGAAAGTAGCCTACGATATCGGATTAAACGATGCAAATTCCGCTGGAAAATATTTCCAAGATAAACTTGAATAATCCCGGCTTAAACGATGCTTTTGAAAAATATGTTTTAAAAGTTTTATATGATTTAAAAGAAATTCAACCTCGAACGGACACAACAATTCAGGGAAAATTAAAAAAAAAACTTGCCATCGAAACCATGCATGAATTAAACGACATAGCAAAGTTTTCTCCCTCTCTCTTTGTGTGTGTTTTCTCTCTCTGTCTCTGTCTCTCTCTCTCTCTCTCTCTCTCTATATATATATATATATATATATATATATATATATATATATATATATATTTGTAATTAAACAATAATTATTCTTTGTACCTAAAGATACTAGTGATTCATGCTTACATAATCATCAGTGTAGGGAGTTACAATTCCTGCTTGTCATGAGATTCGAATAAAGTCACGAAGTCATTTTTGATCCATTTGCAAAATCACCAGACAAGGCTCACAGGAATGAAAGGAATTAAGAATAATTAAATACCAAATTCAGTCAAATACATTAGACAATCTAGAGTGTTCGAACGAGCGGAAGTCGTGAACATCGCGTAAAGGCTATTTTAGTTATTATTCTGCAGTCAATGCCCATTCTTCAGTAACTTTAAAGGGGCTTGAAAATTATATTTAAATGATAATTATTCTTTATATATATATATATATATATATATATATATATATATATATATATATATATATAAAGCTGAATGTGTGTGTGTGCGTGTGTGTGTGTGTGTTTGGTCAAGAATAGGCTCCTATATGGTTGGCTATTTTAAAAAACTGATTACATATAATGATAGAAGATGTATCGAAGATCAGGAATGGATATGTTTGATCTGGCAGAACGGTGGTTCATAAAAAATTGTGGGTTCTGCGTTCGCGCTGGACCCCAAAGTATGGAAATAAAAAATGAAAAAAAAAAAACAAAACGTTTACAAGGGTTTTTTATATAGATGGACATAAGAATACTTTGATAAGTATGTTTCAAGTTAAATAGGGATAGTATGATAAAATTGCGGGGTCTGTAAATATTTCACAAACTTTAAAAAAGACTTTTTATATCTATTTGCGTAAATACACTTTGATAATTATGTTTCAGTTTGAAGAAATATGGTATAATAAAATTATTGGGTGTTCATTCGCACCTGACCTCCATAGAATGTAAATATGTCACAAAGTTAACAAGGTTTTTTAAAAGGGGTGAGGGTCACCAATAATACCTTAACTTTAATCTTAATTCACGTTAGCTTTTATTCATTTTTTTTGAGTTGAATCATATATAGTCTGTCGAATAAATCCACCTCATCAATTCACGTTCTTATTAAAGTAATAGCAAAAAAAAAAAGTCGGAACTTTAAACAATTCTCGACACACATTTTGCATAACTCTGTTTTTTTCCTTCTCAACTTGCACCTGGCACTCTTTCGAAAATAGATAAATAGATAAATAATAAAAAATAAGAAAGTTACTTGTTATCGTGTCAAAAGAAAGAAACAATCCTGCTCACATGACTACGTGTCTTTTTAAAAAAATTACATAACCTTTTTATTTTTATTTATATATCTGTTTAAGCTTTATTTGTCAGTGTACTAGAAGGAATACAGTTGATTACAACCATTTCTGCGTGTTCTTTATATTATAATAGTACAACCCTGAATCCGACGGCGCAATACTACACCGTTCAATACTGTAAAACTGTAACGAAGCTGTTCTGTTTGAAAAGGGCGCAATTTTCTTCTTATTCATATTTATATCGATTCTTTACTTAAAAAAATAAGTAATTACGTGTTTACTTTTTTAATATCGCATTTTGCTGTTTCGGATTATTTTACTAAAGTAAGTAAAGCTTCATTATTTTTCAAAACTGTTTTTATTTCTTTGTTTTTCGATATTTCGTCGATATTATTTAGTTAAACTTAAAGTTTAATTAAAACGATATTTGAGGCGATAACTACTTAAATTAATTTTTATATAAACTACACATGCCATAATCGAATATTCCTTAAGCACAAAATAACGGAAAACATTAAAATATTTTTATAAATATTCCTTACGTTGACGGAACTCTCTTAAATTGTTAACACAAAATGCTCAGGTGCCCCTCATTCAAATTGAAAACGGGGCTCTCAATTTCAAAGTCGCTGCCATTTTGATTTTTTTAAACCGGTTCGTGAATTAAAAAAAAAAATTACAAACTATTAAAAATACAAACCAATGAACGCTTCTACCATAAGAGTAACTTTTATTGACTATGGTAAAAATTATTTCTTGTATATTTATATCATTATCTATATTACATTTTCTCTTTGTAAGGAAACATCATTTTGTTGGCCACTCTTGGCTACGAATGGAAAATAATTGATATAAAAAATATGTTTTCGCGAAAATTATCTTTACTTTCATCATATTTTGCTTAGGGTAAAATTTTTGACTATCAAAACCTATCTCTTTACAACCCCCTCCTTTTCATAACCTATTATACTTCCATCAATCACAGTCCATTTTCTGTAGGCTGTTTTTGAACCCAGTCAACGACGGGTACTTCTGCTAGTATATATATATATATATATATATATATATATAGAGAGAGAGAGAGAGAGAGAGAGAGAGTGTTTGTGTGTTTGTGTATTTGTGTGTGCGCACGCGCGTGAGTGTTAAATAAGAATGAAAAAAAATATATTGTTTAAGTTTGAGTATATTTATTTTCACATTGTCAACAGATTGTTAACAAAATCCAGTTAAGTAATTCTGATCCAATTTAAATTCGAAGCTATTTACCCTTAAAAGATATCTCCTTTGAGAAAGAGTCGGTCAATTGAAAAGATGATGAACAGGATAAGGATCATAATAATCATCATCATCATGAGCATCATCAAGGGAAAACTTTTTGTAATTCCTGTTGTTGAAGCTTCGCCCTGGTTTACAATCACTTTATTGCTGTTTGTTATTCAGGATTCAAGCCAGTACTGCAACGCTAAAACTGAATTTTTTGCGACGTTATTTATTCATATTTAGCTGTAGAATATATGTGGCATTTAACATAGACCGCGCTTAAATCATAAGCCATCCAGTACAAACAAAGTTCCATATCGTTTAACTTCGACTATCTAATTCTATCGTCAGCGCATCGCCGTATGAGTTATAAGTTGAATTCAAATGGAATTTTGTTTTAATCATAACTAAATGCCAAATCCTTAGAACATGAAACGTTTTATCATATAGTTTCTATAAGTAAAATATATAAGAAAACTTTTTAAGCAAAACAATAGTTAATTTATTTAGCTTTGATATTAAATTAGATAGAATGATTAACACGTAAATTAATTAAAAAAAAAAAAAACCTTTTGGCGAGACCGGGAAAACTGCGATTTTCGATGCTAATGCATACATAAATATATATATATTCATATATATATATATATATATATATATATATATTATATATATATGTATATATATATACACATATATATGTTTGTATACACACATATATATATACATATATAACTAGTTCATTTACTCACATAAATTTAATATACGAAAGTATAGATTTATGCGTAAACTTTAAGTATTTACTTCAAAAGTGCTCAATACGTAGGTAGAGCTAGTTAGAATTTATAAAATATATATGGCGATTAAGCTACACTGAATATTCTGCGTTTCATCCACTATAGGATTCGTCAGGCTTATGCGCGAATTTTGTGGTTGCTTCTTGTTTTTATATTTATTTTTTATATATTTTTTATATATTATATACATATATATATATGTTTATATACATAATTATTTTTTACTATAATAATTAAATACCTGCAGACACTAGTGTTTCATCCTTTCGGGATTTTTCAGTGCAGGGTGCCACGATTACCACCAGCCAAACGATTCGAACCCCGAAACACGAGACATCTCTGGCTCGATTAGCGGAGACCGTATCTCGTTTATATACCTATATACATATATATATATGTTTTTATATATATATATATATATATGTATATATTTATATGTGTGTTTATATAAACATATATATGCTTATATACATATATATGTTCATATACACATATATTTCTAGTATATATGTATATATGTATCTAGCATATATATATTAGCATATATATATTTCTAGTATATATATATGTATATATAAACATATATATGTATATATATAAATGTATATATATATGTATGTATATATTGTTTCGAATTATATATATATATATATATATATATATATATTCATGTTCTTAAGGTTCTGATTGTTTAAATGGTATATGTCTTTATAAAAACTGATGTTTTACGTCAAAAGTAAAGTATTTTCAGGTGATTTTCAGCTAAAAAGTCTGCGATATATCATCCATCAAATTCAACCAGAGATTTCGGCAGCATCTGGCACAGACCTTAACATCCGAGGAGTTCAAATGATATCACGTAGACGATAAGATCTAACATAGCCGTTTTCAGTCGTCAGTATGAATGTAGTACTGTCGGCAATTAAAGGTTGAAGACTTGTCGCAATTTTACGACAGTTGTGCTAGGAGGGCTAATGCGTGTATTGTACATTTTCTATTAATGTTTCTTTTTTTCTGCTTCCCGTCAAATGTTTATTTATGCACAGCTATTTTTAGATCCCTGTCTTGTTCCAACTGGAATGTGTTTTGCCGGAAGCTACGTAACGGAATCATTAGTCGCTTGCAATATTTCAACCTGAAGTTTTCCAAAGGTTATTCATCTCTTCTGATAAAACAATTAACGGCAGCCATTATCCTGTTTGCATGAATTGCAATAGTCAAACTATTCGAATAAATAAAATACTGAAAGAATATAGAGAAACAGTTTAACCTCTCCCACAGAGAATGAGGAATTGAAAATTGAAATTAGTTGTTTTACTTTAAAAATGCACACACACACACACGCACACACACATACACACACACACACACACACACACACTAAAAAGTTTAAAAGTCCACATTAAGTATTTATATGAAAATCCAGAATGTGAAGATTTTTATTTGAAGAAAAAAACTATACATTTCAATATTACATCTTAAACTGCTTTATATTTTCATTGGATTTTTATAGCATTACAAGAAAAGAACATTAGAAAAACTTTCTCAGAATAATCATTTAGTTTTTAGTCTCTCAATGTCTTCCATTTCCTCGTTATTAAATTAATCTTATTATTTCAAATTATTTTCATTGGATGTAACTAATTTACCGATTGGATTATTATTTTTTTTTACACAGGAATCACCACTTATCAAGGCACAGAGGCGAATCGAGGATAAAGGTTAATGGGTATACATTTGTCAATGTGATTATAGCGTAGTAAACATAAGTAATGGAATTTTTGTAAGTTGGATTACTTAGAGGGGGACGCTTCATCAGGAACTTGTTTACGTTGGATTTGAAGACAATCAGATTATAGTCAACTGGAAAGCAAACCAACGGAAGAGAGTGCCACTGGCGTGTGTTAGTTTTTGAGATTGTTACGGATATGACTATCTCTATCCTTCTTGGTTTAAATATGGTATATTGCCTTTTAAAATAAGTACACAAATTAAGATTTTTCAGACATAATCTTCGATGTACTTTTATGTTCTAATATTACGTTTTATTGTAGTTTTATATTTTTAGACACGCATTAAAATACTTATCCTTTTTTGTATATGCACGCATAAGATGTTACCCGTTTATTTATGCATTAAGGATTAAAGGAAAACAACTGAAACTGCAGCTAAATTTTAATTTAAGCCACGTTTATTATTTGTAAAGCATTTGCCTTTATCATGCACACTAACAGATACACGCATACAATTTCTTGTAACAAAACAAATAAATATAATATTAAACTACATTTTATTTTGTATATATATATATATATATATATATATATATAAATTTTATTTTTTATTACCGTATCTTTCTGTAAAGTTACATGATGTTTCGGCTACACGGCCGTTTTTTTGTCCGTCTGTAGCGTCCTCAGACTTTTTCTGTAAAAGTCTGAGGACGCTACAGATGGCCAAAAAAAAACGGCCGTGTAGCCGAAACAATCATATAACTTTACAGAAAGATACGGTAATAAAAAATAAAACACATATTTGCTCTACAACAGTATTGAACACTTTCTTCGGTTTTTATTAATTACCATCTCCACTAAATATATATATATATATATATATATGCATATATATATATATATATATATATATATATATATATATATATATATAAGTATATATATGATCTCTTAGGCTTCTTTCACTGACTCAATTCGAGGTCGGAAGCGACTGCAAGCTTGATCCGGTGGTCGTTAATTTTGTCCTCCATTGCTTGGGCTATTGCTTTCATTAGAGAGGATTCCGTATTACGAAGATGCTCACTAACTTATTTTTCAACGACACCCCACACGTAATAATCCAGGGGATTAAGGTTGTGTGAGTTAAGAGTCCGTAGGTTTGGTGGGACATGATCAGGAAAATTCTCAATCATCCAATTCTGAATTTTTGAGAGCTTCAGGAGATGATGCCGTATCTTGTTGGAAGACACATGCCCTTTCGTCTGCTATGTTGTCTACCCATTTGAACACTCTCGAGATAAGGACCTACGGAAAAAAGAAAGAATCATGATGCGCCGTTCATTGTTAACGATACCGAAAACATAACTGGCGACTTTTAAAAATCGTGCAATTTTTTAATTGCTGTGTCTCGCTTTTATAGACACTATTACCACGCGTCATTTCTTTAGTGATAGGAATATCCGCCATAAGAAATAAAAATAAATAAATAAAATAAAATAAAAAATAATTAGTATATTCATAATTTAAAATATAAAATAAGAGTGTCCTCATATTCCTTAAATACCATGTATATGTTTCGTTATCTCTGTCCCCTCGTTGCAACCCCCTTTTTTCTTGGTTTTAAATGTCCAATCACAGTTAAGAAGAACAAGGATGGAATACTGCTGCCATATCTGGGCAGGAGCTGCTAAAAACAGCCTATCCTGCCTTGACAGAGTACAAAATAGACTTCGTGGCTTAGTGGGGGGTGCCCTTTTCTCTACCCTGCAACCTCTCTCCCACAGAAGAGACGTTGCGAGCCTATCCTTGTTTTATCGTTATTTCCATGGCAGGTGCTTGTCTGAACTCCAATATCTGGTCCCCCCTCGCCAATATTTCACGAAAAACACCCGTCTAGCTGAATCCACTGTGAAAAATTTCCCCCACTCTTTATCTATGCCTAAATCAATGGATTCCATGAACAAAGCTTCTTTCTTAGAACTGCACGCCTGTGGAACTCTGTTCCGTCTGCCTGCTTCCCACCTGACTCCAACTTCAAGTCCAACGTTAACAAATTCCTAATGAACCGCCCCCTTAAGTAAACATTTCATCAAATCTCCACACTAACGTACTGTACTTGCAATAGCCCTTATCCCTGAGTGGCTTCCGGGCCTTGATAAGTGGTGACCACCGTGTGAAAAAAAATATTGTTTATTGGTTTCCCTTCGTAGTGAAACTTTTTCTTGTTTAGTTATATTAGTCAAAATATATACATGTATGCATGTATATTTAAAAAAATGATGAAAAAATATCTGAGCGATTAATAATAATTGCATTGCGTCCAGTATTATGTAAATGTATTTTACAACGATGTAAACATCTTTACATATTTAACATCGCATTTTACTGCATTTTATTGGAGTTTTATATTTCTAGACACGTATTAAAATCCTTATCGTTTTTGTATTTGCATGCATAAGATGTTACGCGTATATTTATACATATAGGATTAAAGGAAAGCAGGTGAAACTGCAGCAGAATTTTAATTTAAGCCAAGTTTATTATTTGTAACATTATTTGTAAAGCTGCATGATAAAGTATAACATACCTTTTTATGTGTAAAATCTGATTTCTTGATTTGGTTCCGACGGTCCTGGATATGACCTTAAACTATATCCAGTGGTGAGGCTCCAGCTTACGGGTTTTGGGGAATATGGAGCCACTCTTTAATTGCTATTGCTCCCAGGTCCACTCTGACCCGGAATGGTAGTACCTTTTAGGGTCCCAACTATGGGTTAAATAGAAACCGACTTGAAAACAACAAATATATTCTGTTAAAAAGTTTTTCTTCAAAATAACTGGATTCAGCATTAAATCACCCGAAAAGGGTTGATATGCTGTAAAACAAAAATAACCAACCAACCAACATCGGTTCCGACATGATTATCCGAACTTGATTTGCTTGATATATATATATATATATATATATATATATATATATATATATATATATATATATATATATATATGGAATATATATATGGAATATTTTTTAATAATATTAAGTTTAACCAAATGGTTACGAAACAATTGTAGCACATAAAAACACACACACAAGATGATGTTCTGATTTTATATTTTGTTGCCTTGATTTTTACAAAAATAATATACATATATCTTCTATCTATACTCCTATAAATTAAGGTGTTTTGTGTATTGATATCTATAGCAAAAACCCTTTTGTCTATTTATTTTAAAAGAAAATACCACTTTGTTATATATGGGTCGTGGGATTACATTCCTCTGCAAAAGATCTAACCAATTTGCATATTCTTTTAAGCAATTATTTTAATTAATTCCCTATTAATTTTTTTCGGTTTTCTTATCGGATGATCATTTTTATTTTTACTATTACGTGTATTTAGATTAATGCAGATATTCTACATGATTTATACTTGTGTAATATTTGTGTAAAAAGGTTATAGTAAACACAGACCTCTTTCAATGCATATTTATGTATGCGTATGTATATTTGTTTTAAAAAATGCCTACCAAACTGCTCTGTCATTTTTTGGTCTACAGACATGAAACTTAATATAGAGGGTATTCGAACCAATACAAAACATCATATTTTGGTTTTAGCAAGGGAAAATCAGTGTAAAAGTCTTAAAATTAAAAAATGGAACTTGCCAGGTAAAGGTCGAATGACAGCATGACGAATATGCATGCGTAACGTAATAGCTATTGGTCTATGTTTTAATTTTTAGCCTTACAGCAAACCTGTTTTCATATTTCATGCATAAACGTCAAACGAGAAAGTAAATCGTATGCTAAACGTTTTGGTTTCGATTCTCGGTGGTGTCACAGGAGTATTTTTTTAACTTAAATTTTTAAATCATTTCTATATATTGGGTCCAATACAGTATAATAATAAATACAAAATCCGCATTAATGAAACAAAAATGATAAATAAGAGTATTTTACGACCGAGCAAATATATATATATATATATTCCGCGCCCGCCGAGTGGTAGAAATTGCTGGGACGCATTAGTTCACTGAGAGAGATGCACCCCCAGTATTCATTAAGACATGCATTTAGGAGAAAGAAACCTTTGATGTAAAAAAAACAAAAACACCTTCGGTCTACTGTATACTGTGTCTTGTGGCAGTCATGTACACCGACAAAGGTTAGTAGTAATAAAAAAAAAAAATGGTGGTTGGTACTACACAAAGCCTTCACCACTATAAACAAATAATCTGTGCGGATTTCCGAGCAACTTATTTTTGTGGCGGAAGCTCATATGTCGGAATCGACGGGAAACTTTAAGTACACCCCAGAAAGGCGGCTGTGATTAGATTCCCCAGTAGAACGTTAAGTATATCGTATTTTTATGACATTTAAATTATATATAACAAATATTCTAGAGAATACAGCGAAATTGATCCCGGATATCTTATATTACCTTTTAGTCTAGAGGAGTTATAATAGCTGAACCTCTTTTAAAACGTCAAATATACGATATGATAATGAACTTGATATCATGTGTATCAAATTCTATAATGGAAGTTGTTCCGAATATCCCCGCTACACAATAGGTGCCGAATACCTACGCGCTATCATCTCTAAATGGCCCATGAAGAAAAAAGCTTCGTCAAACTTAACATAGATATATTTGATTTTTAATGATATATCAACGGGGGGATAGGGAGCGGTAGTTAAAACAAATACATTATAAATAGTGTAAATACAAAATAGTAATCTTTATCTAATCCCGAGAAACGTTGTGTCTCCTTGCTAGTTTTTATGTAGTCGAACCTTTCAGCTAATATTTATTAGTGTTCGGGCGATTAATCGGAATCCAAATCGGGAATCGAGCAATTCGGAACATTTCTAGGTATCGGAATAGGAAAACTTCCCGATACCTAAAACGATTCTTTTTTATTTTCCAAATGACTTTTCGTATTAATGGTGCAATGATAAATATCTATTGATTTAAAACTAGCAGTAAACCTGAAATCTATAAATTTCTCCCACAAGTTTTTTTTACGTTTACTCTTTTCTAACTTTTTCTTCTAGGGGGTGGGACATCCAACCAGATGTCTGACATTTACCCCTATTTTAGTGAGTCCAACCAAGAGATCTTTTCAGGATTCTAGCCGTCCCTTTCAGTGCAATCGTTTTTTTACCAGAATAAATGCACATATTACATGCAAAATACATTTACCAAAATATATGCACATATTATTGCACCCTAACCCCAAAATATATATTAAAAAAACAATTATATATTTAGAAATTTAAATGAATGGAAGAAAAATCGGTATCGGGATCAGGAAACACATTAGAATTATCCCACCACTAGCATTTTTATATTTATGTTTTTGGAATCTTCTGTAAATAAAAAAAATATACAAAGGAAAATTCAACTACATGCTGCGTTGAACGTTTATGCGGAACCACTCCCCCACTGTAAATTCTAAAAAATATGAGTGTTTTTTTTTGCCATAGGTAATTTTATAATATTTTTGTTAGTGATGTACTCCCTGTTCAGGAATTTAATGTATTAATATCAATCCCCTATTTTCTTTGCCTTCAAGCTAAGATCAAAGTGTAGTATCTGTTCCGGCAGATGCTGCACTTAAGATAATTTGTACCAGTCAATGGAGGGGAAACCCTCTATACTGGGACAATTATTATTTTTGGTAACCAGAGTGCCCCCTTTTTGCCTACTTTTAGGGGAGCTGGTTTTTACCTCACATTAAAAACGGCCTTGTGCCTAATTTGCTCAGTGGGGGAGCAAATAAACACCATCAAAGTGTAGTATCTGTTCCGGCAGATACTGCAAGCTATGACTAGCTGTGACTAGCAAAGACCAGATGTGGGGGCAACCCCACATGCCTGACCTTTAACCAGCTCCCATTTCCCACCTCTCGGGAGCTGGTCCCCCTTTTCCCTTCCCCCTCCCTTCACTCCTCACATTAAAAATTGGCCTTGTGCCTAATTTTCTCGGTGGGGGAGCAAATAAATACCATCTGTTCTGATGCTACACTTCACATTTCCTGTCTTCAGTCAGTGGAGGAAAAAGCCTTAATGACGGAGACAATTTTTATTTGTGTTCCTATCCAGAGTGCTCCACATTAAAAACAAACCTTGTGTCTGACTATTTATGTTTTTTTTTGTAGAATGCAAATATAAAGAAAGCGGACTATAGATTTATAAATTTTGGAATACTCCTTACGTAAATGAAAAAGAGGAACACGTTATGTTAATTTTTTTATACGAAACTAATAACCAGTTCTACATCCTGAAGCATCATATGAGGGTGTTTATCTGTTTGCTTGTTTCTAATCGGTTTAATTGAGATCGAAAACAATATGTTACATTAAATTTTTCTTTCCTACCGAGAGTGATTTGTCTTTATTTTGCGAGAGAACTAACAAAAAATAATGTAAGGAAAATGTCTGTTTTTGAAGCATAATCTGCTATACTAGAATAAATTCCGAGTAATGAAAAAATAATCTAATTCAGCTTAATTTCATTGTAGTGTGTCGATAATGTGCGGATTTAATTGTTATATAAATCCTATCATGCATAAAATAATGAGTGGCTACGGGCACCTGGTTTTGCCCGGTTGTAAAATACGCTTAAATATATTTTAATACGTGTACTTCTTATTACAGAGCCAATTCATTATGGAATACTATTTATGTATAGTAAAGATATCCAAAGTTTAAATATAGCTTGGTTGCCATCAGTAAGAATCGAAATCAAAACATTTCCCGCTCCAGACGCGTTTCCTACCATTTGAGCTATCGACTAATAAATCAAAATGATTTCAAATTAAATGACTTTAAGCTATACATGAATTTGCACATGCGCAAAAGTAATAGAAATATGTTGGTAAGTTGAAATGGACATTTGTATTTCAGCTTGCAGACATATCTCCGTACGCGTTATTTATCCGTCTCAATAATGATTTTACTCGTTATAAACGATTTTTTGGTGTATGATTACTATTTCCTATTAAATTCAGTGTTATGTGACCAATAGCTTAACAGTTCATCGGTAAAAATTTTTCACACAAATACCCACGCATGTATACATCTATGGTTTATTTATATAGAATACTGAAAGATATACCCGGCGTTGTCTTGTATTAAAGGTAACGTTATAGTCATTGAAAAAATAATCAAAGAAAAGGAAATTGGGACATGGTCATACGAATATTATATATATTTTTTATAAACTGTTCACTTCTTATGAGTAAAAAAAAATGTACTCGAGCTGAGATCGAAACTGAACCCTAAGGACAGTGAGTCAAGTACGATATCCATTACGCCAGCTTTACACGGTCTTTACAGTCTGTTTTCAAACCTGCTTATATTTATTATAATCTATACGATTCACGAATGCGCAGTCGTGAAATAGTTAGCCAACAGATAAAACTCCGACGATCCCACGTACGAATTTTTCAATTTTTACTTCTTAGCAGTTGTTTTTCCAGATGAAAGCTAATTATAAAGTGTTCCACATGGCTGAATACGCTATATAACTACTTTCAAGTCTTTGGATCTAAACTTCGTTGAGTATATAGGTTGAGAAGAGTCTTCACACACATCCTCACCTTTGTATATATATATATATATATATATATATATATATATATATATATATATACATAGTATGTTAGAATTAACAAAGCGCTATGGTTTTATTCTAAAAAAAATAAAAACAGTTTTTATTTCGATGTGTACAGAAGATGACAGACAAATCGTATTACTATCTAATTTTATGCATAGGTCTATATATTCGTATAGCTATTTTCGTACTAATGTTTCAGTTTTTTCTCAATGAATAATTGTACTGATATGCTTTTTTGTACATGAATAATTGTACTTATATGATTTTTTGTACATGAATAATTGTACTTATCTGATTTTTTGTACATAGATTATTGTACTTATATGATTTTTTGTACATGAATAATTGTACTTATCTTATTTTTTGTACATTGATTATTGTACTTATATGATTTTTTGTACATGAATAATTATATTTATATACTTTTTTGTACATGAATAATTGTACTTATATACGTTTTGTACATAGATTATTGTACTTATATACTTTTTTGACATAGATTATTGTACTTATATACTTTTTTGTACATAGATTATTGTACTTATATACTTTTTTGTACATAAATAATTATATTTATATACTTTTTTGTACATGAATAATTGTACTTATATGATTTTTCGTACAAAGATTATTGTACTTATATACTTTTTTGACATAGATTATTGTACTTATATTTTTTGTACATGAATAATTGTATTTATATACTTTTTTGTACATGAATAATTGTACTTATATACTTCTTGTACATGAATAATTGTACTTATATGCTGTTTTTACATGAATAATTGTACTTGTATACTTTTTTGACATAGATTATTGTACTTATATTTTTTGTACATGAATAATTGTACTTATATGCTGTTTTTACACGAATAATTGTACTTATATGCTGTTTTGTACATGAATAATTGTACTTATATGATTTTTTGTACATAGATCATTGTACTTATATATTTTTTGTACATGAATAATTATATTTATATACGTACATGAATAATTGTACTTATATACTTTTTGTACATGAATAATTTTACTTATATGCTGTTTTTACATGAATAATTGTACTTATATACTTTTTTGTACATGAATAATTGTACTTATATACGTTTTTGTACATGAATAATTGTACTTATATACTTTTTTGTACATGAATAATTGTACTTATATACTTTTTTGTACATGAATAATTGTACTTATATGCTTTATCAATTATTTTCTACTTATTCCGTCTAAAATAAATTATGTGTATTTTTACGCTTTTTCCAAATGCGTCGCGACGAGTTCAAACCATTTTGCTTGTATAAGCCCTGGTTGTACGAGCACGAATTAATTTGATTTTTACCTCATTAAGAGCCACAAATGAGCAAGCGGTAAACCTTTTTACCAATAAATATTCGTTAAGAGCTTTTTGCGTCTTTGCGTGGGGAGGGGAGATTATTATTTGATGCGTCATCGTCGCTAATTCTCGACGATTGTCGTATAATCTTGTTATTTTGCCATATGAAATCAACTTATTCATTTATTGAAAACAAACAAAAAACTTAAAATAATTGGATATGACCGTAAACCGCTTCACAACTGCCACTATTTCCATTTTTGTGATATGAAAGAAAAGTTCACTTGATTTAAATTGTTCCCTGTGCGACTTCATATACTTATCAGTTGTAACATAATCGTCTCCACCTGTTGTTTTGTATAGATACGATGTTCTGTCCGCTTTGTGGCTGTGATCTATAAATAATAAACCCGGGTCTATTTTAATACATAACAACATTTACTTATAAACAGAACAATGAAATTGTCGCCATATGAAAGACAAAATGAATCCATTTCCGTTTAATGAAAACCGGTTTTCTTTTTTTTCTGTTCTTTTTGTAGACCATCTAACAGTTAACCAATTATGTACAAATACCAAGAGCGATAGGAGATTTCTATCATGCCTGAAAGTAACACAATGTTCAACGAGCAAGATCGGAGATGCGCAGTTTTACAAATAATGCTCTCTACCGATCTAAGTTATGACAACAGGACCATTGCCAACACCCCCAAGATAAAAATTCGCATAACAGAGACGTGGCTAACGTGATGAAAGTAAAATTGACGGCTTTTGGTGTGATTTCGAGTGAGGGCCACAGGATGCCATTTCACAAGATGTACCCGGATGTACTGAAGAGTTTGGTGATCCTCTGGAAGAATCAGATCGCCGCTTGTGGTGTGTCCGCAGGATTTGACGCTGGCCCACAAGTCCAAAGAAACCCAGGCTTGGCTTTAGAAGAAGTGCTACGACTTTGTACCCTTCTCTCATGCGACCTGAACTCGTTGGACTACTTTGTTTGGTCATACGTCAGGAATATTACCAACATGACCTACAAAACCAAAGTCAGCCTGATCGATGCAATCCGCCGAATATTCACTAAGGTCTTACTGGCGCTTGTGAAAAAATGCATTCCAGACTCGTTCCAGACCGGTGATTGAGGTTAAAGGCGGCTAAATGGAATAGATGTCAGCTCTACCACATAATCAAGTTACCTGAATTTTAAAATAAAGCTGCGGTGTAGTGTTCTTTAGGGCGACAAGTTTATCGTCCCACCTTGTATATAAAGAAAAATGAAGAGATTATTATATTTTTATTTTTTAGAATCCTTTGAGGTGAGACTTCATAATTTGTGTATTCATTTTTTTGCGGACTGTTATCTTCATTTTCATAGTTGTTGTTATTTCAACATGTTTTCCCAATTGAAGAAGGCCAGAGGATGAGTTGGCCGAAGCGTGGTGAAACAACAACAACTATGAAGATGATGATAACGATTCGCAAAAAATAAACACACGAAGAGATCAAATCAGCAATAACAGTTTTTGCTTTTTACGTAGCACTCGTGTTCATTTTTGGCCTAAGACTATAAAAAAACATAACATTTCCGTGGTAATGTTCACGGTATTTTTTATATAAGGTCATAGAATTACACCAGCAGTTTAATTTTCCAGTATAATTTTTTTATTATCAATTCTTATGATCTAAAGAAAAAATACCTAACTTTTTTATTTCATGCAATTTGTTTATATATATATATATATATATATATATATATATATATATATATATATATATAGGGAGAGAGAGATAAATCCTTATGATGTCCCCTGAAATAGGGACGAAACGTTGATTTTATTTTTGTTTTTACTCTATTAGGGTTTTCCTTTTTATTCACATAACGTCTAAAGCATCGTTTATATTTTGCTTTATTTTATTCATATATATATATATATATATATATATATATATATGAATACTTCATTTAATCATATAAATTTATATACGAAAGTATAAATTTATGCGTAAACTTTAAGTATTTACTGCTCAATACGTAGGTAGAGCTAGGTAGTAAGTTATAAAATATATTTGGCAATTAAGCTACAAAGAATATTCCATGTTTCATCCACGCTAGGATTCATCAGGCTCATAAAATATATACGGCAATTAAGCTACACAGAATATTCCGCGTTTCATTCACGCTACGATTCATCAGGTTATGCTTGATGAATCGTAGACTGGATTAAACGTGGAATAATTGCCATATATATTTAACAACTTACTATATATATATATATATATATATATATATATATATATATATATATATATATATATATATATATATAACCCCACATTCTCGAGTTGAGCACTCTTAATAATTGATATCGCGGTACTGCTTTAGCATAAAGCAAAGCTCTTTATACAAAAGCAAAACAAAACATAACAAACAAACAAACAAACAAACAAAAAGCACAAAAAACTAAACTAAGCGATGGGAGTGGCGGTCAATGTTTGTATAAAACATTGTTAAATATCATTGCTGACTGAGAACGCCTGTCCCAGTTTACTGACTACGAGATCAATGGAGATGGTTCCATCCTACGCGTGACCAGCTGTACTGAAACATGTGTGGATGATTATATATATATATATATATATATATATATATATATATGTCCGAATGTTTGGAGTCCTTGCTAATGAAGCTAGGCATGACTTCTGTTACTGGGAGTCGAATCTCTCGACTGACATTAATCGTGACACCATGTACTGATGATTCCCGTAAGGATAAAACACTAGTGTCTTTAGGTATTTAATTATTATAGTAAATAATTATGTCAGCCCTTTAAGAAACTTGTTTCTTATCGTTGAGCACTTTCAGTTGTAATAAGTCGGTCAACTTAGCTCGTATGCGTAGATCGTCATATAATGACTGACGTTAAAAGCATTTAAAAAGAATAAATGTTTAATTTCAACTGTATCTCTCACCGTTGTCGGTGGTCGAATAGTTCGAGTCCTTGCTAATGAAGCCAGGCATGACTTCTGTTGCCGGGCTCCGAATCTCTCGACTGACGTTAATCGTGTCACCCTGCACTGATAATTCCCGTAAGGATGACACACTAGTGTCTTTAGGTATTTAATTATTATCTTATAATTTTATAATTATTACCCTTTATTTAAAATTTAAAATGTTTAAACCCAAAATTGGCTGCATAGTTTTCTAGAGACCTCAAAGATATAATCTTTTCAACTTTTATTCATTGGCAGCTAAATTACTGACCGAAAACCGATTAAAAAGCTTGCGATATGCCTAAATACACTTTGTGTAAAATTTCAAATGTTAAGACGAAATATTGGCTAAGTAATTTGGTAGAGACCGCAGAGGTCAATTTTTTAACCTCCATTTTTTACCGCGTAACATTTATTGTTTTGAGCTCAAATAAAATTAAAAAGTTTGATCCTTGTCCAATAATGTGTATCTAAATCTCAATACCCCTTATGTTACGTGCAAAGCGTTTGATGTTCTTCCAGAATGAACTTTAAAATATAAGTTAATAATTCAATTTCTTTTTTAATTGATTTATTATAATATATATAAGGGGGTTCCAAAATTAATACCTCTTATTCTTTATTCCGGCCGAATGAACCAGACGCGATTACATATTGCATAGTGACCATGTTGAACTCATGCAATCATGACCTTCAGTTTCATCTCCCTATTGTAGATATTGATGGTATGAGATTCTAAGAAAGCAATCCCTGTCGTGGACGTGCGTCAAAAGCAGAAGTGCGTGATTGAATGCTTGACAAAAGTTAGAATGGTGTAGAGTATGTAAGAAAAATATACGCTAGAGCACAAAAGATCGCTCGTTTTAATGGTGCCAATCATGTCTTCAAAACTTTTCAAAACTTTTGAGGGAAAAAATAATAGTTTTACTTTTACTCGTATGACAAACGCGCACCGTATGCTTTTGCACAACAGCTGTTCATCACTTGCGAAAGTACTTCGAGAACTATGTAGAAAACTAAATCCTTGGACCAATAATTCCGCGTGTTTTAATGATCCCGCTTTCGTCTTCGTAGCTCTTGAACTATAATGAGTTAAAAAGTAGGTTTTACTTTTAGAACGACTTTCGTACACGCTCGCACAAGCACACATACATAATAGCAATAGTAGCAATCGGGCTAATATAAGACTTTCAAAAACTATCTGGTTAATATACCCGGTGAACCAAGTGCAAGAAAAATACAAAAAATAGCACTTATAGGGACGGTTAGAATCTTGGAGTAACTAAACTAATGGGAGAATGTTTGGCATATGGTATAATGCCCCTTCCCCAGCATAAACGTGAAAAAAAGTGATAAGAAAATTAAAACAAAAAAGAAGTAATATATATATATACATATTTGTAAGCAAACTGATGATTAGAGCACTGTTGCGATGGGCGGGTGTAGATTTAATGCACACTCGAGGAGAAATATTTATGGAACTGATTCGTGGTCCGACAGTGAGAGCTGCCGACTGTCAATGCGACGGTTGTAGGTTCGATCCAAAGGAAAGGTGTATGTGTAGTCGCACTGATGAGTTGTGATACAATGAAACAGTACTGTATGTGGATGACCTATATATATATATATATATATATATATATATATATATATATATATATATATATATATATGTGTGTGTGTGTGTTTGTGTGTGTGTGTAAAGTACATATTACAACTACACCCACACACATATATACACCATAATCACATTCACACACCGGTTCTGGCCAGATAACCGAAGTTAAGCAAGGTTGAGCCTGGCTAGTACCAGAATGGGGGTACAAATTGGGAATTCTAGGTGTTGTATGTGCTCTTCGCTCATCTCGACAGTGTTTCCTGTCGTTCTGTACCTCCACTTGCCACTGGTATGCAACAATGTTGACTCGGGGAGGCGTGGTTGGAGATGGTGCAACTCTTGCCACACAATTTCATGCGCAGGCACCCTTACAGTGGGCATCCATAGTCTGTAAAAACTGAAGGAAGCTTATATATATATATAGATATATAGATACGAGCAAACAGTCAATAAAACATGTTAAAAACACTTTGAAAAAGAGTTAAAAAATATTTAATCTGAAAAGGAAACACTAGATAAGTGGATAGTCCTTAATCCGCGGAGTTTCGAAGAAATACTTTCCTTCTCATCAGAGGGTAGGAATTAGCAAAATGCGGGATCGGATTTTGCATGCAAAAGTATTTGATGAAACAACAAGTAAGTCAAAGATCTTACTTGAAAACAAAAAAAAAAGTGAAGCAGAGGGAATATGGTGAAGAAAAAGATGATTACACATGAATGGATAGTCTGGTGGAAGATAAATAATCCGGTGAGGTTTTATTTATTTTTTATTTTATATATATATATATATATATATATATATATATATATATATATATATATATATATATATGGAGAGAGAAAAGAGTGAGAGTAAGAAAGAGAGAGAAACAAAAAAGCCTATATATATCAATGTAATCCTTTCTTTTATTTCACGTATTTAAATCGTTCCTTATGGTAGATTTGACTTCAATTATTAAAGAGTTAAGTATGCGGGGGTAAAAGGAAATTTGCCTAGAATTTTCAGGTTGTATCAATAGTTCTTTGAGAATGATTGATTATTGATTATTGATAAATACTGAAACTACTGAAACCTAAACCTCGGCATATAAACACCGGAAGTAAACTCTATTGATTTTAAAAGGGACCTTTCTCATTGATTAATTGCCTCTATCTAACCTCTTTCTGTATCTTTCTGAATTGAGGGAAACATCACCCCTCACGCCAAGATACCAATACTGTCAATACATTTAGTTTCGGCATGTGAGTTTGCTCGCTAGATTCTTCCAACTCGAACCGCTCGGATGCACTAGACAAGAATGGAATCTGCAGACTATACTTCCACTTTTTCGAGGGCTTCCTTTCATCGTGTTCATTGCTGGACTATTAAGTGATTTACTTTGTTCGGAAAAGAGACGTGGAAACTAATCAGTCTGGCTCCGATGGCAACAATTTTCAGAGGCAGCAGAAATAGAAAGCGGGGACTAGAAAAGACAAAGAATCAACAAGAATCGAAAGCTCAAATCTCATGAAGAAAGGAATAACTGTTTTATTTCTTGCATCTTGTGTACATTTCCTTCTTCCTGTTTCTTTGGTTCCATTGTTCATTTATAATTTAAATTCGTATCCTAACCCTAACCCTTACCCTAACCCTCAACTTTACTCTCATTTCATTTCGTCATATATGTCTGTTTCTTTTTTTATTCCTGTCATTCGTCTATAAGTTTATATTTATTTATTGTTATTCATTTTTTCTTGTCTTTCGTTTTCGATTTTATATTTCACCTTATTTCATATTTGTTTCGTTTTTTTTTTTATTACAATTCCTGTCTTATTTCTTTCCCGCTCTGTTTCTCTCTTATTATATGAGCATGTTTTTCAATTCCTGTCTTTTTCTCTTTTTGTATTTTTTCGTAGATTCGTGATCTCAATTTCTCTCGTTTTACAGTTGTCGTTTTTTCTATTTGTTAGTTTCTTTATTTCCTTCTTTTCGTATTTTCAATTGCTACATTCTTTAATAATTCTATCATTCTATTCTATTGGTTTAAATTTCTTTCTCTTTTTCCATTGTTTTTCCTTTCGCTTTTCTTTCTTTCCAGGTTATCCCATCTTTTAATCGTTTCGTTCTTCCTTCATCTTTTTTTTAAAAATTAATTCCGTTCTGTTATTTGTTTTTTTACTTTCCTCGCCTTTTCTTTCCTTTTCCTTCCTTTTTATCAATGTTTTAATTTTTTTTTTCATGTTTCTGTTCTCTTTCTACGGCCTAATCTTAATTCTTTCTTTTGTATCTATTATTTTCTATTTCCACCGTTCACCTTTTTATTTAGTTTCTTTTCTTTTTCATTTTTCCTCTCTTTTTTTTTACCTGGTTGCGTTTTTTTTTTTTTTGTTATTCAACTTTCTGTCAATTCATTATTGTTTACTGTTTATTCTGTTAAAGTTTCTTTTTTATTATTTCATATTTCTGTTATCCGTTCTTTCTTGATTTCAACATATTTCCCAACCTATTTTATGTTTTATCCTAACATTGCTGCCCAGATGACATTAAACACTTTTAGGGTAGTTGTTATTAGTCAGGTTGATTGCTTTGAATTTTTCATTGATTTTGATTTGGGCTGAATTTTGTCTCTTTATTAAAAATGCTTATTACAATTTCATGGTAATTGAGCACTATCACGCACAGCAAGTAACTCCCAAAATTCTGGTAAACATAT
>NC_136505.1:30843737-30858737 GCF_053919585.1 Euprymna scolopes | reverse complement strand
CAAGAACAAAAATAATGGCGAGATGGCTAATTTCTAAGATGGCTTAATCAGAAGGAGAGGTCAGTAAATTAAGAAGAAAAAAAAATGGTCTTTTACAAAGAGCCTCTTTATGCGTCTCTTTCTTGTTTACGTCGATTGAAAATGCACACTTGGGTACTCAGACGAATAGACAATTTAGATTGGTTTTATTATTTGATGTGAATGGCTTTCAAAGCTTATAAAGATTTCACCCTGGGAAAAACAGTTACCACAATTTCACCGGAGTGTGATTCGTTCAGCTTTTATTTGATATTGTTATTATTATCTCTTATTTTTTAAAAATTATGTTACTAATCAAGAAAACGGATTAGAAAATACGGAAGACAAAAGAAGAAATATCCCGAAAGAATCTACTTTTCTCGCCAAAGAAATTCCCTGTGAGACAGACTTGAACAGAATTCCGAGCCTCTGTAGAATTATTCCGGGCCTCAATAGAGAATTTATAATCAAAATAAAAAAAACCCACAAAAACAAAACACGAAAAAGCAAAATGTCTGCCTCCCAGATGAACAGATGTCGGCCATTTTGTAAAACGCAATAAAAGAAGGTTTTGATTTGTAAGGAGAGAGTTTTACAAAAATGGAAAATACTGATGGCAGTTCAGAAAATGATGACTTGAGAAAAGAAAAGAATAACAAACTCAAACAACTTAGCACAGAGAAGATAATAGTGGACGCAAGAGACTGGAAAAAAATCTATCAAAGGATTTAATGGAAGAAGAGCATTGACTAATATCTGAATGCACGTCCAGGGTTTAGTTAACACAGAGAAAATATGCAAAGTACACGTTTTTTATTAAGAGGCCATTCTGTTTAGACGGAATAAGGTCTTTTAAACCGTTGAGTCACTCTTGTAAAGGAAATAACTATCGTATATTGGCAATAGCACATATCTTTTTAAAGAAGAAAATAAGTTGAATTTTTGATTTCGTTTCAGACGAACCTATGTGGATTATTCTTTTAGGCTCACTATTAGAATTCTTAATACTAAATTTGATGCATTTCTAATTATTATTTCAGATGTATGACTGTCATTATATTATTATTATTATTATTATTATTATTATTATTATTATTATTATTATTGTTTCATTATTATTAATACTATTATTCATAATATTAATACTATAAATATTATTAATATTATTATTGACTTACAAGGAGCTTTCACACAGGTCTTCAGATATTTTCCCCTGAAAACAGCCTGTGGTGTTCCCTGGGATTTTAGTAACAGCAAGTCTCCCAAGGTTTCCAATACTCTCCACATCTTTCGATAACATTTGCAAATTAATTTGCATTATCGCTACAGTTGCTTGCCTTTGATTTCTTGTTGGCCGCAGCTATTGATCTTTGTTGGGATTTGAGTGGCAATAAGCCTCCCCAAGGTCCCAGTTCTCTTCACACTTATTCGGCTGAGGTCTGGTCAGTTCATCGGTCTTTCCTTCCTCCTTGACTCTACTTGGTTATTTTGTCTCGCTCATTTGGGAGTGGGGCAGTGATGTGACAATTCGGAGTAGGGTTGGGTTAGAGAACTTATAGATATGCGGTTTCAGTGTTCTTGGTTCCATGTAGTGTTTCATGTCTTGCCTTTGCAGCAGTTCGTATGGCCCGCACTTTTTGCTCCTGTGTGTTAGTTTCCATATTCAAGTGTTTTTCTTAATATTTCAGCTGTTTTCATGATTGTTGGTCGTTGTATTTTTCCAGTCATTACGTTGATTCCAATTTTTCGCATCCTTTTTTCAAAGTTTTTTTCAGGATTGTTCCTAGTGCTCCTACTATTATAGGTATTGTTTTGATTTTCTTCTTCATTATTATTGTTATTATTATTATTATTATTATTATTATTATTATTATTATTATTATTATTATTTACTCATTAGGAGTAGTCACACAGGCCATCATCAAAGATTCCTCTTTGAGAAAAACTTGCAGCGTTCTCTGAAGTGACACAAGGTCTCTCCAGATTTCTAGTATTCCCCAATTTTTTCGATAATTTTTGAAAAAAAAATGCGTGTATTGATTTCTTGTTAGCAGTGACAATTGGTCTTCACCGGGATTTCCAGTGGAGGTATGTCTAGTACTTTCTCCTCGGTCTTTCCATCCTCCTTGACCTTCCTTACTTATTTAGTGTGGTGCTAATTTATGGTGACATACACACACACACAAAAAGTGTCCGGAACGCAGGGTCGCATGGGGTTAGCTCACAATTATACCGTTTCACTGTTCAGGATTCCATGTAATATTCCTACATCTGTAATCGTTTATGTGTCCAGTTTGTTTTAGTGTGTGGTAGTGTCCACATTGAAGGGTTTTCCTGAATATTTCTGCAATCTTCATTATTGTTATTCGTTGTAACTTCTTAGCCATCCGTCTGATTCCAATCTTTACCATTCCTTTTTTCAAAGTTTTTCGGTATCATTCCTAGAGCTCCTACTATTTGTGGTGTTATCTTGACCTTATTCATTTTCCAGATCTCTTTGAGCTCTCTGGCAAGTTCGTGTATTTTCCCCGCTTTTAAGTTTCCTTGATCTTCACTCTGTTGTCTGTTCGAACGACAAGATCTACACTCTGGCAGAAAATTTCCTTCTTGTTAACTAATATAATATCCAGTCTTCTTGCTTGGATTGATTTATTCGTTTGTATATCCATATTCCATAGGAGTTTGTGACTTTCATTTTCAAGTACTGCTGCCGGTTTTTTTTTCTGAATGTTCAAGATGCGAGTGTCTGTATAATTGCCAATATACTGCCTTCTCCATTTGATCGTTTCTATTTTCATATGCTTTTTGGTCGAGTTTACTGTATTCACTTATGTTGTTTATTGTTTCCTTTCCTTCTCCGTAAAGTCTGCATTTGTTGTTTTCTAGTGTCTTGTCGATCCTTGCTTTGATGTTATTAGTCATTCAGTGTTCCTGTTTAGGTTTCCTTTTTTGTAGCCATTTTTAAGTACTATCGTAAGACTTATGTTTTGTAATCTTTATGAATCGTCCGAGTAGCTGTTTCTCTTCCCATTTTCTTTCCTCGTCTTATTTCTCGTCTTGTGTTTCTATCTTGTTTGTTTCTTCGGTATCTCTTACTGCGATAATTCTTTTTTCAGTGTTCTGCATTATGCATTTTTTCTAATTCCTTCTTTGTGTTATTTACGGAGTTTTTATATAGATCAGCCGTCTTTCTCCATCTTTCCATTTCACATAAAGTTGGTCAGTATCATTCTTTTGGTGTAGTGAATTGTGCATAGTCATAAGTTTCCTGGTCTTCTGGTCGCTTTTGGTGTAGTGAATTGTGCATAGTCATAAGTTTCCTGGTCTTCTGGTCGGGATTCCTAAGTTCTTCTTTGGTTCAACTTATAAATGGTCCAGAGTATCTTACTAGTGACACTGTCCACGTGTTAATTTTTTTTATTACATTTTCACCCCAAACAAGGCACATGGCCACTTTTTTGTAGGGGGCTACTATCAGGGACATAGGAATCAGGGGTACTGTGTAGGGAGTTGGGCAGCAAGATGTCGGTTCATGTTGCTCTTTAACTTCTGCATGTCAGTACAGTTGGGGAAGCAGGGACCCGGAAGGGAATTCCAAAGTCTAGGTATTCTAGGGAAGAAACTACTGGAGTAGAAGGCTCTCTTACATCTAGGTATCTCTAGTGTGAAGGGGTTGGATTTAGCTACTTGTCGAGTTTGTCGGGGGTATTTACTCGAGGGGGCTCAAGTGCTTTCAGTTCGTCAGAGCATTCACCGTTAAATTACTTGTAGAACAGACAGAGGGATGCAACATTTCGTCGATGGGACAGAGGCTGAAGTTTAGATGACAGTTCAGGACCTATCAAATTGGCGACTCTCTTTTAAACCTTGTCTAGGAGCAAGAGACTAGTGGCAGATGCACCAGTCCAAATATGACAGCTATACTCCATACAGCATCAGAGTGACTGAATCCAGCGAGATTCGAAATCCCGTGGGGTCCCGATTTCGAATCTCGCTAGATTCAGCCACTCTGATGAGTGGTAGACGACGAAACACGTGTCAGCGGATAATTATATTTTAAGAATAATATATATACCGCTCCCCATGTGGGGGTGCCAAATTGGTTAAAGGGAAAATTATTCCCAACTCGCATTTAGGTAAAAATGCACTTTCGTAAATAATTGAATTCATTCAAAACATATCGCTAAAACAATAACAAACAACATCTAAGTAAATCGCGATATATCCAGACAGTTGGGCGAGATGGGTCAGTGGTAAGGGGTTTAGGCTCCTTACCGTGGGGTCCCGATTTCGAACCTCACTAGATTCAGCCACTCTGATGAGTCGTAGACGATGAAACACGTGTTAGTGGATAATTATATTTTAAAAATAATATATATACCGCTCTCCATGTGGTGGTACCAAATTGGTTGAAGGGATAATTATACCCAACTCGTATTTAGGTAAAATACACTTTCGTAAATAATTGAATTCATTGAAAACATATCGACAAAAACAAAACAAAAATCCCCCCTCTCTCTCTCTCTCTCTCTCTCTATATATATATATATATATATATATATATATATATATATAGATCATATATGTTATATAGAGACGTTAAGGGTACGTTAAGCGCTTGTAGCCAGAAGAGGTGAAAAGGCGACATCATAAAAAATTGAAGGAAATAAGTAAATATTCAGATTAAGAATGAAACTTTTTTTAGATTAGAATTCGAACAAATATAGGGTGCGATACGATTGGGATATAAGAGAGTAAAGGAAAAAAAATGTCAAATCAAATAAAAAATATAGAAATATAAAATATAAGAAAATGAAATAATAAGAAAAATTCCCCCAAAATTGGTAAAAGTATGAGAAGTTTTAAAAACTTTAAAAAGAAATTAAATATATGAAAAAAAAAAGATTTTTTAAATAAAAAAATTTTAAAACATAAAAAAAATTACAAAAAACTTACAATAAGGTTCTGATAAAACAAAATTAAATTATAATTTATGAATAAAGTATGACAAATAGAATAGTAAGAAATATATAAACAAAAAGTGAATTAACGCAAATTCTTGGAAGATAATTAGGTGACCGGAATTAATAAAGAGTACTCTCGCAAGAAGAATATGCCAGAGAAAAAAAATTTTGACTGTCCGAAAGGTATGTATATATATATATATATATATATATATATATATATATATGTGTGTGTGTGTGTGTGTGTGTGTGTGTGTGTATGTGTGTGTGTGTGTGTGTGTGTGTGTGTTTTAATTAAATCAAGACATCAAAGAATGTATTGATAGCAACAAATAGTGTATTTCCCCGTTCGTTACTATTGTTTCACGACCATTCGGACAAATTCCAACCCTATATCGTTCGAAAATTTCCACAAGAACAGCCTATCATCAGACCTTTGAAAAACATTTTTACAATAAACAATATGGAATCCATTTCCCCTTCAAGGAAAATTATGAGAAAATATTGTAACTACATCTTTTCTTTCCAAGGTTTATATATATATATATATATATATATATATATATATATATATATATATATATATATATATATATATATATTTAAATAAGGGAGTAGTCACCAACAATGTGTATTTTTAACATTATTTTATTATTCCGTGTCTTGGTTTTTTATTGGGAATTATGTTTGGATCTTGTAATAATGTTTTTAAGTCATTGAAATCGTTTACGCGCGTTTCATATATATATATATATATATATATATATATATATATATATATATATATATTTATGAATATATATATATATATTCATAAATATATATATATATGCATATGCATTATATATATACAGATATGTATATATACATATATATACATATACATATATATACATATACATATATATACATATACATATATATATATATATATATATATATATATATATATATATATACGCCTTTCAGACAGTGAAAACTTTCCTTTGGCATATTCCTCTGGCATATAGACTAGCAAGGCCACCCGGCGTTGCTCGGGACCGTATAAGACAATGCGAAAAAATTTGAACATGCCTATTATTCTTAGGATAGAAGATTTTTTGATATCTACGTATCATTTGCCATCTTGAGCAAAGTAATATTTTACCTACACTAAGATGGGTATTACACAACATATGTTTGGAATAATTGTGCCTTCATTTGACAGAAAATTTACAGCACGTATGTGGAAAAAAAAATCCTTACCTAGGGCGGGTTATGTACAACACATATTTAAAATTATTCAAATAAGTTTATGTTGTGCTAAATTTTCGGTATGCCACGGGTAAAAGTGTGTTTTTTTTTTACATCAGAGTGCTATAGTGAAGAAGCACCGGATTTTTTTATATAAATGTTATACTACTCGAATATATTACATGATTTTCGATTTTGGTAACTTATGTACGTCACAGATAAGAATTTCTTTGTTTTTCATATAGGTAGTTCACTGTGTAAGTACCTTATTTCCTGGGTAGGATACTGCAGAAGTACCATTTTTTTCTAATTTAAAAATGAAAGTATTCGATACTTTTAAGTTATTTTCTGTTGTGCTAAATTTTCTGTGCGTCTAGAGTAAGAATTTATTTGTTATTTCATCTAGTTGCTATGGTGAAGAAGCACCTTATTTCTCATTGAAAAGTCATGCTATTCGATTATATAACGTAATTTTCGGTTTTAATGACTTTTATGCACTTCATATGTAGGATTGGATTTGTTCTTCATATGAGTACCATACTACACAAGTACCTTATTCTTGGATAGAATAATGTACAAGTACCTTATTTTAATATATAGATGAAACTACTCGATGATTTTACATAATTTTCTGTTCTGGAAACTTTTCCATATATCAGAGGCGAGAGTTTGTTTTTATAATGGAGTGCTATATTAAAGAAGCACCTTATTTCTCATATAAATGTCATACTACTCGAATATATTATATAATTTTCAGTTTGGATTACTTTTATGTACGCCACGGGTAAGTTTTCCTTTGTTTTTGATATGGGTACTATACTGTACAAGTACCTTATTTCTCGAGTAGGATATTGTACAAGCACCTTTTTTCTAATGTAAAAATGACAAAACTCAATACGTTTATGTAATTTTCTGTTGTGTTACATTTGAAGTGTTTAGGCAATACTGTTGGTATCGATGAATGTTCAGAAACCGTGCACGACGTCCAATAAAAAATATCTACATGTCTATTTATGTGTATAAATCTTTTGCTAAATGTTGTAATCTTTTCCACAAATAAGCTTTAACTGTTTACGCAAAACTGTCTACATAGATGGATGTTCATAAAACATGCACAGTGTCTAATAAAAAATATATGGATACGTATATATTTATACTGTAAAAGAATCTTCAAAATAATTTATTGGGATTTAGACTGCAGTGCACAAGCACCTTCAAAATTGTTAAATCGGACCTATACTGCACAAGCACTTTCAAAATTGTCAAATCAGACCTATACTGCACATACACCTTCAAAATTGTCAAATTGGACCTATATTGCAGAAGCACCTTAAAATTGTCAAATCGGACCTATACTGCACAAGCATCTGCAAAATTGTCAAATCGAACTTATACTGCACAAGCACCTTCAAAATTGTCAAGTCGGAACTATACTGCAGAAGCACATTCAAAATTATCAAATAGGATCTATACTGCAAAAGCACATTCAAAATTGTCAAATCATACCTATAGTGCGCAAGCACCTTCAAAATTGTCAAATCGGACCTATACTGCACAAGCACTTTCAAAATTGTGAAATCGAACCTATACTGCATAAGCACCTTCATAATTGTCAAATCGGACCTATACTTTGTTTATTTGTTTATGCTGTTATGGGTTTATGTTTGTGTACGCATGTGCAACCGGAAGTCGTAAACCGGGTGGTGAGTTACAACACCCGCCACAAGATCACCTGAGTTTTATAAGTATATAGATAGACAAGTACATTTTTCTTATTTATAAATGAAAGAACTCAATACTTTTCTGAAATTTTCTGTTGTGCTAAATATTTTATACATCAGGGGGTAAGAATTTGTTTTTTTTATCTGGGTGCTATAGTGAAGAAGCACATTATTTGTTAGATATAAATTATACTACTCGAATATTTAACGGGATTTACAGTTTTAATAACTTATGTACATCACAGATAAGATATTCTTTGTTTTTCATGTGAGTACTATACTGCACAAGTACCTTATTTCTTGGGTAGGATACTGTGAAATACCTCATTTCTAATATAAAGATGAAACTACTCGATTATTTTACATATGTTTTTCATATGAGTACTATACTGTCAAATTCCTTATTACTTGGATAGACTTCTTTGTACACATAAATACAGTACCAAAGTAAGTGAACATTGTATGTGATTTTTGGAATATGACATCTAGAGAAATATACAAACATACACATTGCATATAATTCATAATGATCTGTTAATTAATTTTGAGTTGATCCAAGACACAAAAGTTTATAAGCATATACACATGATTAAAATTAATAATGATCGGTTAATTAGTTTAGGAGTGAATCCAATACATACATATATATAAACATATACACATCCTTAAAATTTATAATGATCGGTCAATTAGTTTAGGAGTGAATATAATACGTAGAAATATATAAATATACACACATAATTAAAATTCATAATGATCGGTTAATTAGTTTTGGAGTGAATTCAATATAGAAATACATAATCATATACACATCCTTAAATTAATAATGATCTGTTCATTAGTTTAGGAGTGAATCCAATACATACAAATATACAGATATATATACTGTTGTGGTGGCACAGATTCATTTGCATATGTGGATAGTAATTACACATAAATAGGAAGACTCAGTTAGTCTGGGTGTGTGTTCACCAGAAGCCACCGAAGGCCGCTGAGAGCAGATATGTTTCTCCAGCAAAGACTCTCTGTTATTTTACACCATTATGTAAATATCCTGTAAATATACCTTTTCCTAATACACTTCTTATTTGATCTACCTTTGTTTGTTGAGTCGTCATTTGTATTGCTTTCTACGTTACTTGTTTCAACCTGCAAACTTAACATATACTAAATAAAATTAATAATGATCGGTTAATTAGTTTAAGAATGAATCCAATGCACAGAAGTATATTATCCTATACACATAATTAAAATTAATAATGATCGGTTAATTAATTAAGGATCGAATCAAATACATACAAATATACAGACATATACACATAATTAAAATTCATAATGATCGGTTAAAAAGTTTAGGAATGAAGTCAATACAAAATTCCATTACTGGATCTATTTACGTGATTATTGGAATGTAACAAATAAGCCGATATATAATATATCCTATATATTTGGAATATGACATTTTCGCTATATACAGCAAAAACTTTTTGCCGTATTTTTTTTATATATATAAAAGTGTTCTTTTATAACTATTACGTAACATTTAAGAGTCTAGAATATCAGAATGTAAAAAAAAAAAAAAAGAAAGAAATGGTGGAGTTCGAACCCGGGTGTTAGTAGGCGACGATGCTACGCACTGCACCAAACAGACATCTGCTTTCATACACTTGTAAATTTACCAAATAAATAAATCTCTGTTACAGATCATGCGCATGCGCAAACGACGCCATCGTCGCTATGTGTCGTCAAGTTGTCAATTCTTTCAAGTTTGAACCCCATTTGGACCCCCTTTTTGAACAGCTTAGCAATTGTTTTGGCCGATTATATACCTGTAATAAATTTCTGCACCCTATATACAATCTTTTGAGCTATTGCACATCGTCTGTGGATCATCCGTCTAGGAGGAGATACAAATTGAAAAACGGACACATACACATATAGTGAGTTTCATATATTAGATTTAACACACACTCGAGGAGAAATATTTACGCAATGATTCCTGGTTCGATTGTTAGAGCTGCCGAGTGTCGCCGAGAAGATTGTAGGTTCGATTCACGGCTGGGGGAAAGGTGTATATTTAGCCGCGCTGATGAATTTTGATTCAACGAAACAGTCGTGTATGGAGATGACTATATATATATATATATATATATATATATATATATATATATATATGTGTGTGTGTGTGTGTGTGTGTATCTCCTCCCGAAGTATCATTTTAAACCATTGTAATTTATTTCATTAATATTGTAATTATCACATAAATGCCCGTGTTGATAAGAAAATGTCAATCACTTTTCATAATGTTAATGCTCATCTGAAAACAATACTACCGACAAAAACCTTCATATGAAAATTTTATTGGAAAATATTGCTCCACTTTGTATATCTGACTTTGCTCTCATTTATTTCGATAATTAGAAAACTATTTAGATAGCATTAGCTTAAGATCACTAAAAGGCATTTAATATCGGGTAAATTCATAATTCACATCCAAATCTGAAGCACTTTACAAGCGAGGCATTTGTAAGCTCGTTGACAGATGAACTAATGTGTTAGAGTGCATATTATGAATAAAGATTTTTAAAACCACAGTTTTTCATTTTCATGATCAAATCTTATATCAGCAAAATCTTTCTCATCGCCCAACAACATTAAAATAACTACAACTATCCCTTTATGTCCTGCCTGCAATATACTCCTAGGTTTGCATTTCAAATGCTTGGTAACATTCCATATAAAAAATCGAAAAATCAAATTTCTATGTCGACGTCGTAGCTTCTCTAACTCATTCCCCAATAAAATATTGGAATAAAAATTTATTTCATCGGTTTATTTTTTATATAAAAATAGGGTTTTTTTTTCATGTCATTTTATGATTTCAGGTTGAAGGTAAAAATCACACGTTCCGAATTTTATTTTTGAAATGTTAAATAAAGAAGAAACTTAAAAATAAAATAAAAACATTAAAAAAATACTCAGGCAAGATTTAAACTTATTCCCTGAATACATTTTATTCTATTGTACATTTGCGTCCATGAACGTTATTATTTTAAAGATGTACGTCAACTAAGGGCAGATAATTCAGATTAGATTCTATTTTATGACTGGGCAACATGGACGCCATTTTTTTCTTCAATAAGAATGAAATATAAACATTATTCTGTAACTACGTTTGTATTTTATTCTTTAAAGTTTCAATGATTTTATTTATTCCCCCGTTCTATGTAGAACGCAAACCTCGGGTAATATCCATACTTTACAATGTCAGAGTTTTAGTGCCATGGAAATCGAAACTACCCAACGTAGAGATTAAATTTTAAGACTTAAATCAATATGGCCCACTTGAGAAGATATGGACGAGTTACAATCTTCGGGAAGATCGAAATAACAAGATTTGAGGAAAGCTATGAAATCTCCGTAGAGGAGAATCGAAAACCATTTCCATAAAAATGGCGTAACATTTGCTGTGTCATGAAATTTCAAATTGAACATAAAAATTGACATGGTTTTTGAATTATGCATTAGGCCACACGCACACACACACACACACACACACACACACACACACACACACACACACAAACAAACAATTTTATATATGATGAGAATAATGGAAATAGTATTCCGACGTAATAGAGGAATAAAAAAGGAACAAAGTTATGTGTTCATCAACGTTTCGTCTTTATTTCGAGACTTTCTTTGGATGAATGAAATTAAGAAAACAAACACCAGTACAAATATTTTAAAATATATTTTTGATGTAATAAAATGTATGACCCTGTTCCTTTTCAGAAACGGAAAAAAACTTTCCATCCTCCTTGACCCTTCTCGACTATTTGGCAGCGCTCTTTTGAGCGGGGGCGTTGATAAATGAAGCAGTAGAAGGGGATGGGGGAGGGCGTAGATATGCAGCTTAATCTTCTTGGTTCCATTTAACGCTTCTTCATGTTTTGCCTCTGATGTAGTTTATCTGGTCTGAGCATGTGGCTCATGTGTATTAGTCTCAAAATTCAAGGGGTTTCCTTAATATTTCAGCTATTTTCATTATTGTCATTCGTTGTATCCTTCCAGCCATTCCTCTAATCCCGATTTCTCCCATTCCTTTTTAAAAGTTTTTCGGAATTGTTCCTAGTGCTCCTACTATTATTGGTATTATTTTGATTTTCTTCATTTTCCATATCCCTTTGAGCTCTCTGGCTAGCGCTGTGTATTTATTCCGTTGCCCATTTTCTATGATATTCACTATGTGGTCAGCTGGAGCAGCAAATCTACGATTTGACAGGACTTTTCGTTTTTGTTAATTATTAAGATATCCTTTCGTCATTCTTGGATTGATTTCTCAGTTTGTATGTCCGTGTCCCATAGGATTTTGTGATTCTCGTTTTCAAGTACTGTTGCCAGCTAAGGGTTGTATCATTTGTCTGTGCGTCCGAGATGCAGTTGTTTGTATAATTCCCAGTGTACTCCTCTTCCCACATGGTCTTTCCTGTTCTTGTATTCTTTTTGGACCAGTTTCCTACATTTGCATACTATATATGTTCATCATTTGGTCTCTTTGTCCACAGAATCTGCATTTACTGTTTTTGTATGTTTTGTTGACTTTGCTTTGATGTGGTTGGTTCTTATCGAGTTATTTTGTGCTGCAGTTATAAAGGATTGAATTTCTCGGTTTACATGTTCTTTTCGCATCCATGTCCAAGTGTTTTCGTTATTCTCATCTTTTGTCATCCTCATGCATCTTCCGTGTAGTTGTTTCTCATCCCATTTTTCTTTTTTGTCTTATCCTTTCTCTCTGTTTTGTTGATTTTTTCAGTGTCTCCTGCTGCCATAATTATCCTTTCAGTATTTTGCATTGTGTATTTTTCTAGTTTTTTTTTTGTGCCCATCACACAGTCTTCTAAGCAAACAAGTCCTCTCCCGCCGTCTTTCCTTTTCGGTCATTGTTATGGGCTCACAAGGAGCTTTCCCACAGGTTATCAAAGATCTCATTGAATAAAGCCTGTAATATTCCCTGGAATCTGAGTGACAACGAATATCCCCAGCTTTTCCAGTACTCTTCCCCTCTTTAGATACCATTTGCAAATAAAGATGCATTATCGCAACAGCTGCTTACCATTGATTTCTCGTTGGCAGTGACCATTGATATTTAGTGGAATTAGAGTGGCAATAAGCCTCTTCAAGGTTCTAGTTCTCTTCGGTCTTATACAGTGGAGGTCTGGTCAGTGCTCACTTTTCGGTCTTTTCTTTCTCATTGACTACTTGGCAATTTGGTTTCACTCTTTTGGGGAGCAGTGATGTGGTAATGGGGGTGGGGTTTAGAGAACTTATAGGTATGCAGGTTCAATGTTCTTGGTTCCAGAAGAAGTCAGGAGTCAAGAAGCATGAGAACATTGTAGAAAAGCAACACAGAAACAGATAAAATGCCACCCAGGATATTAATTTAAGATGCGACTGCTATATAAATACATTGGTAAAAGGAAGAGCTTACATAATAGAGGGTCACCATGCAGATTAATAACTGAATAATTTTCACATTTTATAGTTCCCACTTGAGACATATCTATATATCTATAAAAGTGAACGTGTCTGTCTGTCTGTGTGTCTGTGTGTCTGTCTGTCTATGTACATTTCCCTACGCAATAACTCTGTCAATTTTTAGTCTATAGACTCGAAATTTGAAATACCGGGTACTGAGATATGGGAAAATCGATGTGACGGGTGTCAGCCAGAAATTTGGCTGTTAAGGGGTAAAATTTCAACGATTTGACCTTTAAGAACTCTACCAAACTTCTCCGACAATTTTGGGTCTAGACACTTGAAATTTTAGATATAGGTTCCTTGAACCTGGATCTAACTTAATAAAGTGATTTGAGCCCGAAACAATAAATGTTAAGGGGTCATAATAGGGGTCAAAGTTTTTAAAAATTAACCATTTGTTTGTTTTTTTTTTTGCTTTTTTTTGCACAGCATACACCTCCAAACACCCGAACAACGCCGGGCACCCCTGCTAGTATTATAGAAAGTTCTCATATGCTAAATCCAGAGAGATATTGTACACTTTCGAACTTAATTTAGATAAAAAGGAAAGAAATAGAATTTGCAAATCATCACATGAAAAGTTTCCTTATAAAATTGTGAATAATCGAGAAAGTACTATATCATCATCTCATCCGTATCATTCCATATATCAGAGACAAATTATACAATGAAGATTTTGGTTGAAAATAGAAAAAAAATAATAACAACATCGTGTTCAAGTGTACTTGATTAATATTACAAAATAAACAATATACAATGATTCTTCCGGGTAAGAATGCAGGTAAAACATCTAACATATCCATATATGATTTATTCACGTTTTAGAACTTATATTATACAATGTGACTTTCGGCGGGTGTATATTTAAGTAGACATTCCGACGAGTTATTTACGGGCGTCGATTCCATGGTCGAGCGAGAGAACTGCCGACTGTCAACACGACGGTTCTAGGTTCAATCCTTGGCTTGGGAGAGATGCTAGTCTAGCGGCACTGATGAGTTGTGATACAACGAAACAGGACTGTATGTCGATGACTACAAATATATATATATATATATATATATATATATATATATATATATATAATAAGACCTTTAAACCATGCTACACCTTAGACATGGGAAAATATTTTCTCCTCTAAAATTATAAAAAGTTCGTAAAATTCTTTTTAATTTTCAAAATGTTTCTTGTCTGATGAGATCTATAATGGTCGAAGCATATTGTAGCAAATTATGATTACATTTGCAAAAAGTAAAAAAAAAAATATATAAAGTTGCCCTCTTTGATTGAGCACTATCACTGACCATTGTTGAAATTTAATGATTTGAATATTTGTTATCTTGAATATATATATATATATATATATATATATATATATATATATGACTAATTCATTTATCACATAAATAGATATAAATTTACGTTATCCGTAAATTTTCAGTTTTTATTTCAACAGTGCTCAGTACATAGGAAGAGCTAGGTAGGAAGTTATAACTACACAGAATATTCCGCGTTTCATTTCC
>NC_136505.1:30801237-30838737 GCF_053919585.1 Euprymna scolopes | reverse complement strand
GCGCGCGTGTGTGTGTATGTGTGTGTGTGTGTCATAGTTCCTGGTTTATAATTTTCAGAGGTGAAGCAACTAACTAATTTTTAATGAGGTTCATGCAAGAAAGCTCAATACCGGAGTAAGCAATTTGTTTCATATAAGCATTTATATGTCGCTGCACGTTCGTGGTCAGTTTTCGTTTAGCCATTTTCAAGTAATTAGAGACCTCTTCAGGCGATATTGCCTATAAACGTTCAGTCTATAATTCGATCGCGGACTCTGCACTGTCGGTGGAAGAGGGCTCTATTTACTTGTAACTGGTTCACCAAAACATGCTCTCTCTCTCTCTTTCTTTCTCTCTCTCTCTCTCTCTCTCTCTCTCTCTCTCTCTCTCTCTATATATATATATATATATATATATATATATATATATATATGTCTGTGTAATAGAACCTGGATATACGATTGCCCCGAGATACGGTTTTTCAAGTTTAAATGTCTAATTTGATTATTTCTTGACCCTGATTATGGTATTGTTCTCGCCTTACGGTGTTATTTATGTTATTTGATTACATACGTGTGTATTATATACTGTACTGTATTTTGTTACTAATTTTTGTATGAACGGTAGAAAATTTTACTTAGGCACTGCCGTACGGCGATTTCACCTTACGATCCATAATCCTAATCTGGAACCGATTAATATCGTATCCCTGTTTTTCTCCTGTATATATATATATATATATATATATATATATATATATATATATATATATATATATATATATATATATATATATGCAGAAATGTGCAGAAAGTATTAACAATTGTTATTTGTATAATTTAAACGCGAAAAAAATTGGGACGCTAAAAACATACACAGTAAAACAATACGTTTTATTGTCGCGTTGATTATTTGTTTATGTACGCATGTGAAACCGGAGGTCGTAAACCAGATGTTGGGTTAAAACCCTCGTTACAAGATCATTTGAGTTTTATATATATATATATATATATATATATATATATATATATATATATATATATATTATGGTTTTCTTGTAAATATTCCAAAGTAATGTTTTTCTTGTTATATAAATAGTACAATACAAAATATTCTACCTTTGTCTAATGCTCAATGATATTCAGAGCATATATATATATATATATATATATATATATATATATATACATATATATATATATTCTGAAACAACATTACACGGAATACGGGGGGAATTGGGTCCATTTTAATGAAGTAAAAATAACTTTTAATCCAAGCTTGTTAAAACTATTGCTCATACTCTACGTTCAAGCTGATTTAGTTTTGGGATCTCTAGGCCAAAGATTGACATCATTCAAAGCTGAACTCGCATTCATGACGATTATTTAGTCCAGTTAATTGTAGAGACGTTTTGCAAATTTCCTTTATAAATTTAATGCTCAGTAAACGATATGCAAAAGTCAGGCATATAGTTTTGAATTCTTAAAATTTCTATTTAATAACTTTCGAAATATGTAATGCACTCTCTCGAAGAAAAGCTCTTAATAACTTTGATACATGTTTCCGTTGTCATATTGTAGTCACACGACTGATTTACGTTCTTTTCTTTTATTAAACAGGTGTTATAAGTGAATTTTGAGCTCGTTCGTATTGTTGCTAATTGACTTTATTTATAAAAAAGGCGGCTATAAAACAGAAGCAAAATGATGCATATTTTATAAGAGAAACGGTAAATAACTCCAGATTGCTGCAGCTTTTTATGGAAGATGAAAATTACGTCGATAGTACACCGTGACTGTTATTTTCCCTAAAAACAAGATGTACTGATCGATTATTATGACCAATAAAGTTTAGATCAACTTTCTTAGGCAGGAGTGGGACCCACGCTAGACCATAGGAATATGTGTATGTAATCTTTCACTTCATGTTTCATTCGGAAGTAGAATGATTTATGGATTTCGTTATTGTAAACTGATGTTTGCGAATGCTTCGCAACAACCAAGGGAGTGATGCAGATAGCTCATATGGTCTGTAGTCAATTTAAAAAAAAAATACCAGCATTAACTGAGGCTTCTGAAGATACAGAATAAAGTATTTTGTTCGAGAGTAGAGGGTAGAGAAGAGTAAAGACGTCTTCGTACAGTGCAAGTACATTGTAATCCCCAACCTCTTCTTTACATAAGCTGTGCAGATAAGGTTTCATCGAAATTCAGAAATTAACGTACCAAACACAATGTATGCTTAATCGTAAGAACACGTTATTTTTTCGATTCACCTCGTTACACTATTTAATCACGTTGATATACCAGTTCTCATGGTACCACTGAAATTAAGCAACCCTGAGCCTTGTCAGTACTAGATGGATGACCATTATATAATACAAGACACTGTATATAAAAGGATGTCAACACCTCTCTACAAGAGCAACAAACACCCAACGTCGTCATTTCCCCTGACGAAGATATGCATGCGACTGGGGATCGCTTGTGATTTTCACTCTCTTATGAAACCTTCCTCTTGGGAATTACTCAATTCAAGCACACTGAAGTGAGCGTTGGTTCAGTGCAGTGCAATGTAGTACCGTTAAATAAGCTACCAGAAGTTGTGATCAGCCTAGAGACGTCTCAATAGTTTAACGCTACGCTGGATGTATTATAGCTGATTACCATGCATTATTAACTCACACATTTCTAGCGAAAGATACAAGGGAACGAGGATTTACTCAGAAGAGAGAGAGAGAGAGAGTAAGAGAGAGAGAGAGGGAGAGAGAGAGCGAGAGAAAGAGAGAAAGAAAGAAAGGGAATAATGTTATCGTAGTTAGTTATTCATTTCTTAACTAACTAAACGGTTATATTCGCTGAGATTATTATTTTTACACATCATTGACCGTGACTCGTTCGCTGATCTGAAAACCTTAGTTTTCTTTAAACTCGAAATCATGGCACCACTCTTCGTCGTCCCTCTGTTGTGTTAACGACATTTGACCTCTTCCAGCAGTCTAAGATTTACGTCACCTACTTTTGATTTAACTCTGTAGATAGTTCTGTTGTACAAACCTGCGTGACCATGCTTTGTCAAAATGCTACACTAACTAACTTAATCGTCATCACCGTAGGGCCCCTAATATTTAACACAAAGAGATATAAAAGCAGTTTAATCTTTGTAATGAAATAAGTGAACAAATTTGAAGAACACTAACACACTATAGTCTATTAAATTTGTCTGGGAAATTTAACTCAAAGCAGATATTACATTCCATTCTAATGGAGAATTGTTGCGATAGGAAACACAAGTACGTCATTGTTAAATAATTAGATTTAATTTAGTCGGATCAAAAGATCTGTGGTCCTGGATATGACCTCAAATTATATCCGATGGTGAGACTCCAGGTTGCGGGTTTTGGGGAGTGTGAAGCGACCTCTTAATTGCTATTGCTCCCAGGTCCACTCTGATCCGGAGTGGCAGTACCTGTTAGGGTCCCAACTATGGGTTAAATAGAAACCGACTTGAAAAAAACACAAATATATTCCATTAAAGACTTTTTCAAACTCACTGGATTCGGCATTAAATGACCTGAAAAGGGTTGATATGCCGTAAAACAACAACAACAATAAAAAAAAACAACCAACAGCCAAAATTCGAATAATCACACCAGACAGCGCTAATTTGTTTGTATATAAGATATCATCTTTTAATGAATGAATATTTCAAACAATCTTTGCTGTCAGCAATTTTAAACTATTGCTATTCTCTTCATCTTTAATTCTGAACTCTGAAATATATTCTTTGAAGCCCGAGGGCCGAATGGCACTTAACAATACCTCTTACTTTGAGGAATCTGCTGATCTTGAGAAGTTATTATTTTTTTAAATATTCAATTTGAAGAAAATATTTTTTTTATCTCACCTAAATTGTATTGCTTTATTGTTAACAGAGGATCGGTACATTCTTTGATTGCAAGAAATAACACCATGAACTTGAAGACAAAATAGAATAGCGAATTTTTTTATGATTTCTACGCAGTTATGGCTAACGGAATGAGAGCAAGCTACACACATGGATTAATAAAAGGATTCTTTTTGAAATTCCCTGCATGTTTCCAAGTTTGACAGGAAGACTACCGAGTTCGACAAGATACACCTGAAGAAGGTCGGAGGTTTCATTGGCCAAACCGTTGCGAAAATAACACATATAACAAAAATAGTACCTTAGCTGACACAAAAACAGAACAATTTTTAATCTAATATAAAAACAACATAAAATGAGCATTCTCGGGAGAGCATCGCCACACAATTGAGAACAAAATTCTCGGTCAGTGATGGTTGTTCCCTTGTGTTAACAAGTTTGTGCATTAGCAGTATCTGAAAGTAGTATCTGAAAATATCTTCACGGATGACTTTTGACAGGATAGATTCGTCATCTTCACACATACAGCGCTTGGTATTGCCAAATGATCACTCATCTCGTGTTGATTAATCTCGACATAGCTTCACTTTTTTTTACTTAAACATAATCGGTATGTCTACATGATTACACAGCATGTTTTGAGAATGCAAAAAAAAAAAAATTAACGAAACAATGAAGGACTTATCTGAAATCCTTAAATTTATAACTTTGACCATAAAACAAATTAGACTCACATATCTAACGGATTCAGGATTAAAAAAAAATGTAATGTGCATTCCATTTGTGATGCTGTAGACATCTACTAAGAAATAAGCAATTTTTTGCGAAACTCTCTTTTGCATATCATGCTGTTAACGTTAGCACAACGTATCTTCTACAATTAATAAACATCATACGTCACGACAGACTCATAGATCTTGTACACTCTATGCTTTTACTGGCGGGGTGAACTGAATTCTTTAATCCGTAAACAAATGCCATTGATGATATCTGACGGTCACACCCGTTTAAATAAATACTTTATTACTTAAGTCTTTATATTTATTTATTTATTTATTTGCGAACTGTTATCCTCATCTTTACAGTTGTTCTTTCACGATGTTTCGATCAACTATTCCTCTAACCTTCTTCAGGTGGTTAATTTGACGAAGACCAGAAACGTCATAAAACAACAACAAATGTAAAAATGATGATAACAGTCAACAAATAAATAAATAAATTAATAGATTAATAAATATATACGAATTACTTATCTCTAAGAATCCAAATAATTAAATAATAAGCTTTTCTAACGACAAAAATGGCATTAATGTGTCATCTGTATTTGCTCTTAAAGTGTGTGAAACATTTGAGGACAAGCCGTGTATTTGCCTTTTTTCATAAAATGGTGTCTATAGTGAAACATAACCTCAATTGAAAACATTTTACTAATTTCAATCATTATCCAAATATAAACAATTTAAAATTAATTCACGTGAAATAAAGGAGATAAATGAATGACATACCGTGTTATATTCAGCAACTTGTATTTTTTTTTCGTAGAATATTACACCATTATAAGAATCAGAACCACAGAATATATAAATATATTATACCAGATAGAATATTTAAGGCCCATTCATAAAGTAAGTTCTCCTTCTTAATAACTCCAAAACTACAACGTTGTAGAGCTATGAAGACGTTTATGGTGTAACGTTACAGACGTGTTAACATGTAAACACCGTCGCAAGGAAGCAAATACATAGAAAGAATTCGACTCACTTTTTTTCAGTGAAGCAACAGACATTTATTGTCACGTACTTTCTAGAATAAAGTCTTCTCGTACAATCTCCGTTGCGTCGAGCACGTGATACCCATTCTTTGTTGTCCAAGTCAAATGCACGCTTTGAGACTCACATCTCTGTCGTTACTCTGAAACCGATGAACCAATCTCCGAACAGTGTTGACATCAACTTCGTAAACGTTCAACAGGTGCCGGTGAATGTTGATTGGTCCAGTTTATTCTGCACGAAGGAATGCAATCATGCATCTCTTCTTCTGACGTCCGTCTATGACAGAGGTTGCTTTCTTAGAGTCTTACATCGCCAATATCTGTAATAGAGAGATGGAACTTTCAAATCATAAATGCAATCCCCTATGATTCATTCAGACGGATTAAAAATCTGAAAGCCTTACCTTTGGAACTCCTTTGTATATATATATATATATATATATATATATATATATATATATATATATATATATATATATATATATATATATTTACGTTTGGACGGTCGCGTTTCGATCCTGGCTTGACCTGATGAGATGTGATACAACGAAACAGTACTGCATGTGAATCACATATATATATATATATATATATATATATATATATATATATATATATATATATGAAATAAAATGGAGGTGGAAGGACCTGGATACTCAACGTTTCGCCCGATTTATGCGGGCTTCTTCAAGAGGGATGGTCATTGACCTCCATTTTATTTCATATCGTCGGATTTAATCCAGCTCAACAATCATATATATATATATATATATATATATATATATATATATATGAGCAAACAGGTAATAAAATATGTTTAAAAAACACTTTGAAATGAGTTAAAAACGTATTTAATCTGAAAAGGAAACACTAGATAAATGGATAGTCCTTAATCCGCAGAGTTTCGAAGAAATACTTTCATTCTCATCAGAAGTTAGGAATTAGCAAAATGCGGGATCTGATTTTGCATGCAGAAGTATTTGATGAAACAACAAGTAAGTCAAAGATCTTACTTGAATTGAAAAAGAAGTGAACCATAATCGAATGTTAAAAACTAATGCATAAGTCGATTAAAAAAATCACGTATTCTTTTTTGAAATTCGATTATGGGCTACTTCTTTCTCATTATTTTTAAATTTTGCTATTCTAATAAAGTTATGTCCCATTATATATATATATATATATATATATATATATATATATATATATATAGTCGATTTCACTATTTTACATTAAATACAATAGAATAGTAATCGGTACCTCCATTCCATTTACTGAAGCCTTCATGCGTGTTTTCAAAAAATTATACATTTATTTATTCGTTTGATATTTACTATATTTCCTTCAGAAATAACCCTTTCAAAGTGAAGCTGGCATCGGTTTTTTCGTCGATAGGTACTTCGAATCTCCTAACTGCATTCTCAGCCATCACTGCCATCCGTAGTTGTTGTCGTCTGACCACATTTTTTGCCAAGTAAACCTCTGGCACACTTTGGGTGGGATTGAAACCGCTATCTTCAGACAATGTTCATCTGGAACTGTAGCGATTCAAAGTCTCTATCAACTGTGCCACGGGCCCCGAAGGGCGATCAAGAGAGACGACAACAACTACGGATGGTAGTGATGGCTGAGAATGCAGTTAGGAGATTCAAAGTACCTATCCATCGCGGTTACCACCTGACGAAGGCCAGAGGAATAGTTCGCCGAAACTTTGTGAATAAACAAACCAATAAAAGATGAAAAAAAACAACAACTAATAAAGATGAGAATAATAGTCCGAAATAAAAATGAATTAATATATATAATGCTCATCTCAAAAATGAATTCCAATTAAGGAATGATATATGTATTCGTGTCAGTATTCCACTTTTAAAGGTAGGGCTTTATTGGGTACACTAGCGCACATTTATTGCTCTTATATTGAAAATGTCAGGTTACACAACTTAAAGAGCATTTAAAAAAAAATCGTCCGGGCAAAACCTTTGTAAATTTCGAGCGACCAAACTTGAAGATACCATAAATATGTACATGAAATAACCGAAGAAAGCTAAATTTACTGAAATGTTTCATTAGAAACGGAGCACCCCTTACAAATATTTAAATGTGGACATTTTTCTTTTTTTTTTAATAATCCAGTAAATTAGTGCCCATTCAGTAATAATCGGCTGAAAGTATTGAAAATTAAAAATGGGAGAAAATACAAAATGGGGTACCGTCAGGATACGTGCGCCATTTTTTAATAATGAAAACGTTTCATTTCAATAATACAATATTTAATAGCTATTTTCATTATTATTTGTATAAAATGCCGTTCCTCGACCAAAGTAAACATTGCACAGATAAAATAACGCTGCTTGAGAATAATATCTTAGAAGAGTCTAAAGATGCATTCTCTTCGAGATGCGTTTCTATTTTATGTTTTTTCTTACTTCTTATAAATGTTTTTTGATTAATTCATGCACAACTTTACGTTATCTTTAAAATATAATAGTTGATATTTGTCCTAGATGAAAGCGTAACCTATTTCACTGTAATTAATTAACGTGACTGAAACAGGATTTAATCAGTTTAACCGCTATTTAAAACTGTATAGAGGCACAGACACCCATAATGCAGAGGAATCAATTTCGTTTATTTTAAAAAAATACGTATTTACCAAATCCTAATATTGATCAGCTCAATTCAATGAAATGTGTTATTTTTTAGTAGCTGTTTTTTTTTTTCAGAGAAACTAACATTTCTTTGTGAAGTGTAATAATTATATTATATTTTGCCGTTTGTAAGTCTTTTTATTTCTTTCTTAATTACATTATTATTTTTTATTTCCCATGGAGAGGATCGCCCCCCCCATATATATATATATATATATATATATATATATATATATATATAATCATCCACAGATGTTTCAGTACAGCTGGTCACGCGTAGGATGGAACCATCACCATTGATCAAGTGAACGTGTCTGTGTGTGTATGTCTGTGTACATTTCCCTACGCAATAACTCTGTCAATTTTTAATCTACAGACTCGAAATTTGATATACAGTGTAGTGATTTGGCGAAAATCTCTGTAATCCGTTTTCAGTTAGAAATTCGGCTGTTAAAAGGTCAACGATTTGACCTTTGAGAACGCTACCAAACGCCTCCGCCAATTTTGGGTCTAAACACTTGAAATTCTGGATATAGGTACCTTGGACATGGATCTAACTTAATAAATGTTAAAGGGTCATAATAGGGTCAAAGTTAAAAAAATTGACCACTTTTTTTTTTTTGCTCAACATACACCTCCAAACACCCGGGCAACGCCGGACTGAAATGCTAAAGGAACAATGGCGCTGTGTTTAACTTTGCCCTAATAGATATGTACGTCGATATAAAAGGCCTGTTCTGTTATTTTACATACAGTGTTTCGACATATGTAGCGTCTGCCATTTTGCAAATTACTGCAGTTTATAGCATCCAATTTAAACAAGATTGTATCTAATTATACTAATAGAAAACATTTTACCTACTATTATAATATACAAATAATTATAAGAAATACATTGTTTTAAAATATATTTACATATACTTAAACATCATGCTGTAAGATTAGAGTAAAAACATTAAACACTTCAAACAGTTTAGATTTGGTATCTGAGAAATTGATACATAATCTTTTTTAAAGAAATTAATAGAAAATTATCACATGTAATAGCGAACTGAAATTAGTGTATTAATATTGTAGTACGTTTGATTGCTTGGTTTATCCTTTTCAAAATGTTTAATCGTAGAAATTGTGTAAACGTAAGATATCTAAAAAGACATAACGTAAAGAAATATTATAAATGATATACATGCCACTGTTATTCAGGTTTGTGTATTCGGTTCACGTAGATTAGAGTGCGGGAAAATATAATTAAAGACCTTGATTGCCCTCTCCCGAAAGCACTGCTCTCCAAAATGCATACAAAAGAGAAATACAAAAAATCTGACTAAAGCATTTCCTGCTGCCCTGGATCTATGGAGGAGTTCCCATATTTTTAGAAACAGGTTCCTTGATGAGAAGGTTGAGTCTTTGTTTCGGAATGCTACCCAAGGAAACGAAACCAGAAAAAAGGTTAGAATGACCTTTACATATAAAATAAGGCATAGTGAAGGGGTGGGGGTAGCTTCATCTAATTAAGATCTGTCTTTTTTTATTGCATTTTGTTTTCGGGAGTTTTTCTTTTCCAAAGAGATTCTTCTTTGGTTCATTATATATATATATATTTTTTGTGTGTAGAGTCGGGTTTTTTTTTCATCTTGGCAGACAACTAATACAAGCTTCTAAAAAAAATAAATTCGGCGGATCTATCTTATATTTCTACCCCCATCCCACACCCCCAATAATAGCAAATAGAAAAATATGCACGCAGACACACTCACACATTCATATATAATCTTCCTGGTAGTTTCAAGATAAAGTGGATAGTCACTGTGAGAGTACCTGTGCATAAAGTATACACTGAAGAAAAGCATGTTCAATCCACAACCCCACCTCATTGAAAAAGACACTGCGTGTATCTTGTGGCAAGGAGTAGTACAAATCGACTGGAAACAATACAGCAATATGCAAAGAAAGAGTACTTTTTTCATATCTGTTCGTTTGAACCGTTGATCTAGTGCTATCCACTAAGTCTCTGTTTGGATACCTCATTGTATTATAGCGATCCCTCCAGTAGATTATTTCCAAGAAATTCAGCCTTGGGAAATATCTTCCTCAGATGCACCCCCCCCCATCTGCCGACGGAAAGGAGCAAGAAACTATTGTCCTTACTTGTCTTACTCAGATTACCATGGCTCTATAATTTGGAGAACCGTGATAACCGATGTTATTAAAACAGCAGAGCAGCTACATACATACATATATACATGCGTACATACACACATACACACACATATGTGTATATATATGTGTGTGTGTGGGTGTGGGTGTGTGTGTGTGTGACTACTTCATTTAATCACATAAATTAATATACACAAGTATTGTTTTATGCGTAAACTTTAAGTATTTTCTTCAACAGTGCTCAATACATAGGTAGAAATACGTAGTAAGTTATGAAAGTATATATGGTAATTAAGCTACACACAATATTCCTCGTTTTATCCACGCTAGGATTCGTCAGGGCTATGCGAAGAGTTGTGGTTGCCTCGCACCTACGCACCTTCTAAATCACTAGATATCTACGCTTCCCGCTAAAAAAGCACACACAAAGGAAGGGGCGAACCCAAGGTCAACTGGGCCTTTGTCTTGTAAGTGTCTGTCCATTGGCTGATTAGGAAGGGAGCGGTGGAAACTAGAAATCTGATTGGCTAAATTAAAACTCAATAGAAGGTGCGTAGATAAAAACACCAGGCAACCACACCTATTTGCACAAGTCTGACGAATACTAGCGTGGGTGAAACGCGGAATATTCTGTGTAGCTTAATTTCCATATATATTTTTATAACTTATATATATATATGTATATATATATATATATATATATATATATATATATATATATATATATATATATATATATAATAGAGATCTAAAGTAGAAATTTACAAAAAGTTTTTATTATTCGGCAGAATACTCTAAAGCTGGTAGCTAGGTGCTCCTTAATCCGCGAAGTTTCAAAGAATGACAATTCTTCTCATCAGAGAAAAAAACTGTTAGTAAAATAATCATCTAGCTATGCTAAAATTTTAACAAATTCTCTGTATTTACTGGTTGCTGCATAGCTTGAAACTAAACATTTTATGATTTGTAGTTACAAAACTTAAAAACAAACATAATATAAATATGGAAAACAGTTCATGCGAACTATTCATTCAAAGTTCAATATTAAAAAAAATAACCAACCGTATTTAAAGAAGACGTACAGTGTAATGGGTTATTATTTGCAGGTAAATGAAACAGCAAGTGGACGCCTCAGTGGTTGAATTTGAAAAACAAAGCGTCCGAAATTGAGTTAAAAAATTTGAAAACCGGCAAAAAACGCTTTCATTTTGGCGGGAAGAAGTGTTGAAAGTGTATATATGTATATATATATATATATATATATATATATATACATATATATATATATACATATATATATACATATATATACATATATATATATATATACATATATATATATATACATATTCATATATATATATATATATATATATATATATATATATATATATATATATATATATATATATATATATATATATATATATATATATATATATATATATATATATATATATATATATATATATATATATATATATATATATATATATATATATATATATATATATATATATATATATATATATATATATATATATATATATATATATATATATATATATATATATATATATATATATATATATATATATATATATATATATATATATATATATATATATATATATATATATATATATATATATATATATATATATATATATATATATATATATATATATATATATATATATATATATATATATATATATATATATATATATATATATATATATATATATATATATATATATATATATATATATATATATATATATATATATATATATATATATATATATATATATATATATATATATATATATATATATATATATATATATATATATATATATATATATATATATATATATATATATATATATATATATATATATATATATATATATATATATATATATATATATATATATATATATATATATATATATATATATATATATATATATATATATATATATATATATATATATATATATATATATATATATATATATAGTAGCGTCCAAAAGTTAAGTAAGGAACGGTCGATTATTTTTTTGAATGACTTCTAACTTTATGAAAATGGAAAAACAATTTTTTGGTGAATTTTCCAATGTTTAATAATGGTAGTTAAATAAAAAATAATTTTTGGATTTTGAATACATTTTTTTTTTTTTTACATATAAATAAACTTTATTAAATTACAAGCGTCCATAAGTTTCGGAACGCGGAAAATTATTACAAACGTCAGCAGTTTTAATAACAATTTAACAAAATGTGGACTCCGAATATTTGAAAAAAAAACTATCTATACAATAAAAACAGCTTATTTGTGACCATTATGATGAAAAAAGGCCATAGGGGAGATTGCTAAAACACTGAAAAGTTTTAAAAGCGTTGTTTTTCGGGTTATTCAAAATAGAAAATAAAGTTTACAATTGATTGAAAAGAGAAAATCGGGCCGACCTCGAATAACAACTAAGAGGGAGGATAGAAAAATCATTCGATCGTTTCATTCCTATCGCTTTAAAACTGCGGATTCGATATCCCGGGATTTTACATCTGAAACTGGACAAAAAAAATTTCGACAAACGATCTCACGAAGATTAAACGCATTTGGATTATTTACAAGAAGTCCATGCTCAAAGCCTTTAATTTCTATTAAGAATAAAAAGGCCATATTGTTATTCGCCGAAAAACATTTGTTTTGAAAAAAATGGGAAAAGGTTCATTTTAGTCATGAATCTAAATTCAATCATTTCGGCTCGGACAAAAGACTACATGTCAGAAGAAAAAGATAGAGAAAAAATGTCCCTTAAGTGCGTTAAAAGTGCAGTAAAATTTGGAGGGGTAGTATAATGAATTGACCCCTTGTCAGGATTCTTGGAAAAGTTTATGCCCAAATATACATGGAATTGATTAGAGAACATGTGGTTCCTAATCCTTCTGATTCTGATATTGTTATGCAAGACAACGCACCGATCCATAAAGCAAAAATAGTTTTTTGAAGAGCTAAATAGATCCAATATTTGCGTTATGGATTGGCCAGCTCAGAGTCCGATCCGAATTGAAAATGTTTAGAAAATTATTGTCACAGAAAAAAATGCAAAAAAATCTTGTTTTATGGGAATGTATAAAAACATCCTCGAATAATATCTCATCTATAACATGGGAACGATTGTTTCTGTCTTACAGCAAAAGATGCCATAGTGTGATTGAAAACAAAGGGCTTTTCACTAAATACTGAAAGGATTCTTTATTTTCTCATTAATAATTTCCCCCGTTCCTTAAATTTTGGACGCCTGTAATTAAATTAAATTTATTTATATGTAAAAAAAACTAATATGTATTCACAATCAAAAATTAAAAAAAAAAACTTAGTATTTATTTACCAACCGTTATTAAACATTGGAAAATTAACAAATTTTTTGTTCTACTTCATAGATAAAGTTAGAAGTCATTCAGAAATAATGATCGACCGATCCTAAACTTTTGGACGCTATTGTATATATATATATATATATATATATATATATATATGCTTGTATATATATATATATGCTTGTATATATATATATATATATGCTTGTATATATATATATATGCTTGTATATATATATATATATGCTTGTATATATATATATGCTTGTATATATATATATATGCGTGTATATATATATATATATGCTTGTATATATATATATATGCTTGTATATATATATATGCTTGTATATATATATATATGCTTATATATATGCTTATATATATATGCATGTATATATATGCATGTATATATATGCATGTACATATATATGGATGTATATATATATATATATATATATATATATATATATATATATATGTATATATACATAATGGTATACGAAAAAAAACAATAAACCTTTAACGAAGAAATAAACTTTTAACTTAAATAAGTTTAACTTAAAAAATATTTTAACTAAAACCTTTAACTAAAATAAACATCTGAAGAGAGCTAATAAGAGCTTGAAATGCGTTATGGAAACATAAAAATAATTAAATTATAAAAGTTATTAAAAATCCACAAATGGTAGCAGCTACACTCTTTTAAATTTATATATACATACACACACACACATATATATATATATATATATATATATATATATATATATATATATATATATAAAGTAATATTTCTCAGTTAATCCCATAAGAGCAGACGTTACTGTCCTTCGAGTCAAGATCAAAGTGTAGTATCTTTCTACAGATGCTGCACTTCAATTTCTTGTTCTCTCACAGTGGATGAGAAATTATTCCCGACTGAGACAATTTTTAATTAATGCTCCTTTTCACCACGTTTAAAAAAACACCCTGGTTTCTAACTCTGTCCCGTAGGGAGACACTGTAAACAAGTACTAGTGTATTTAACTTCCTGGGCACTAAATAATTTAAATAAGTCCTCTAACGAACACTGTGCAAAACGGAGTATTTCTCATTCGAATATCTTCCAGTGAAAACTTGGCACTGCGATAAATGACCACTATTATTCAACTTTTGGGCTTTTCAATGCCCGGATGTGGTACGAAAGATATTTTGAATAATTCTTACTTCTAAGCGCTGTCTTGTAGTGTCCACTTAGACAACCTTGGACTTAATAAGAAAACAGTGAACAGTTATTTTATCCTGATTAGTGAGGATACCACTACGAGTAAAAAGATAGGGAAGCACTGCTACGTCTGAACACGGTTTGAATATTACTTGTAAGAATATAACATGAAAAAGCTGAAGAAATAACTGATGTGATTATTCTTGACTTTCAGTACCTATCTACGGGACGTCACATAAACTTTTACCTCAGTATAAGTCAGGGGTCGACAACGTCCGAGCTGGAAGCCAAATCCGGCCCTCAGGTGAATTTTGTTTGATTATTTCATTTTTTTTGTAAGGTATATTTTGTATTTTTTTTTTATTCCGGCAATAAAATAAGCACTTTTGTTTAAATATAACCATATCATGTTTAATAGTTGTTTTCTTCAAACGTGCAGAAAAGTTATTTTTTCATCTTTAATAACATTGTTGTCCTCCATGACAACGTAGCTATTTAGCTCTTCTCTCTATTATCAACATAGCTTTTTGGCCATCACGCTCGGATCTTGGCCTCGGTAATGCTTCTTTTGGTAATCCTTTTGATATCAAGGAAACGAAAAGTAAAAATAAATAAATAAATAAATAAAGTTTAACTAAATAAATTATCCTAATTCAGTGATGTTTTTTAAAATACGTTTTGTACAGTCCTGAACAACCTATAAATGTAACGTTACACACGGGACCCACACGTTGTGTGCAGTCTATGTCGCAAAGAACATAACTCGACCCCTTTCTTTGTAATAACAACATTTATTTCCTCTTTCCCCCGCCAGCGGTGACTTCTTTTTACGGTTTTTACACCTCCCCATGTCTCTAATGTGGTCGTCCTCTCTAACTCCCTCTCCCTTATTTTTTTACTACTTCCTTTCCTTACCGGTGACGCTATTTCGCATTTCGTATACATTTGCATACGCATGTCCGCGCTCTGTTAGGAAAATAGGTCCTTTCTGATGTACCTTATAGCTATGTCTAAAACAACAATATGATAACAAATATCTGAAATGAAAAAACAATAAAAAGCACAACTTTAGTGTAACGTTTATAGAAAAAAAATATAAACCTTTTTTTTTTTTTTTTCAAAATGGCTTTTTATTTATTGATTTAATGTTACTTGACTGTAACTTCCGGTGTCTTCAGATACTTAAAAAAAAATATCATCAGAAATATATTTGTAATATTATTTATTTTTATGTAGGTGTTGTATGTTTGCTATGTTTATGGATATGTACTTTTGTTTGTGTATGTTTATAATTGGAAATTTACATGTGTATGGCGACATCTTGTTTGTAAAGTAGCACATATTCGTGCGTAAATTGTTTGGTCTGTTTAATTCTGTTTAAACATGCGTTCACATGTTCACAAATGTGCAAAATAAAGTAAAGAATTAAAAAAAAAAAACGCTAATAATCTTCACCAAATTCTCTATTATTTGTTTCTTGGTTGTTTTTTTTTATTTTTATTTTTTTTTAATTTCTCGCCTACTTTCAGATGGTGTCGTGGCGTCCGGGGCAGATGTGTCGCGACGTAATTGATTGTTTAATAGTGTCGGTGTTTTCAGCAGCTTTGTTCTCAAGTGTGTCCGCAGCCCCCACCAACTGCTGATCTACAAACACCTTACAACGACGCACTCGCTCAAGGTTGAAAAACCCTAAGGATAATATGGGAAACTAGTCTCCCTTTCCTTCTTATCGCCCTCCTCCTCCTCCTCCTCCTCCTCCTCTTCTTTTTCTTTCTCTCTCTCTCTTATTATCTCTTCCTACGACGGAGTGCATTTAATGCATATGCAGAACACACGTCAGCAACACCAGCATATGTTACTATTCGTCACGCGACTGAGGCGCTACACGATCTTACTACATCGTAATTTGCTAAAAAAAAAAAAATCCCCGGGGCTAAATGTTAGTTTCTCTGAATTTGATAATTGTACTGGTTCTTAATTTTCTTAATTTTATGTATTGCTCTTTTCGTGTGAATGTGTATCGTATGTATGTGCGCGTGTATGTATGTTTATATGCGTCTGTGTTTATATGCAGGTGTGTGTGCAAATATTGTATTCTATTAGAGGACCACCACATAACACAAGGTGCTCCTTGTTTTAATAACTTACATTTGTATGATTGATGCCTTCATTTTTTTTCTTCATTTACTTCAGTCTCTTTGGGTTTCTTATTTTCGTTTCTTGTCTTTCCTTTCTTTCTTTTCTCTTCTTTCGTTTCTTTCTTTTCGTCGTCTTTTTTTACAATTTTATACTAGTTATCCTTAATTTCATTTTGTTTCCATTAAATTCCACTTTTTATATCATTGTACTACCAATATTAGGCTGTCTGATGATCTTGTTGTTTGTCCCATATGCAAAACTCACTCATGTTTTGCAAACTAAAAAAAAACTAAAACATTAATTTACAAAACAACCAAACCAAACACCTTGAAGAAATACTTTAAGATATGAAGTACGTGAAGAATATAACGTTTGCCAATTCAGCATAAAACAACCTCCCCAAAAGGTTGATATGCCGTAAAACAAAATAACTATTCAAACATTTGAAGGCATAAAGAATTTGAAACAAAAAAAATATTCAAAAATTAATCAGTTCGACGAAAAATAACCTAAATAACCGAAAAAGTGTTCATTTGCTGTAAAATAAACAACCAAACCAAATGATACAAAAATCCATGAATAAATATTTAAAGATATAAAACAGCTTGAGGCATAACAACATTTAAACAAAATGATAAAATTAGACATTAAATAACCCGAAAAGAATTCCTATTTACCATACCTTCCAACAGACAGAGTTAGACACCAGGGTTGTTTCTTAACGTAGAGAAAAGGAACAGAAATATTTTTACAAATCGTCTCAGTCGTGAGGGATTTCTCCTCCACTGACAGAACAAGAAATCAAAGTGTAGCATCTAAAGAACAGATACTCCACTTTTATTTTGGCTTGCACTTTTATATTGGCTTGGAAGCCGAAAAGAGATGCCATACCGTAAAATAAAACAACCGTACCAATTTTATTTTACCTTTTATTTTTTATTTTTTTCTGTTTTTTTTTTTTCTGTAATCTGCACCTTTTATCCGTTTAATTATAGTGGGACAAGTTATCTCAATAGTCCAGAAGAAGCTTTCACAAATTGGCAGAAATGAAGGTCAGCACATACATTTTAAGAAAAGTATGCTAGCCATAAGAAAATTCAAGATTGCTACAGAAGGAAACCTGACAAATTTCGATTTTGGTGATTGTACCACCAAGTGAATGATTGTTTCAGCAATCTGTCCCACAATTGTATTCTCTTATTTATTCAAGCTTGCTTTTTAAAACTGCCATTTCTTTCTTTTCTGTTTTATTTTTCTTTCTTTTTTATTCTCCCAATCACCATTCCATGTATTTCAATTTAAACAAGTCGATCCTTGATCTTTCCGTTTTCTGTTCTGCTTCGTTTCGTTTCGTTTCGTTTTCTATCTTTCTAATTTTTTTCTTTTTACAACAAGTTTTCTTTCGTTTTACGATTCTCTTTTTATGTGTTTAACTTTTTTTATTCACCGTTTTATTAATAATATCTTTATTCATAATTTTTTTCTTTCTTTCTTCATTTTCAAACATTTATTGTACATTTTCCTTCAATTCTCTCTTTTTTATCTATCGTTCTTAATTCTATCATTTCTTCTTTCATTCTTAATTTCAAATTCATTTTGATATATTTGTTTTATCGTTACTTCCATGGAAAGTGCTCGTCTGAGCTCCAATCCCTGGTCCTCCCTCGCCAATCTTTCACGAAAAACACCCGTCTAGCTGAAACCACTGTCAAATATTTTCCCCCCTCTTTATCTCTGCCAAAACCAAAACGTTGATTCCATGAACAAGGCTTCTTTCTTAGAAGTACACGCATGTGGAACTCTGTTCCGTTTGCCTGTTTCCCACCCGGCTACAACCTGGATATATTCAAGTCCAACATAAACAAATTCCTGCTGAACCGCCCCTTAAGTAAGACACGTTATCAAATCTCAACACTAACGTACTGTACACACAATAAACCTTATCCCCGAATGGCTTCCGGGCCTTGATAAGTGGTGACCACCTTGTAGAAAAAAAATCCTTATTTATTGATTAATAGCTAGTATTGTTATCTGACGAAATGAATTAATTGTATAGTCCAAAATATTATAAGTCACGTGATTCTTTTATACCCCTCCTTTTCATCTCTCATTTTACTTCGTCCCTCTATTTCTAGTCTCTCTGATTTTCTACGCATCTCTCTCCTCCCCTCTCTCGTTTTGGGAAATAGTTCAATAGGAAACAAACTCTCTAACGTATTTCCAATGTTCTTTTTAAAACAATTATTAGTAAGAATTATAACATATTTCACTCAATTCCATACGTCATTAATGTTGTATCTTATGAACTCAAGCGAATGCACAGTACAGAATATTTATTAGTATAACCGCCTGGGGTCATACTAAATCCGAGTATATAATGTTCGAAGTGTATATAAAAAAATTTACCAATCAAGGATAAATATGAATGTATTTGTCATGCAAACAAGCGAGACAATACTCTAAGGTTTGGTTATAATCGTTGAGTTTAGGCACACTTTGCTTTTTTTTGAGAGGGCGACTTAAAAGCCGCGAAAAGATGGACTAGAAATTTACTCATAACTGAGAATATCCTCTACCTTCACAAAGCCACTATTCGCCCATGCGTGGAATATTGCTACAGCATCTGCTTTGGTGCATCTCTTAATTGTCTCTTACTCCTGCAAAGGATTCAAAAATAAGTCACCAACATTAAAGGCACTGCATTATCAAACAAATTCCAACCTCTGCCTCATCACCGAAATGTTGCATCCCTGAATTTTTATTTGGCTGATACTTTAAGGAATGGGGTCTGATGAAATCCAATCACGTGTGCCCGCACGTTGAAAATACCCCGATTAACCCGACAAGCAGCAACATTCCACCCCTACACTGTTGAGATCAATAGATGTTGGAAATGAGTTTTACTCATGTACTTTCTTCCCTCGAACTGCTAGATCTAAAAATTCCCTTGTGCTACCGCTTCCCTGATTGTACTGGCATGCAGAAGTTCAAGTATAATATGAATAAACATCTCACTGCCGAAACCCCTACGTAATATTTCTGCAAATTTAGTCCTAAATAGGAGTTCCTTACGTTAAAGTGCCATAGTGACTTGTTTGGAATGAAAAAAAAACATCAAAAAGTATGTTAACATTGGGCATGTCGTTAGCTGGTGAGGTATTGTATTCCACATACGACCAGGTTCATACGATACTTTTGATATAATAAGTAGGACAATAACAAACGATTACTCTTATCATTGTTTTGACTCTCGAGTATAGTTAGTTAATATTTTACATGTTTTAGATAGAGTGATGTGGTTCTCGATTGATTAACCGTGTCTAACTCTGTCGGATGTAGACTCGAGAGTCAAAACGATGATAAGAATATTCTCTTGTCATAGCCCTAATGATAAGCCATACACAAGCGTTAAGATGGTATTTATTTGCTCCCCCACTGAGCAAATTAGGCACAAGGCCGTTTTTAATGTGAGGTAAAAACCAGCTCCTCCAAAAGTAGGCAAAAAGGGGGCACTCCGGTTACCAAAAATAATAATTGTCCCAGTATAGAGGGTTTCCCCTCCATTGACTGGTACAAATTATCTTAAGTGCAGCATCTGTCGGAACAAATACACAAGCGTTAAGATGCAGACGTATTAAAGAGTCTAAATCATTTATCTGATTACAGTTAAACAAAAAGTATTTCTAAATACGAAATCTAGTGCATATGTATTTGTATCAGAAGTCTTTGTCTAACGCAAAGCAACAAAACGTTTTGGTTAAAACGTCAAGCAGAGTTTCGATAGTCACAAGCTGAGTCGAGTAGAGTTCGTTGTTCACAACACGAGATACACGTCGACGTTCTCTATTCTCATGTCTTAAACGCTTCTCCCACTCTTCCCAGCGACTCGCTTTTTATAATGTTTCGGACACACCCAATTTGCATATACCACACGAGACTGCTCGATATCTATGTGTGTCCGGAGGCTTTAAAAGACAACAGCCGCCATCTTGGATCTCTTTTTTTATTTTTATTTTTCTGTCTTTCCACCTGTGCCGAGACAGATTCTCGCCCTCTCTATGGCTATCCCACTTTTATTAACATCACAGAAAAGCTGTCCAAAATTATTCCCGCTGAAACAAATTTAATGTTAAGTGAGCTGATGGTGGTCGAGTGATTAACGACATGTACTGACGACTTGGGCGTTCTAAGTTAGAATTCCAGTTCGTTTCACAAGAAGTTCACTTTCACTTAAGATGTTGCAACCTTCGCTGTCTTTGTGGAGTTTTTTTTTTTTACATAGGCATCACCACATTATCAAGGCCAAGAGGCCACTCAAGGATAAGGGTTAAAGAGTGTACAGTAGAAATTGGACAATATAGTAATCATTAGTAATGAAAATTTGGTAAATTTGATAACTTATATGGAACGGCTCATCAAGAATTTATTTACTTTAGACTTGAACACAACCATATTGTAGTCAGCCGGAAAGCAGGAAGACGGAAGACAATTCCACAGGCGTGCAGTTCTAAGAAAGAAGCTTTGTTCATGGAATCTACGTTTAGGTTTAGGCACAGATAAAGAGTGGGGGGAATTATTGATAGTGTTTACAGCTAGACGAGTGTTTCTTGTGAAAGTTTGGCGAGGGGGGACCATAGATTGAAGCTCAGTCGAACACTTTCAATGAAAATAACGATACATCAGAGATATACTCGCGACATCTCTTCTCTGAGATAGAGGTTGCAAGGAGGAGAAAAGGACATCTTAATTCTGATAATAAATTATAATAATTATAAAAATATCAGGGAAACCAACGCCAACAATACATTCATGGAATTAATAGAAAGTGGATATATAATATGAACGATATTCTGCTAGTATATATGTAGTCTACATTTTTGCTTTTATTTTTTTTTAAATTGTGTTATCCGAGTTTTTAAACGTTCGCAATTCAATAGTTTCAAATGATCTGTCCAAAAATATTTTTGGATCGGAACAAACTAGTAATGGCAAAATACCTCTATGATTAGGTCAACAGTCGTCAGAGGCACATTGAAATTCCAACGGCACAGTACGAAAACATCCGAAATAAATATAGATAGTAAATTGGCTTGACATTTTGGAGTTATAAAGTTTAAAATAAAAAATTTAAAAAAACACAAACAATTAGGCATTTATATTTTTTGTCGAAATATATTGATTTGAAGCATTCCTCATGACAAATTTATCCTTACTGTAACCCTTACTGCGACATCATGATAAAATAAATAAAGAATAACGGAAACAAGAACGAATATTGAAAAAAAAATAAAACGTTCATTCAATACAGTTATGCAGTTACCATTCGAAACTGAAAGGTGACAGAAAAACATAATCTAGTTTTTAAATGCGTGGCCGTGTATAAAAGTTGCCTCACTTAAAAGAAGGTAATTTTTCATTTTCTTATTTGAAAAGAATATTAAAACTGACTTCAACTATCGATCCGTGTTTTATAACTTTAAAAAAAAAATGTGAATATGATTGAAAGTAAACCAAAACTTTCGCAATTGTAACGTTAATTTATCCGAATAAAAATTAAAAAAAAAACCCTACGCTACCATATTTTGTTCAGACGATAATCATCGACAAAATCACTAAATCGTGACGTGACTTCATTGCGAGAAAAACATTTCTCTTTAGTCTTAAAATGATTTGTTCGTTTTTAAATGGTAATATTTTCGGCCTAAAATCCATTGAGATATACACACTTTAAATATCAATGCATTAATCATTCTGCCGAATCGAATATCGAAGACGTGTCCTAGAGCCATCACCAACAACGCAGCATTGCAAAATAAAACGAAAATTTAAAAACCTAATTTTGAAAGTATGTTTATTTGAATCCATCGCAATGCATTTCGTTTTTTTCCAAACAATTCGGCTATATTAATTTTTTAGATTAAAAAAATTAATAATTTACTACGGCGAGTAAAATTAAGATTAAGAGTAATGGAAAACTTCAAATTAAAATCATTTAATTTGACTTAAAAATCTTTAGCAAATCCCCGTGTATTAGATTATTGAGACTCTAGGAAACAATTGCACCAAAAACCTTTATAAACAGAGACAAAAATTACATTCCTTTTAAGATGATTAGTTATTATTTAGTATGTATATTAATTAAATCCACACAAGGGGTTACTTTGAATCAGGGGGCAGATTTATAGAGAAATCCTTAGCAAGTTTTGTAGGGGGATATTTTTTTCACGTTATATTTTAAATTTCTGCATTTGTTCTCTGTAACTGACCGCATGTAAGCTGGCTCTCAATGCACGGCATTAGGCACAATTAGCTCTTAATACACGGCACTAGGCACAATTAGCTCTCAATACACGACACTAGGACCAATTAGCTCTCAATACATGGTATTAGGCACAATTAGCTCTCAATACACGGTATTAGGCACAATTAGCTCTCAATACACGGCACTAGGCACAATAAGCTCTCAACAAACGGCACTAGGCACAATTAGCTCTCAATGCACGGTATTAGGACCAATTAGCTCTCAGCACACGGCACTAGACACAATTAGCTCTCAGCACACGGCACTAGACACAATTTTCTCAACACACGGCACTAGACACAATTAGCTCTCAACAAACGGCACTAGGCACAATTAGCTCTCAATACACGGCACTAGGCACAATTAGCTCTCAATACACGGCACTAGGCACAATTAGCTCTCAATACACGGCACTAGGCAAAATTAGCTCTCAATACACGGCACTAGGCATAATTAGCTCTCAATACACGGCGCTAGGCACAATTAGCTCTCAACACATAGCAGCAGACACAGCTGGCTCTCAATATACTGTAACAGACCCAGCTGTCAGGCCGCCCGCTTCGGCTTCGAAGGGGTCAGATGAAGAGACTCGGTCGCTTGTATAGCGTAACTTCCAATCGCCGTTTTTTTTCTTTTCCTTCTCGTTGTTTCTTCACCCTTTTCTTTCCGATGTTTATATCTATACATGAATTGCATTTCGTGATGTTACGCCTACGTCACGTGTTAAAATGTTAACTCAACACACGAGCCGTCATTAAATGGCGGAGCAAGACTACACATTTTCATACTGTCGAGGAAAAAGAGAGAACATAGAGTGAATTTCAAAGTAAAGCGGCTTGAGGAAAGAAGCTTTTAGAGTAAAACAACATTCCGGAATCCGAAGCCTTCTACAGTGAAGAGGTGTGATTTTGCTGCTCATCAGGTTTGTATCTATGTTAAGTGGACACAAGTTCCGCAACTTGTTTGGAAGTGTTTCTCAGACAAGCTCAAAGATTAAACATTGCAGGGATAGGACAGAGCATAAAGCTTATTTGATGTTTTCTTTCAATTGTTGTAGAGTTTGGGGTTTGACGTTTCGCGGTCTGCAGCTCGCGGAACGAACTAAGGGAGTTAAATCGCAACCTAGAGATTTTGTAATCTGTCATGTAGGAAAGAGCACAAATATGCGGAGCTGAAAATGTGCAACATTAAAAAGACATTTTTTTTTTCGTGAATAAACATTGTTTGAATTTTGCATTTTTAAGAAAGAATTTCCCAATGTCTTAGTTGGGTTGTGTTAAAATGACAGAAAGATATCCTCAAATTAAAACATCTATTTAAGTTCAAAAACCTTGAGTAACTTTTTGGACACCTTGCATCTTTTAAAAGTTGCAAACGTACTTTGTAAAAGTATCAGTCTTTTTTTTAAACCGATGAGGATTTGCTAAAGATTTTGAAGCTAATTTAAATGTCTTTCTTTTTGGCGGTGTGCTACTCTCTTACAAATTCCGACGGCGAAAGCATAAAACTTTAACTGCTAAAACATAGTGTTGAACACTCTTCGATCTAAACGATTTGTTCAACGACAGAATATACTGTTGCGCGTTTTATTACAATCATTATCAATCAGTCAATACCTAAAGCCATTCGAGGATAACGGTTAATTATTGTACGGTAGTCATTGGAACAGTCGTATAGTGATCGTTTGTGGTGGAAATTTGGTATAATAAGGTTATTTGCGAGGATGGTTCAATAAGAACTTGTTTACGTTAGACTTGATGACGACCTCTAAACTATAAGTTTCTGTCTTTCTCTATCACCTGGTAACTGTCACCATAAACAAATAAACAAATAAATAAATAAAAATTTCAGTACTCTTATTAAATAGCTTATAGTCTTTGTTGTTTGATTATTAGGGCTGTGACAATAGAATATTCTTTTCATTATTTTGACTCTTGGGTATATATCCACACTTAATCAACCGAGAAGCACACCCGTCTATATAAAGACATATGAAATATTAGCGGATATATACTCAAGTCAAAACACTGAAAGGAATATGCTGTTTTCACAGCCCTATTGATTATATTACATCACTGTGGAGTTACATGTAGGTTTCAAACAGAAAGTTCCGTCTGTCCTCGTTACGAGTCACTTGCGACTTCCTCCCATGAAGCAACTTTCTGTACACGTAGCTTTAGTTGAACACATTAGATTTGACAAATTTTGCTATTCTCTTAGGTTCTTTTGAAACCTATATGGGAAATTTCCGATTCTAGTCTTAAGTTTTTATTTACACACCCGCATGTAAATATTATAGCAGAGAATCAAAAAATTGTAATCATTGTGATCATTACAATATTTATTAAAAGCAAATCAAATTCCCGGGAAATAATGAGAAAATAATTCTCGGGCTATCATTTGATTGTAAAAAAGACGACGAATTATTTTTCTTTTCTCCAAAAAATCATTTTTCTTTTTAAAAAAAAAATTTTTTTAATTCAATAAACGGATTATTATTTATAACAAGCGGAGTTGAATCGCTTAACAACGGAAGCTGATTTCAACTTCTGAAAAATTAATGTTTATTCGCGTTTATTCCTTTCTAATTCGATTAAACAGAAATCATACGGCACACAACTTTTTATAAACACAATTATTTTAACAATTAACGTCTTCGCGTCGCTGCTCGATTCCCTGTGTGTAGTCTTACACAAAACATTCTAAATTCATTTCCGCGAAAATGTTATTAAAAATAGAAATATGGTTTACAAATTGTGTATATTGCAATTTGTGTACGTTAAGTATCAAAAGAAACTTGGCGCATAGAAAATTAAGAAACTTATTTATAAAAATGAATCCAACGGAAAGATAGATAAATTTATTTTAAGCATAGCGATAATTTAACTAAGACACATTACTTGTATATAAGTATGGAAGCTAAGGCTAACAATATCTTATTGATCAATATAATACGAGTCGATTAAAAACGAGGCACACACACACACATATATATTTATATATATAATTATTTGTGTCTTAGTTAAATTATAGCTATGCTTAAAATACATATATCTATCTTTCCGTTAAATTCATTTTAATAGATACGTTTCTTAATTTTCTATGTGCCAAGTTTCTTTTGATATTTAACACACACACACACACACGCACACACATATACATATATATATATATATATATATATATATATATATATATGATTATTTGCTATAATAAATATTAAATACCTTCAGTCTATCGTGATTAATTACTATAATAATTATTAAATACCTACAGTCTACCGTGCTAGAATACTACTAACACCAGAAAGTATCATGTACCTCTATAAGGCCACCATTCGCCCATGTATGGAGTATTACTGTCACATTTGGGCTGGTGCATCTGCTACTTGTCTCTCGCTCCTGGACAAGGTTCAAAAGAGAGTCGCAAACCTGATAAGCCCTGAACTGGCATCTAAGCTTCAGCCTCTGTCCTATCGACGAAACGTTGCATCCCTCTGCCTTTTCTACAAGTATTTTAGTGGTGAATGCTCTGACGAACTGCAATCACTTGTGCCCCCACGACGTGAGCACCCTCGACAAACCCGACAGGCTGCTAAATCCCACCCCCACACTGTAGAGATCCCTAGATGTAAAAGATCTTTTACTCCAATAGTTTCTTCCTCAGAACCGCTAGACTCTGGAATTCCATCCCAGGTCCCTGCTTTCTCAACAGTACTGACGTGCAGAAGTTCAAGTGTAACAATACAATAAAACTAATCAGCTGATAGTAGCCCCCTACACCAAAGTGGCAATTTGCCTTGTTTGGGGTGAAAATGTAAAAAAAAAAAAAAAGAAAAAGACACTAGTGTTTCATTCTTTCGGGAATCATCAGTGCAGGTTGTCACGATTAACACCAGTGGATAATGATTATTTATAACTAGCACGGAGCGTATTTGGGTGCTATCAGCTAGAATAGAAACCGAAAGCAAAACTGTATCATTTTAAAGCTGGTGACGTTACCACTGTGACACGCATATGAATTGGTTAAAAATAAAGATAAATGTACAAAATGCGTAACGATTTTTCAATTTGGACTCATTTCTGACCCCTATTTTAACCAGCTAAACACCCATAAAAGAACGACCCGTAAAAAATCCAATCACTTTAGGCCCTAGCGCCGCTCTGCGATTTTTAGTTTCGGCGGAGATAGTTTGAAAAGCCATCCATGCTTCCGTTCATCATCTTAGGGGCAGTAGCGCGTGTAATTGTGAGGCAAGGGTTGCGCCATCTCAAACCGAACCTCTCCTGAATCGGCGCTGTTTAAGTCCAGTGGCAAGGAGAATACCAGGACGACTGGAAATAATGCCGAGATAAGCGGAGAGCACATACAGCACCTGAAAGTTCCAAATGGTCACCCATTTAGTAATGACCAGGTTCAACGTTGCTTAACTTCGATTATCCAGCGGGAACCAATGTGTCAACGTTGAAAATATGGAGACAGATAGACCTCGTGAGTTTTATAAATTATATATGCATACATAGATACACACACACACACACACACACACACACACACACATATGTATATATATATCGCATTATAATAAGATAACAATACAGGAATTTACTGATGTATGTTTTTTTAAAATCTTTGATCAGGTAAGAAATGAAAACCCAATCAGCGACACGTATATGTATAAACGTATATAAGAACAATGATTAATTTCATTTATAATGCATTTCGAAGTTGGCATATTCGCTGCGGCACTTCCCTCCCAAACCAACAACCGTCGAAAAACCGACATAATTCTTGTATTAATTGCTGACGTCATCCGAAAATATTGAATGAAGAAAAATACTTTGAATTTCTTCAATAGCTTTACAAGATTATTAAAAAGAAAATAGAGTTAATGTGATCAAAATGTAATGGTTCTAGTTCTTATTTGTGAACATGTTCCTGTACCTTAGGGTATGTCATTATCCACATACATATATTTGTGTTAATACAGTATACACACATACGCACGCACACACACAGATATATATATATATATATATATATATATATATATATATATATACGTATTATATACATTTGAAGCAAAAACAGCGCATTAATACAAAATAAACAGATATTTGTTTTGTTTGAAATTTATACTGCCATTCATATATATTTTTCGAAGATACACTTCATCATCAGTATGTCTTCCATTCTTTTTTTGCCATGTCGTTGTAGAAGTCCGTTTGTTGTTTTTACGGTAGTTTTTTAAAAAAGACAAATGGACTTCTACTGACTCTATGCGCGAAAAACGACATGAAAAAAAGAAAGAAAGACATATTGATAATGATGTGTAACTTCGAAATATATTTATGAATTTCAATATAAATTTCAAACAAAACAAATATCTGTTTTTTTATAATGCGTTGTTTTGGCTTCAACCGTATATAATACTCATTTATTTTATTCAAATTCAACCGGCGCTTTTCAAGGAACACAATATTTAACACACAGACACACACACACACATACACACACAACATATATATATACATATATATATATATGTATATATATGTATATATATGTGTATATATATGTATATATATGTACGCATATGTATATATATAGGTATATGTATATATGTATATATATATGTATATATATGTATATATATGCGTATATATATGTATATAAATGTATATATATATGCATATATGTACATATATATGCATGTATATATGTATATATATGTATATATAGATATATGTATATATATGTATATATAGATATATGTATATATACATATATATATGTATATTAGGGTAGGTTGATTTTCAACTTTTTTTGGAAAATGTAAAAGGTTGAAGCAGAGAAAGTTGCACAAACATATGGGAAGTACAAATATAAAAAAACTAGGTTTCTAACATCAGGCATCGGATGCTAATTTGATTTTAAAGATCGTCTATTTTGAGACACGGAAAAATCCTTATCTGTGAAAGATTTGTATGAAATTATTTAGTATTTTGCTGTTTCAATCATAACAAGTTTTATATATTTAAATAAACTATATAATGACTGATGTGCTAAATATTAAACAAAATTATAATTGCCCCCCATTGAAGTGGCGGCAATTACAAAATTCTATAAATGCTGCATTTTACTTTGTTTTATAACTGCAAAATTCAATTTTTTTTACTATCAATGAAAAAAAGAAGTTTTTATTCTGTCTGAAAAAAGTCTCAATAAAACCTAAAACAAATTATTTACCTATCTCTAGGCAGTTATTTAACACAAAACAATTGGTAAGTTAAAAGCTATTTTTTTACCATAATATCAAAATTCTCCCTATAGGATCCTTTTGAAGCAAAAAATGACCTCATTTCATGGCATAAAATCTTAGCAATGATATGTCTATGTCTTGCTTCAAGTCCATAGACTGACTGGCAGGCTTCTGATGTCAATTTTACAGCCCTTTCCACACTTTGTGAATGTGCAGGCAAATCAGGTAACTCTGGCTTTCTGCCGCTCATCAATAATTCCTGAAGGTCATCATCTGATAATTCTTCAGTTAGTGCTGGCTCTGAAACTCCACTTTGAAAAATGTCTATCAAAAGCGTCAAAATTTATTGTTGATATTTTTTAAACGCTTTTTCACTGGTTCCTCACTCCTGAAAAAGAAAAGAGAAGTCAAATAATTTTGACTTGAACAAATGAACACAACTATTTTAATTAATTTTTTTTAAATTTAATAATTGAAAATGAATGTATAAATCGATAAACAATTTGATCAGTTTTATATGAATGTTTACTTACCTAATGGTTAAACTTCTTCTTATAGCTTCTTCTCTCACTTCCATTTCATCTGATTTCAACATAGAGAACAGAATATTCTCTGGAAAAAGGGCAAAAGCATTAAACTGAAGATTGCTTAAAGCAATTTCCTGAATTTTTGGAGGCTGCTTTTTTATTTGCCCAATCATTTTAAAAATATAACTTTTGCTGGTTATGAAATTTATTACCCAGTTTAATTTCAAACCAGTTAACTGCATAAACTTCTACAATAAAACTAATCAGCTGGTGCATTTTTCTGGTCAATTCAGATGGATAAATTTTACGGGTCCACATACACATTAATCGGATTGCCAGAGTAAGCCATCTTGCCTGATTTAAAGGTCCGATCCTCCATGCTGCATACTGAGGATCTACTTTACCTCTTGAAATACCAACAGCATACTCTAAAAGTAGTGTTTGGTCACCAGTGAGATAATTTTCTGTTAGTTCAGAATACCTGCCCTCTAGAGGACTACTCACTGGTAAAAAGTCAACTTGGGGTAAATGATGGTAATTGTTGGCACATAATTTTCCGAGTTAACCCGTAAATGATGTTGTGCTTCGTGCACTTCCATCAAGGGATTTAAATAATGCCCTAAAAGGAAGCTCATTCTGGTGTAGAGAACAGCCAATGGTGTGTATTTTACTATGCAACTTGTTTTCTAGTGAGGAAACTAGTCCTGATTTGCATCCAGTGTTTGTGCTTGTGTTGTCTAAAAGGACAACCTTTAAAGTATTGACACTCTCATACTGTTCTAGAACTTTGTGAACCTCATCTGCCAGAACAGCACCAGTTGCTCCAACAGTAGGGATCACTCTATGTGTAAGATACACCCCCTTACTTCCACATCTCATCTCCTTCGTAAATGTCAAGTGATGCTCTTGTCCTTTAGCTTTTCTTCGATTTTTGTTTCCTTTTTCATCGACAGTTTCCATGTAAAATAAAGTGTCTTTGTCGTGTTTCCCATCAACACCAATGCAGACAAGATTTCTAATTTTTTAATTATGTTTTTGATAGGAATTATTTTTTGATCTTTCTATTTCTCTGTTAATTTTGGACTTATCAGGAAAAAACAATTTTAAATCAATATTTGATTTTAGATGGCCCGCAGCCTGTAGATCCAAAGGAAAAGCATTTGCAAGACTTGCACCTAGGTTTGATGAGACATCACCTCTGATGAGTTCAATGGCATAACGAGGAATTTTTATCAGGCTGTAAATACTCTTAGGCTCTTCCTCTAGTTCAAAATTTTCATCTGTTCCATCACTATTTTCTGATGTCATGAGATGTTGAAGCAATAGGCGGGGGTGGGGATGAATCAACTTGCTTTTCTCCTAACACAGTTAACTTTTTAGATTTTGCTACTGCAGCCTTATCAACAGGTCCGAGTTGAAAATTGCCTTTGGGTCCTATTTTATTTCTTTGGTCCTTCAAATACTCTCTCTCCTCCACAGGAACCTGAATTAGAAAATTTGACAAATTTTTGTTCCAATCTACGCTGATCTTAGAAATAAATTCTATTTCATGTCAAAAAATTGTAATTTCTTTTCTCATTGGTTTACATAAAATACAAGTATAGAAATTCATTTAATTTAAGATATCTATGATTTTCATTAAAAATATTTTTTTTCAATCAAACAAGAGAAATTTAAAAAAAAATAGAATAAACTTACTTTTTTTATAGGACAGGTACAGACTATATGCTTTGACTGACAATTTTCTTTTTTGCATTTAATATTTTTGTCATGACAACTTGTAATTGGTAAGTCACACGAACAAGATGAAATGTCAAATAATTTGTCAAGTTTATTGACCAGAAGACTTTTGGCATATGCGGATAAAATGTTTATATTTATTTGCTTAGCTTTTTTAAAGCAGGTGTCCTGCAATTTATGCAGAATCCATTTGTCAGTTAATAGTGGCAAACTGGGATTTATTGCCTTCCAAATATCTTTAACATCATTTGCCATTAATTTTGAAAGGGTAAATTATTTAACTTTGGGTGAGAATTCTCCATGTAATAACCATATTTAATAACCTGACGGAAAGTAGGCAGTTCTGTTGTATTTAATGGAGAAGGTGGGCCCACAAATTTTGTAGAATCAGTACTGCGCGTAGAAATAGTTCGTTTCCGACTCATGGTTAGAAAAATATCTGCAAAATAATATTTCATGATATTGTAAGAAATTAAACAATGGAAATCATGAATTAAAAATAAAATTTGGAAAAATTGGTAAATATCAAAAAATAAATAATAATGGTTTTACTTGCCGAACAGGATGAAAACACAAGTCAAATCACACCGAAACAGCCTTGCGAAGAATTTTTTTATTTTAAATAAAGAATTATTAAATTAAATAACACAAAGGTTTAAAATAAACCTTTCTTTTTCTTAATAATTAAGGTTTGATAAGATATAAAATGCATAATGTAATAATTTCTAAATTTGAATTAAGCTCCGATTAACAAAGTAAACAAACGTGTGAACACGAAAATGAAACCGATTACTTGGAGGTGTAGACGTAAATATTAATAAAGTCCTGGTTTATTAGTTGTTTACTTCATTTTAAATGAAATATTTCGCAGGGTGTCTTTTTATACCGACACTCAATTAGTTTTCTAAAAATAAAATAGATATTACAAACAAAAGAAAAAACGTATTGTTTATACTCCCTTCATATGTTTTCTTCAAAACCGGCATGAATATGACATGCTTATTCTTTGATTTAACACCGGCACCCTGCGACATAGACGCAGCTTATTGAGTTGTTCAATGTTTAAATTCATTTTAGCAAAAAACGATGGAGTTTTAGAAAAAAATATTTTGTGTTGTTATTCTTAATGTTATTTAACATCTTTCTCCGCATAGACCTAGTCATAATGCCAAAATCGACCTACCCTAATGTATATATATGTATATCTATGCATATGTATATACCTGTGTATATATATGTATATATCTGTGTATATATATGTATATATCTGTGTATATATATATGTATATATATGTATATATATGCGTATATATGTATATATATGCGTATATATGTATATATATATGCATATATATATGTATATATGTACATATATATGCATGTATATATGTATATATATGTATATATACATATATATATATATGTATATATGTGTATATATATATGCATAGGTATATACCTGTGTATATATATTTAGTTATCTGTGTACTTTATATGTATATATCTATGTATATATATATATGTATATATACGTATGTATATATGCATGTATATGTATGTATATATATATATATATATATATATATAATTGCTATAATAATTGTTAAAGATCTACAAACACTAGTGTTTCATCCTTTAGGGAATAATTAGTGCAGTGTGTCATGATTACAGAAGGAGATTCGAATCCGACTACGAAGCCATGTCTGACTCTATTATCAATGAAACAAACTACACGGCCAACTTTAACCGCTTGAAATATCGTGTAAATTAAAACAATTATTATTAAATGCCGAGAGTCCGTCAATAATCTAATGATTATAACATCATGATCTGCGCATGCGAGCTTTAGTGCCCGACTTTCATTTACAATTTAAAGTGCTCAACAATAAGAACCGAGTTCTTAAACTGGATAACATAAGTATTACTATAATTATGTATGTACCAGGCGTTGCGCGGTCGTAAAATACGCATAAATATTTTATTTTAATTCATTCAAAACGTGAGACATGTTCATGCGAGTATTGTGCATTTTCTTAACGGTCAACTTCTTGTTGGTAAAAAATACGCTAGCTGAGATCGAAACCAACACCTAAACACAGTAAGTGAAATACAATAACTATTAGGCCAGCTTTACACGATCTTTAAAATGTGTTTTCAAACCAAAAACCTTGACACCTCAAAAGCATGTGGACCCGATCTTATCCCAGCTGTGCTATTAAAAAAGTGCTCAGCCGAAGTAGCTCCAGTTCTCTCCAAACTCTACAACAAATGTCTTAATGAAGCTTGCTTTCCGGGCTGTTGGAAAACTGCTTCTGTTGTACCAGTATTCAAGAATTCTGGCGAAAGGACAGACCCATCAAATTATCGCCCCATTAGCCTCCTCCCACTTTTTGCCAAAATATTTGAGACCATAATTAACCATGCTCTAGTCCATCATCTTACAGATGCTAAACTACTGACTGACAAACAATATGGATTTAGACAAGCCCGTTCCACAGCAGACATCCTCACTGTGATCTCTGAACGTATATACCATTCACTGGACAAAGCGGGGGAAGGCAGAGCGGTAGCTCTAGATATATCTAAGGCTTTTGACAGGGTATGGCATGAGGGTCTCCTCAGTAAAATCAGATCATACGGTATCACTGGTAGAATACTTAACATAATTAAATCCTTCTTAGATAAGAGAAAAATCCAGGTAGTCCTCGACGGTCGCACATCTAAACAATATGATATAAATGCGGGAGTGCCCCAGGGTTCTATCCTTGGACCTCTATTGTTCCTGATATTCATAAATGACCTCCCCGACAACATTGCCTCTGAGATGGGTATATATGCTGATGACACTACACTCTATGGCAGACACGACAGGAAGACGAATGAACACATTTCTAAAGAAATGGCAGAAACACTAGAGGAAGACCTCCAATCTGTAATGGAATGGGGACAAAAGTGGTTGGCCGCGTTCAATGCTGCCAAGACTAAACTAGTTTCATTCAATAATTACAAGAAACCCTCTCTACCACCCATAGCAATGGCCAACGACTCTTTATCTGAGAGTCCATCTTTCAAACTCCTTGGCCTAACGTTCACAGGAAACATGAGTTGGAACAATTACATTGCCAGGGCCGCTGCAAGAAAGGTAGGCTCTCTCTACCGTGCTAGAAAACTACTAACACCCGAAAGTATCCTGTACCTCTATAAGGCCACCATTCGCCCATGTATGGAGTATTGCTGCCACATCTGGGCTGGTGCATCTGCTACTAGTCTCTCGCTCCTTGACAAGGTTCAAAAGAGAGTCGCAAACCTGATAGGCCCTGAACTGGCATCTAAGCTTCAGCCTCTGTCCCATCGACGAAATGTTGCATCCCTCTGCCTTTTCTACAAGTATTTTAGTGGTGAATGCTCTGACGAACTGCAATCACTTGTGCCCCCACGACGTGAGCACCCTCGACAAACCCGACAGGCTACTAGATCCCACCCCCACACTGTAGAGATCCCTAGATGTAAAAGATCTTTTTACTCCAATAGTTTCTTCCCCAGAACCGCAAGACTCTGGAATTCCATTCCAGGTCCCTGCTTCCCCAACAGTACTGACGTGCAGAAGTTCAAGTGTAACGTGAACCGACACCTTGCTGCCCAAATCCCTACATAGTACCCCAGTAGTTGTTTCCCCTGATAGTAGCCCCCTACACCAAAGTGGCAATTTGCCTTGTTTGGGGTGAAAATGTAATAAAAAAAAAAAAAAAAAAATAAGGAATCTATCATGTGAACGTTTCACGCATGAACTTTGCTAAAACACTTGACAAACAGGTATAAATACGACGACCTCCACAAACTCATTTTGCAATATTGGCCCCTTAGCACCCCTTTGTCCGGAGGAAACCCGATTAAATTTTTTAGCATGTCTGAATACTCTTTCATGATTCGTTGAGTATACAGGTTTAGAATTATTTTCGCACACATTATAACTTTTATAGATATACTAGCAGTTCAGCCCGGCTTTGCTCTGTCCTTATGTACTGTTCATAACTTTATGTGCATATATATATACATACATATATATATATATATATATATATATATATATATATATATATATATATATATATACAGAATGTGAGAGTTTATATATGATAAATTCCACAACCATATAACGTCGCAGCCCACAAGAGCCATGACAGTCAACGAACCGGAAGTCCAAGACTCGAGTTTCGCCCTCATTTGGGATCATCAGTTAGTACACCCGAACTCATATATATATATATATATATATATATATATATATATATATATATACATATATATATATATATATATATATTAAAAGTTTAACTCATGTCTAGTAAATCTATATGTAAAATTTCAAGTGTTTGGAACCAAAATTGGCGGAGGCGTTCGGTGGAGTCTGCAAAGGTCAACTCTTTCAACGTTGACCTCTTGGCAGCCATATTTTCGCCCCCAAAACTGAATAAAAGGCTTGCTGCATGTGTGGACACCCTTTATGTAAAATTTCAAATGTTTTGGCACAAAATTGACTGAATAGTTTGCTAGAAACCGCAATCGTCAAATCTTTTGAAATTTGATTCCTTGGAAGCCAAATTTGCAGCCAAAGAAACCTTACCGTATGCCTGAATACTTTTAATGTAAAATTTCAAATGTTTAGACCAAAAATTGGCTTAGTAATTTGGTAGAGATCGCATAAATCATTTTTTTTACACTTTGACCGCAATTTGACCCCTTAACATTTATTGTTTTGGGCTCAAATCAAATTAAAAAGTTTGATCCATATCAAAGTGACCTACATCTAAAATTTCAAGTGTTTAGACCTAAAATTGGCGGAGGAGTTTTGTACAGTTTTAAAAGGTAATATCCTTAAACTTTGACCCCTTGACAGCCACATTTGTGGCTGAACAGCGAGTAAACAGATATGCCCAAATCTCAATACTCCTTATGTCAAACCTCGAGTCTCTAGACTGAAGATTGACTGAGTTATTTGGTAGTGAAATGTACACACAGACAAACAGAAAGAAATATTCACTTCTCGTTACAAAGGCAAGCAAACAGACACCCTGGATCTTTGTGATATTGCTCTGTGATCCTGATAGAGTACAGCAGACGAATGCTGCAAATGGAGGAAAATATGTTTCCTGAAGATTAGAAGATTTTAAACGTAACCGCCATCATCAAAAGGACGACCTAGTGATGAGAGAATTCACCAGGTATATATATATATATATATATATATATATATATATATATATATATATATATATATATACACAGGGTGACCCAAAAAAAACGGGGCCCAACTCTAATTAGGCCCCGTTTCTTAGTGTTTTATCCGAAAAATAAAACTTTGGTCATAACTAGTTTATTATATTCAAAACATCACATCAAAACACTAGGGCCTTTGGCCTTTTTTCCTCCGTACTACAGCATATGTTCTAGATGGCCTCCATTTAGCTT
>NC_136505.1:30761237-30796237 GCF_053919585.1 Euprymna scolopes | reverse complement strand
GTGGTACTAGTTATCTAGAATTCTGGTGAAAGAACTGGCCCTTTAAATTCTCGCCCCATTAGCTTCATCCCGATTTTCGCCAAAATATTTAAGTCCATAATTAATCAAGCTCTAATCCATCACCTTACAGCTGGTAAGCTTCTGACCTACAATCAATATGGATTTAGGTAAACCCGTTCCACATCAGATATCCTAACTGTAATCTCTGAACGTATATACTGTTCACTGGACAAAGCAACGGGGTAAAGCGGTAGCCCTCGATATATCTAAGACTTTTGACTGGGTATGCATGAAGATCTTCTAAGGAAAATCAGATTATATGGTATCACTGAAAGAATACATAATGTAATTAAATTCTTCTTAAGCAAGAGAAAAATCCAGGTTGTCCTTGACTGTCGTACATCTAAACAATATGATATAAATGCGGGAGTACCTCAGGGCTCTATCCTTTATTATTTCTGATATTCATTAATTACTTCCCTGGTACAATTGTTGCTCAGATGGGTATATTTGCTGGTGATACCACTCTATAACAGACACGAGAGGAAAACAAATGAACACATATCTAAGGAAATGTCAGAACCACTAGATGGAGACCTCCGATCTGTAGTGGAATGGGGACAAAAATGAATAGTCACATTTAATGCTGACAAGACCAGCTTGTTTACTTCAATAATTACAAGAGACCTTCTCTACCACCAATAGAAATGTCCAAAAACACATAAGCTGAAAGTACTTCCTTTTAATTCCTCGGCCTAACGTTCCCAGGGAACATGAATTGGAATAGATACAATGAGAGCATCGCCTAGGCTACTACGAAGAAGATGTGCTCTCTACCGTGCTAGAAAGTTACTTTCGCCTGAAAGTATCATGTACCTCTATAAAGCCACCATTCGCCCATGTATGGAGTACTGTTGTCACATTTGGGCTGGTGTATCTGCTACTTGTCTCTCACTCTTGGACAGGGTTCAAAAGAGAGTCGCCAACCTGCTAGTTCCTGAAATGTCATACACGCTTAAGCGTCTGCCCCATCGACGAAATGTTGCATCCCTCTGCCTGTTCTACAAGTACTTTAATGGTGACTGCTCTGACGAACTACAAGCACTTGTACCCACTCGACATTAATACTCCCGACAAACCCGACAAGCAGTTAAATCACACCCCTACATCGTAGAGATTCCTAGGTAAAAGAAAGCCTTCTACTCTAATAGTTTCTTCCCCAGAACAGCTAGATTTTGGAACTCCCCTCCAGGATTCTGTTTTCCCAACTGTATTTACATCTAGAAGTTCAAGTGTAATATGAACAGATATCTTGATGCTTATTTCCCTTTATAATGCCCCTGCAACTTATGCCCCCGATAGTAGCCCCCTACTTCAAAGTGGCACTGTGCCTTGTTTAAGGTGAAAATTGAATGAAAAACAATATTACGAGGGATAATTTTCACAGCAGATTAATTCGCAAATAAAAAAATAATAATGATAATGTCGTTCATCAACTTCCGTTTGTGTTTGTTTACAATATAATGTCAGCTGATATAATGGCTTCACGATCTTAAACATAATTTTTCTTCTGTTATAGATAAAAAAGAAGATTTTTTACAGGGGATTAATTTATCTAACGCTAGTCGGTGTAACGTAAAATGTTCTCCTGTAAAAATTCTTTTTCCCTACGAGATAAAGACTATTTTAAAGATCTGATTTGTTTTGATTTTCGATACGTATCGGATGAATTTCTGTACAAAGATATCTAGCATCTGCCAGACATGAATTAACTTTATGTGAAATTCGCAAAAGATAGACCCAGCCGTTTCGGAACCTATGGTGAACGGACTCATACACACAAAGTGACTTTTATATAATATTAGAGATAGTACTCTAAATGTGAAATAGAATAATAGTTTTTGTATTATATTCGTATATACTTTAAAAAGCACAAAAATGCGTTACATTACATCTTAGATCGCTATCAAGCTTAGTTTTCATGTTTCTAATTAATTTTCATGTACAATTAACCGGGTAACTCATCTATCTCTTCCTTAGGTGTCATTCTCAACCTGTGTGGGTTCCACTATTTATATATCTCAATCCCTATATGATCATTTAGAGAGCGAGAAGATGCAGAGAAAGAGAAGTGAGAACATACTTCACTAATTAGTCACAGTCAAAGCCAAAATAAACTCTTTTTAAGAGGATTTCCTATCACCACTATTGTTCATCAAAGCGATGATGCCAAATCAGACTCAAGTTCACAAATACATAGAAAAGAATGAACCACCTCATGCACATGGACAAACTGAATTTTTTTTTTTTGCAAGAAGCAAAAGAAAAACTAGGGACGCTAATAAACACGACCAGAATCTTCAACCAGGATATTCGAATGGAATTCAGTATGGAAAATTGCGCACTGGAAATGGAAATCTGGAGGCAACTGAAAACATGGAACTATCCAAGCCAGCGGAGATGAGTGCACTAGGCACACATGACACTATATGTGGGAATTTACGAAGCACGCACTATCAAAGCAGCAGAAATAAAAAAAAAAACATTAAAATTGGAAATGAATACCAAAGAAGAACAGGAAAATTGTTCGAAACTAAACTATGTAGTAGAAACCAAATGACAGGTATAGACGTGGACAGCGTAACTTGTAAAATTCTCCGAACCGTTTGTAGGTTGGACCATAGAAGAAGTAAATCATCAAGACCAGAAGACCGGGAAAATCAATGATAATGCTGATCCACTCGATGTGAAAAGTAAAGACGGGAGAAAACGACTGGTTTGTATAGAAGATTGTGTGACTGACACACACAAAAAAAAAGAATTAGAAAAATACATAATGCAGAACACTTAAAGGATAATTACCGCAGCAATTGACACTGAAAGAAGTATCAAGACAGAAAATTATGAAAATAGAAAATGGAAAGAGAGACAGCTACACGGACCACTCATAAGAGGGACAAATGCTGAAAACTAATAAGAACATTTGGACATGCCAACAAAAAAGCTAACCTAAACCGAGAAAACGAACCCATAATAGCAGTAGCAGAAGATAAGGCGATTAGAACCAACAACATAAAAGCGAGAATCAACAAGACACAAAAACAATAAATGAAGACTCTGTGGATAAAGAGACGAAATCATAAACCCTATAATAAGCAAATACAGCAAACTATCCGTCCCCAAATATTAAGATTGACACAATCAAGTAGGGAAGAGAATACAATGAGAATTAAACAACCAGACAAATGGTAAAAGCACAAACCGGCAGCAGTAATTGAAAACGGAAGTTACAAAATCCTATGGAACATGAATATACAATCCAATAAACGCATCGAAGCAAGAAAACCGAATATTAATTAACAAAAAGTAAACATCCTGTCTGATCGTAAGTGTCATCGTTTCAGCAGACCATAATAATGAATATCAAGCAGACAGAGAAGCGGAAATCAGTTAATTTTGATGTGGATAATGTTTGAGTTTTAAAAAAATATTTCATTTTCTTCGTTGCCAAAATGTTGCGAGAATTCAAATGCCCTATCTTCGACCTCATGGACTGAAATGATCGCAGCTCAAAGGTAACATTTTCAGGATTCGAAATGTTTCTCGTTTTGATTAATTTTACGCATTTCACTAATTTTTTGACAAAAAGTGAAGGACTGCTCGAAATATCAAAATCAGATATGATAAATAAAAAGCAACAACCAATTGTTCTTATGTATTTTAAACCTGCTATAACATTAAAAATACTTTTGTGGGAGTTTACGTGGACTAACATACATATTTATCTGTTATCGCACCCCTTTTTCTAATCTCCAAACATACAGTAGCGTCCAAAAGTTAAGGAACGATCGATCATTTTTTTTTAATGGCTTCGAATTTATCTATGAAAAAGAAGAAAAAAAATTTTTTTGGTGAATTTTCCAATGTTTAATAATGGTAGTTAAAGAAAACATCTTTTTTCTAATTTTTGATTTTAATACATATTAGTTTTTTATTTTACATATAAATAAATTTAATTGAACTACAGGCGTCCAAAAGTTTAGGAACGCAGAAAATTAATACAAACGTTAACAATTTTATTAACAACAACAAAATGTCGACTCCGAATATTCGAAAAAGGCTATCTGTACAAGAAAAACAGCTTATTTGTGACCATTATGATGAAAAAAAGTCCATAGGGGAGATTGCTAAAATATTGAAAAGGTCTAAAAGCGTTGTTTTTCGGATTATTGAAAATAGAAAAAAAGGTTTACCATTGACTGAAAAGAAAAAATCGGGCCGACCCCGAATAACAACTAAAAGGGAGGATAAAAAAATCACTCTATCATCTCGTTCTGATCGCTTTAAAACTGCGGCTTCGGTATCCCGGGATTTTACGTCCGAAACTAGACACAAGATTTACCGACAAACGATCTCACGAAGATTAAACGAAGTTGGATTATTTTCAAGAAGTCTATGCTCAAAGCCTTTAATTTCTATTAAGAATAAAAGGGCCAGATTGTTATTCGCCGAAAAACATTTGTTTTGGGAAGAAAAACATAGGAAAAGGTTCATTTTACTGATGAATCTAAATTTAATCTTTTTGGATCAGACAAAAGACGATATGTCAGAAGAAAAAATGGAGAAAGACTGTCCCCTAAGTTCGTTAAAAGTACAGTAAAATTTGGAGGTGGCAGTATAATGGTATGGGGCATGATATCTTCAAAAGGAACTGTCCCCCTTGTGAGAATTCATGGAAAAGTTAATGCCCGAATGTACAGAGAATTTATTAGAGAACATGTGGTACCTAATCTTTCTAACTCTGATATCTTTATGCAAGACAACGCACCGTGCCATAAAGTAAAATTTTTTAGAAGAACTAAACAGATCCAATATTTGTGTTATGCATTGGCCAGCTCAAAGCCCAGACCTAAATCCAATTGAAAATGTTTGCAAAATTATTGGTGATAAGATCACAGAAAACCCCCCCAAAAGTCTTGATAATTTATGAGAATGTATAAAAACATCCTGAAATAATATTTCACCTAGAACATGTGAACGATTGGTTCTGTCTTAGTGTGATTGAAAACAAGGGGCTTTTCACTAAATACTGAAAGGATTCTTTATTTTTTCATAATGAATTTCCCTCGTTCCTTAACTTTTGGACGCCTGTAACTTAATTAAATTTATTTATATGTAAAAAAAAACAAACTAATATGTATTAAAATCAAAAATTAATTTTTTTTTCTTTAACTACCATTATTAAACATTGGAAAATTCACCAAATTTTATATATATATATATATATATATATTTGTATATATATATTTTTTTGTATACTTTCCTTACAGATTTATAAAGGTTTTTGAAAATTTGAATATTTCCAATACTAAGATATTTATTGTATACGAACAACGCCGAGTCAAACACAAAATTGAGTACACTCAAAATCAAGCACACTGAACATCTTCTTACCATCAACGTTTACCCTGTGAACTCGGAGTATGTGAAATTCCTCTATGCACCAAACAAAATCAATTAAAAAACAAAAATACCCTAACTACGGGTAAGGATAATGAGTAAACGTTAGATAAAATGATGGATAAAATTAATGCGAATTTGCCAGGATTCGGACCTCGGATCTTCTGATCCGTAATCAGAAGTGTTATCCATTGCGCCACAAGTCCTGACGGTATGCCGAAAGATGGTACCGCGACTGTATAGAGACAGCGCTAAATTCCGTTTACATGGGCAGGTAACTTTTTCGACAATTGCACGAAACGGCCTCCAAACCTTTATTTCGGGCTTTTTGTATGACTTCCCGTTGTTCGTTACGAACCATATATGATAAGAACAATCTAGGGACTCACACCTTTCAGGGGGAAAAAAAGGAATTCTTGAATTTGGTGCATCCGTTCGAAAGTTTCATTTTTATATATACACACACATTAATAAATAAATAAACATTTGGAATTTTATTAATAGTGCAGAGTATATATATATATATATATATATATATATATATATATATATATATATATATATATATATATATATATATACTATCAGTTCAGTCCGTCTTTGCTCGGGCCCTATATATAGTTCATAACTTGCCCTATGTGTGAATACACTTCATATAAACTTTTAAATGTTTAGACCAAAATTGTTTGAGTAATTTGGTAGAGACCGCAAAGGTAATATTTTTTTTAATTTGACCCTAATTTTTACCCCTTAACATTTATTGTTTTGATTTAAAAATCAAACTAAATGTTTGACCCATGTCCAAGCTATTTACCTTTAAATTTCAATGTTTAGACCTAAAATTAGCGGAGGCATTTGGTAGAGTCTGTAAAGGTTGACTCTTTCAAGTTGGATCTTTTGGCAGCGAGAGTTCCGCCCCAAAACTGATTAATATGCTTACCGCATGTCTGAATACCCGTTACGTCAAATTTCAAATGTTTAAACTAAAATTGGCCGAGTAGTTTGTTAGAGATTGCAAAGGTAAAATCTTTTGAATTTTGATATGTTGACAGCTTAAATTCTTGACCAAAAAAAATGGCTCCAAACCGATTAAAACGAATTTTTTAAATCTCAATACTCCTTTTATCAAATTACGAGTCTGTAGACTGAAAAATGACTGAGTAGTTTTGTATGGAAATGTACACACAGACAGACACAGACAATTTACAGTTAAAGTTTATTTTTGTTGCACTAATACAAAAAGAAAACCATCTAAAAATACCCCGGATTTTACGAGACGTCACAAACAAGCCATATTAACTGAGCACATAATAGCAAGCGAAAATTAACATCGGGTCTGAAGAAGGAATATAGCCTTAAGCTTTCGGAAATTTTCTCGCTATGTGATAAAATGTTCAAAATTTTGCTTCCGGTCTTTGTATGATCATCTCTATTAGACAATAGTATATCAATGTTTGCAAGTTGGAATCCTAAGTTTTGCCTGGATATAAAAACAACTTTTTATATAAATCTAGTGTCCTTTATTTTATGCAAGCAAAACTGTACATTTACACGCCTTTTTCAAAACAAAAACTATAAACATAAAGTTTATCAGTTGCGAAATAATTTTTGTGGTGGGGGGATGTTAGCCACTAATTTATTTCAACAACTGTTTTGCTAAACACTTTCGCCAAAATACAACATTCACGCTGTTGCTGTATCTTATTTAGATTAATAATTCCTAATTTGTTTTAAAAGTATTTTAGTTACAAAAAAGACATCATGACTAGTGGGATAACATTCAGATATTTAAAAAAATGTCCGTACGTATGGCTATTCCCATTGCCTTAATAGTGTTAGGCCGCCCACTATTTTCTCGTGAGATCCGAAAACAAGCAGAACAGTCTTTAAATAGGAGTGGGGGCTGCAAGAGATGTGAAAATATTTTTTGCTGCAATACAATAAAAGGCACATATCCAGAGATAATGTTCTTTATTATATGCACGAAAAGACATGCAAAATAAACGCCTGTAACAGACTAAGAAAAGGGCATAAAAAAGGGCAGTGAATTATTAGAGTGAAACACAGAAAAGATGAAGAGTGTCGAACAGCAATGAAAAGAATGAAACGAGCGATGAATTGATTCGGAAAGAAAGAGATAAAACGAGATATAAGCTTAGCAGCCAATTGAGACATATAGGGGGAAAAAGCTAAGCTAGCAAAAGCGTGAAAAATAGAGAGGGAGAATGAGAAAAGTTAGCAAAATAGGACGCGAAAAGCATAGAAAGATAGACAGTTTGAAAGAGAAATGAGTGGGACATCTTGAGAGAAGGACGAAAGAGAGAGAAAGAGAGAGATAGAGAGAGAGAGCGAGAGAGAGAGATATAAAGGAATGGATAATAATACCAAAACGAATAGAAAAAGAGAACTATACAAAAGAAGAAACAAATGATGCAGCACTATAGAGTGACGTAGCATAATAGAGGGAAACCGATTAAGTAAATGGAATACTAAAATATGTGACATAAAATGAGAAAAAGATAAACGCAATAAATAGAGAAAAAAAAGAAAAATAAAGACAAGGTTTAAGACAGAAGAAAGTGACGCACTATTTTTTTTTTTAATCAAATTGTACCATCTGTTCGGCACTTGATAGTAACGATTATTATTTTTGTCCCAATCCCGAGTCCAGGGTGTTGGTAGTTTGCTTTTCTTCATCTAAGGCCGAGCTTGCGTCACACCGGGACCTCATGGGAAACCGATAAATAAGAATAAAAAAGGTAGATAAGTAAGAGGGAATAAGAGATAGTGGGAAGATAGAAATATAAAAAAGAAAAAAAAAACCTAGACAAGTTAAGAGAGAGGGAAATAAACAAATAAAGAAATTTAGAAATAAACGGACAAAATTAATATTTATTTCAATTTTCGTTTCCTCTTATTTATTGATCTCTTTTAACTCATCTGTGTACGAGCGAAAATTCTCGCGTGTGCACCATCCATACGGGGGAGGGTTATGAAAAGCCACACACAATATGACCTTATCCCTTGATCTTGACTGTGGAAAAATGGTGTACGCAATTCATAGGTCGGAGACCATCATCATATCAGTTTTCGCCAGGACCGGTTCACTGGTGTGAGCTGTATGAGACTATATATACATAGGCTATGAACGTGACCTTTGACCTTTATCTTGCAAAATGGTATGCACTATCCGTAGGTGGGGTACTTTGCCCATACCAGGTTTGGTCATGATCGGTCCAGTGGTGTGCGCTGTAAGAGAGTTGCACACACACACACACACACACATCACGCCCGCGCGCGCTAAGGCTACTACTTTATACATAGATTCCTTCTCTGCCTTTATCTTTTTTGCTCTCTTATTCTCTCTTACTTATATATTTTTATTTTATACTCATTCATCGCCTTCTCATGAGGGATAGGTGTGACACAAATTTGGTTTTATATGTGGATAAGAGAAAAAAATGACAAAAAAAAAATCAACCCACTAAAAATCAAAAAGAAACAAAGAGCAGGTAAGAAAGCGGTAGCGTGAAAATGGACAAGTAGAAAGGGTTGGATAGAGCTGAAAAATAGAAGGAATGAAAGAGAGAAACAAAGAGAATGTTAAAATAAGAAAACGTTAGGACGGAAGAGAGAGCGAGAATGAGAGAGAAAGAAAGAAAGAGAGAGAGAGAGAGAGAGAGAGAGAGGCGGAGTATACATATTGTGACCGAACAGTGAGGAGAGGACCGACGATAGAAAATAAAGAGGGCTAAAAAGGGAGATAAATATAGATAAACTGTGATAGAGAAACAGAGACGAAGTGTTAATCAATGAGAGAGAGAAAGAGAGAGAGAGAGAGAGGGGGGGAGAGAGGGTGAGAGAAACAGAGAAAGACAAAAAAAAGAGAGAAATAAAGACAGAGAAGGGTAGGCAGACTGTATCCGAGACAAAAAGAGAGAAACGACGACAGAAAATTGAAAAAATAAACGGAAAAAGAGAGATTGAGAAAGAGAGAGAGAGATAGATAGAGAGAGAGAGAAAGTAAGAGAGAGAGAAAGAGAGAGAGAGAGAGAGAGAGAGAGAGAGAGAGAGAGAAAATATTGAAGATGAAAAGAATGTGATAAAAGCTGACGAGTTCCGTGTTTAATTTCTGATTTTCTTTATATTTTTTGATCACTTCGACATTTGTGAATTCTGTCAGCTGACATCTCCAAGACATTTCAACCGGAAATTTCATTCTAGTCGAATGATCTGAAGTCGTCAAGTGTCAGAAAAACTAACTTCTGACATCTTGGCAATATACGAGGTCGGCCTAAAAAAATAACAGGGGTGTGCTACGTTTGGCGTGAGCTATGGGCGCAAGTGGGATCACCAGAAATACGTTATTACCAAACATGATTGTTTGGCAGTATATAACTGCAATCATAATTTGCTGTATCCATTACAGTTCTTGCATATGTGATTGGCTGTTATAAAAATAGCCTCGGACAATGCATCAAGCCAGTTGAGGTATGAAGCTAAAAAATCACTCATATCGAAAACTAGCCAACGATAACTGTTAGATGAATAGAAAACGGAAATCCTACCCCCTTTGTCAGATGATAAGGTACATCACGAAAGGAATGTGAGGACTAAAGGACAAAAGAAGGAAAACAGTAGTTATGAGGCTATCGAAAGCAAAAACTTTCTGTTTACAATTACATCCATGAGCGAAGTTTCTTTCCTAGAATTACTTTTCCTTTGAACAAAACAGCGGTAGCTGCTTCCCAATTGATTATAACATTCACAGCAACACATTTTTGTAAAGCCGTTCTCTTAAATAACCGGATTCTGCCAAGCTTCCATCATCATTACCAATCATCACAGTGCTGTTTCAGTACGACACAATCACGTTGACACACCGGTTCTCGCCAGATCACCGAAGTTAAGCAACGTTGAGCCTGATCAGTACCAGATGGGTGACCATTTGGGAAGGCTAGGCGCTGTACGTACCTTCTGGAAAGGTTGGGCGTGGGGCCAACACCCTCACCCCGTAAAAAGAATTCCTCGCTACAAAAGCATCTACAAAGTTGTAGATGGCCTATGCCCCTCCAGGGTGTCAAAGGTATGGATGGACAGTGTTGTTTCATCGCGCAGCTGGCACTCATTAATTATTATGCTTGAGTAGCCTTTTTGACTTGATAAGTGGTAACTCAGTAAAAAAAGAACCCTCTTCACTATGGCAGTCAGCAATATTACGTAAACAGGAAATAATAAACATCGAACGACTTTTAAAAAGTATCAGCTCTCGCACCAGAAGCCAAGCTTTAAACTTTATCTCATCCTTGCAGTGTTCCATCCTGCTGCAGGTTTTATAAGTACGTTAATAGAATGTGAACTGATGAACCCATAACACTTGTTCTTCCTTTTATATACCAATGCTCGACTAACTCAACAAGCAGCAAAATTCTACCCCTTCAGAATTCAGGTCCCTGAGCGATGGAAAGCCTACTACTCTAATAGTTTCTTACGGTGGACTGCTAGACTTTAAATAAAATACCCTTCCTATTTTCTACTTACCTAGCTGTGGTAACCTGTAGGACAGTAAATGTAATGTGAACAGATATTTGTGTAGAACCAACCACACTTCACTATTACTGCTAACCTCCGTCGGTGCAGATGACTGCCAAAGGACAGAGTATATAGTAGACTGCAGGTTTTTACATCAGTTTCTTTCTCTTAGATGGATGTCTTTACGAAGACTGGGGGTGCATATCTCCCAGTAAATTAATGCGCCCCAGATACCAATCTGTAAATTTCTATGACTCGGTGCAATACCTGACACACATTAACACTTATCCTTGAGTAGCCTTTCTGACTTGATAAGTGGTAATTAGTAAAAAAATACTCTTCACTATGCCATTCAGCAATGCTAAGGAAACAGGTAATAATAAACACTGAACGCCGAATAAAGAATGGCCACACTGAAACAACCTTCATATTCATCTAACATATTTTTTCCGTACGTCTGTTATATATTAGGACACTACACCAGTAAGTACCTATCATGTTTACTAGTATGACTATTGGCGAGGGTTACATTCGTGTACGTCAGGTTAACCTGGGGGCAAACGAGAATAGACCCAGCAGCAGGTGGGGTGATTGAGCGGAGGAGCAGAGTTTAGCTCCATATACAAAGCATTCAAGAAGTAGGTCGTGCGTGTTCGAGGAGTTTCTCGTAGGTTTCTAGTCAGTCCATCGTTAGGAGATGTGCTCGACTATGTAGAGATCTAAGTGAATGTTGGTTGGAGACTATGCCCGTGTATCGCAATCATTAAAACTAAGAAAAAACAATTTAATAAGTACTTAATTAATATTTGTCTCTTCTCTCGTGAATAAAACGTGAAATCTCAGCAAGTTTTCTATTGCGTTTCAATTGTTTTGTTCGTTTTAATCAACAACAACGGAGGATCACGGCTAGTCATGACCTACGAAAAAAACAAAGCGACTATGAGAGAATCATAAGCACATAAAGACCAAGCACAACGTGAGAACTAACAGATTTATTTATTTGATTTGGTAACTTGATCGCTCACTGGCGAAAACGCACAAGTGCAAAATAAACGACAATGGATTTTCTTTTGCTTTACGTTTAAAATGTTACACTGCCTTTCGGTGTGCTATTGGATTCGAACTTGGCACACCCAAATTATTAATTTGTCTCGTTAATCACTCATTCACTGTCAACATTAGCTCCACAACCGACGAGAGTTGACACCGCCGAGGAAGATACAATGACATGACGCACATCAGTCTTTTTATTTTTACTCGAAAGTCACAACTTATCAAGGCTAGAAATCCACTGCAGGATAAGTGTTTATAAGTAGGTAATGAGATAATTCTATGATGATCAGTAATCGTGGAACTTGGGTGGGGATTAGTTAAGAGCACTGGTCAACAACAAAAAACTATTTTACATTGGACTCGAAAACCACCATGTGGTAGTCAGCTGCAAAGCAGTCCCGCGTTATCAGACGGACAGTAATAGAAAAGAAACTCTGCTGATGGAATTTGCGTTTAATTTTAGGCGCAAATAGAGACTGAGCGAAATTATTGACGGGTGATGTAGCTAACGCAGTATTTATTACAAACCTTTTGTCGGTCTCAGTCTTATATATAGCGCCATGATCCGAAACGGACGACCCTATTGCCAGTACGCAAGGCGAGGCAAGGACAAGGCTCTGACGGATTGTGGTATGTGTCACATGTATTTGGTTTACAATTGCTACAGATGTCCATTTGATTTATCTACGTGTAAGTTACACCTTTAACTAATGCTTGTAGCCTGAATGACAGTGCAGTTAATAGAAACTTTTGAGGACATCGGGACCGACAAAATCAGACATGTTAAATTCAAAAGCACGTTTATCCTAAGAGTTATGCCACAGCTGAGCATCCGGTAGTTTACAAAGAGAGATGGTTGATATGGATGCAGCCTATGTACATGCGATATGTTAGGAAAAATCAAGGTCCCTTCACCTGTTTACAATACATTTGTTATATTTTATGGAATTCTAGGTCAGTAACGATTAAGCTACCTAGTGTGACATTTGCTGAATTTTAGAATGACCTTAATCTGCTAACCGAATCGTTCTCAGAAAGGGATGGCGCAAAGTTCAGGCAAGAGGCAGAGTTCAAATGTTGTAGACAAAACAGTCGAACGATGACAAATGATGTCACGTTCTCGAGCGAGAGAAACTAGTTTTAACTGGACTTCTCTCGGGTAATCTGGCAACCAAGACACGGTTAATAATGTAGAATAATCCAAGGCGAATGTTACTTCGATATGCTGATGTGCGTCACACATTTGGTAAGTTAGAAAGTTAGGAGAAAACTCAGCAAACCTCTCTGTGTAGTATTTTCTTCATGAAAGGAAGCAACAGGGAAGAGAATACAAATAGGCCCGTATAAGCATCCTCCGCATTTTATTTGGTTTATGGATTACTCATTAAAGAAAACGTCACACACTGCTCATCCAGATTTTCCTGGTCGGGATTATTACTATAACCTTATTCACCTGATGTTTCTCCGTGTTGTTATTTTTCAATCTTAATGAGACCATTAATGATATTGAAACACTCCAGATGAAGGATATTGCAGAGGGATTGTCCACGTAGTTCATAAAACCAGGCGAAAGAAGCAATATAAATTGTATTAATTTCATGGACGATTTAAAAAAAAATCGCTTCAAACAAATAATAAATGCACTTGTTGTAAATGACCTAAAATACTACTTCCAGGTCAAAATATGCCAGGAAAATCACTCTTTTAATATTACAAATACAGGAGAAAAAAATGGAAGCAAAAGTTACACGGATGCCGAAAGTAAACGCAAGGTCCACTTTATAATCTTATAAATAAATAAATAAATCTTTATAATCTTATTTACTTTTACGAACAATGAAAAGTTTCTTTAAAAACGAAGATGTTCTTTTATCATTTCCTTGATGTAAGCCATTCGCTACAAAAGTTTGCTTTGCTATCATAACGTAGAACAACAACGGAAAATAACTGTACTAAACCACCTTTCGCCGATGCATGGAGAATTTTTTCCACATCATGACTGGTGCATCTACCACGAATCTCTACCTTTAAGTCAAGGTTTTAAAAAAGTCCCAGATCTCGCAATAGAAGCCAAGCTCAAAACTTGTAAAACCTCATGACACTGCTTCAATAAAAAACAAAAAAACTCTAACGTGTAAAATGAACCCACACGTTGTAGGCAAAGACAGTTGGAAAGGAATCAAATTTTTGTTACAAACTTTTAAGGTGAAAGAAAAACTTATCTATTTTCGTTCGTTTACTGTACCAGTCGCCGACACGTATTTACAACACGATAAGTTCTCTCTTCTTCCCTTCTCGTGAGATAATAGTTCTTTAGTTGTAGCTATTAAACGTTGTGGGGTGGTTGTAATTCTCTCTAGCACTCATAGGTTGGCAGACTCGCTTTCGAACGGATACAAGGAAGAGACTCGTGTGTTTGTCGCTGTTAATTTAAAATTTCCACGCACCTTTTCCTGTTTTCGTTTTCCTCCTCTTTCCTCTGACCTTAATACCGACATATGCATTTCATTCTGTAACGTCGCGCTCACGCCACAGCTTAAAAGGCTGAGGCGTTATTAAATCGGCACGTGAGTCGTAAATATCCGTACTTGTCATGGCCTGATTATTTAATAGAGATGCCTGCGACTACTTTTCATACGTTAATACACTCATCGTAGTAATTTAGTCTATCATGAAATTAATAAGTAGTGTATCGCTTGAACAACAGTGTATAAATATCTTTTATGTACTAGCTAACAGGCTAGCTAAAGCATGGTTAACATATCCAAATACTTTATATCAAAGATATATATATATATATATATATATATATATATATATATATATATATATATATAAAGCGATTATTCATTTATTCAAGTTGAGTCCTATATCGCACAGTTGTTGACGGATATAAGACTCCATTTGTCTTTCTCCCTCAAAACATTCATGAACTTATCATTCAGAACCCCATTTACTCTGTTCCTCGAAAGTGTTCGATCTATTGCTATAACTTTCTTCGCGGTTGTACAATCAGTAGGTTGCAGTTTCTTTCTGTCCGAGTAGTGTCCATACTGGGCAATTGTCCTGACCATTCTAGCAAAAAGAATACTCTACTAGGCACAACGAGATACGAAACCACGAACAAAATTATTCCTGATCGCTTTATTATTACACCAGTCACCTTTCCATGACCTCCCGTTACTCTGATCGGAGATGGGATGAAGTCAGTTCTCGACTTTGTCCCATAGACTAGCAGAAGAAATGAAAGCGCCTTACTTTTCCGTTGACAGTAGTGCTGCCCGTCACCCCATACAGCGCCTAGTACTCCCAAATCCAAACTAGCTGATGCTAATTAGGTTAATCGTTACTTAACATCGGCGATCTATAATGATTATACATATAAGAGTAGCATGGAGTCTCCATGTTCCACGGATTGAATGAGGATAAACAAAAGCGATCAAGAGACACATTCATATGTAGACGATCAATATATATATATATATATATATATATATATAATGCTCCCCATCTTAGGTTGAGCATTTGGGAAGTGATATACAAATTACATTAGCGTATGAAGCGATGATCTTTGTGTAAACAAATTGAGCTTAGGTATTTTGGACAATGGCTAAACATTGTTAATTCACTGCCCGCATAGCAGTATCAGTATAGCGCAACGGTTAGAAGCTCTGACTGTCGTTTGGACAATCGGGTTTGGAATCTGGCTTTTCTAGCCCCACTAATGAGCTGTGCTACAGCGAAATAGTACTGCATGTGGATGACTATATATATATATATATATATATATATATATATATATATATATATATACTAGCAATGGTTGCCAGGCGTTGCTCAGGTGTTTTGAGGTGTATGCTGAGCAAAATAAAAAAAGGTCAATTTTTTAAAATTTTACCCCTATTATGACGCCTTAAAATTTATTGTTTAGGGCTCAAATAAAGTTATTAAGTAAGATCCATGTCCAAGCAACCTATCTAAAATTTCACGTGTTTAGACCCAAAATTGTAGGAGGAATTTGGCAGAGTTCTCAAAGGTTAAATCGTTGAACTTTGACCCCTTAATCGCCAAATTTCTATCCGAAAACGAATCACATCGATTTTCCCAAATCTCAGTACCCTGTATATCACACACACACACACACACACACACACACACACACACACACACACACACATATATATATATATATATATATATAGCTCTGTGTGTGTACTAGTTTATATAAAACCTTGGGCAATATTAAACTCTTTATTAGTGTCTAAAACTAAACGAAAAGTCGGAACTGTCTCTCTTTAGAAAACAATACCTCATTTTAACATCTAATTTTAATAGGTTATTGTTGCGCCTCCTTTTTAATTAAGCAAATCCACCCAAGTATCACTATAACTTCACACTCATTAAACCTTATCCTCGAGCGGCCTCTTAGTAAAAAAAAAATCCTAGTTTCTGGAGGTCACCATCACCCGTATTTTCAGATAGTTTACAAATAAGTAATAAAACCTCATCAGTAACGGAAAAATAATTCAGTTTTATGCCCTTTAAGCTGACATTTTTGTTTTCAATTGCTTTCCCTTCCAAGTTTCGTAGCTTTTCAACTAATGATGGATGCGTACCCATCTTCTATTGACATTAAATGATTTATAAGATTGAAATATACAGACATATGCACATACACACACACACACACACACACACATATATATATATATATATTTGTATACAACTAGGTAGATACATATATATATATGTTTGTGCGTGTGTGTGTGTGTGTGTGTGTGTGTGTGAGCGTATAGATGTGTGTGGCAATATATTTCAGTCTTGTAAATCATTTAATGCCAAACAAATAAACACGTGTGCGTATTCATGCCAAAGTATATAAATGCGCCTATATAGTTTAATCAAATTTAATGGCCTGATAAAAACACACATACACACAAGATACATATGTATATATATACATACACATATATATATATATATTATGTGTGTGTGTGTGTGTGTGTGTGTGCTGATGTATTATAAAAAATAAGAAGTGATTGTGAAGGTCATGGAAAAGCAGTCAACATGCAAAACTACTCATTGATCAAAATCTGAACTTATTTGATTATTAAAAACACCTGATTTTATAAAATTTTCTATCTGAGTATACACACACACGCACGTACGCACACACACACACACACACACACACACACACACACATATATATATTTTATTTATTTATTATTATTTTTTTTTTCTGAAGAACACCGAACGTAGTGTCATAATTATTTTCTGGGGGTTTAGAGTTTTTCTTTTATAATTTAAACATAAACCATGAAAAAGAAAATTGCGAACAGACCACCATACACTTCTAAAGTATATTTCTACTAAGATTAAATTAGATAAAGAGAATAAATAAACCCACAGCAATTAATTATGACACTACGATCTGTGGTCTTCAAAAGTGTTATAAAATTATGTACCCATAAAAATCTTTATATATATATATATATATATATATATATATATATATACATATATATATATATATATATATATATATATATATATATATAGTATTGGAAATTTTTAACCTTAAAATCAATACAAAAAATGTATTTTTTATCATTCGTTAGAAAACTATTTGGTCAGTAAGTTATTTAATCACCTGCAATCACAGCATCAACTTGCTCTCTCGAATTCATTATAGTACCAATGATAATTAATTTTTTTAGGGACCACCAGTTGTTTACCATGAAACACTGTTTCGGGGATTTAAAAATAAACAGTATATTACATCATGGCTCCCAAGCAGTGTTGAGCAAACACCACCTCCCTTAATCTTAGGAAGAAAACATGTTAAAAATATTAGATCTAGTTTCCTTTTCTTAATGAATTTCTTGCCTGTGATATGCATCTGTATATATATATATATATATATATATATATATATATATATATATATATATATATATATTAGAATTGTTTATCAATGATCTATATATCTTTATACATATATAGACCTCTTTTTATTGAAAACAAAATTTAGATAAAATATTAGAATAGAAAAGGAAATATACAAAAAGGAAAATATCTACTGAAAAATAACGCTAAAATATGAGTTGTCTCCCTTTTTTTTATAACTTTTTTCATTTAAAATTCATGTATTTTTATCTCTCGGTTTCTTTCTCTCTATTTCTCCCTTCTTTCCTTCTCTCCCTCTCTCTCGCTCTCCCTCCGATCTCACTTCTCTCTATTTTTTACAAAAATATTTTCTACTTTCTCTTTCTGCCTCTCACTCACACGCAATCTTTATTTGGATTTCATTCCACTATCGATTTATTTTGCTACTCTTTTCCCTTACTTTCACGTTCTGTCTCTCCCTTATTTACCCTTACTCTATCCATCTCTCCTCTCACACGCTTCCCTTTTTTGTCTCTCTTTTTCCCTCTAATACTTTTATAAATCTATAAATGTCGTAATGAATTCTAGTATATAGAATTCAATGCATAGAAATAACGTGAACACTAAGGGGAACGATAAGTTTGTAGCTCTAAAGAAAACAACACTGCAACTTTATTTTTAAAACGTTTATTAAAAAATCAATTCGAGTAACTAGAATATGTAGTAGAGCTGACATCTATTCAATGTAGTCACCTTTAATCCTAATCACCGCTTCGATACAGATCCAGGACTGGGACCATGCCTTTCCCACAAGCACCGGCGGGAGCACGGCAAATACTCTGCGGATGTCGACGATAAGGCTGCCTTGCGTGTTGCGGGAGGTTACGTTAGTAATGTTGTCAATGTATGACCAAACAAAGTAGTAGGGTTCAGATCGGGGACGGAGGCCAGTGAAAGAAGGGTACAAAGATCTCTTTGGACTTCTGAGCTGGCCCGGAGTCCTGCTGCCACACAGTCGTCCAGCGGCTACCTGATTGCACCAATAGACACCGCACTCTTCGGCACATCCAGATACACTTTGATGTTGAATATTAAGCTAGCTTCGAAGATGTGAGGAGGCATGATGTGACCTTCACTTTAAACAACACCAAAGACAATATCCGTGGCCGGATACTTTATTTTCATCAATCTGGGCACACCCTTGTTATTCGTGGCAATCCAGTAATGTATTTTGCTGGTGCTGGCCATGGTCCTTTTGTCATCACTTCGATTGGTAGAGAGCTATTTTAGACATTTTAAAAATAACTTTTCTTTTTGGGAACAGGGCATGATCTTACGAAGAATCGACCATGTTACATACATCATTAAGGGCCCAAAGTTCCAACATAAGAGGAACCTGAACAAAATCAGGAAACGTTTCTACGAGGATCAAGAAGAACCACTGTAGGACGTTTGCAATTGTGTATGACTGTTTTGATATAGACCCTCAAAAAGGGATGCCAGAACCGAGACGCTCCGGCAGAAAGAGGATGCGCACAGGCCACTTGGTGGTCTGCGCCAAAAGGAAGAAATACTGATTTTCACAACCGCGGAAATATGCTTGGGAGGGGGGAATCACCCTCCAAATGGACTGTTCTATCCATCATATAAACCACAGACGTTTGATTCAAAGCGTGGATTAAACACCAGAGCGACCCCCGCTTCCTCGGCGACGTTTACTACTTTTTTCAGTTGTAACATTTTTACGTTGTTGTTCCATTAATACATTGTTTAAACTCTATAACGTTGTTCTGTTTTATTTGTGGCTTATTGCAAGCCACAACAATATCATTTGTATCATTTGGATCATTCGGATCATTTGTTATCATTTGGATCATTTTTATTATTTGGATCGTTGTAATTATTTGGATCATTTGGATGATTTTGATCATTTGTATCATTTGTATGATTTGATTCATTTGATCATTTTAGTCATTTGGATCGTTTGTATAATTGTTATCATTTGGATCATTTGTATCATGTGCATCATGTGGATCATGTGGATCATTTTTATCATGTGGGTCATTTGTATCATTTGTATCATTTTATTCATTTGATCATTTTAGTCATTTGGGTTGTTTGTATCATTTGTATCATGTGGATCATTTGGATCATTTGTATCATGTGGATCATGTGGATAATTTTTATCATGTGGGTCATTTGTATCATTTTGATCATTTGTATTAAATGTATCATGTGGATCATTTGTATCATGTGGATCATTTGTATCATGTGGATCATGTGGATCATTTGGATAATGTGGATTATGTTGATCATTTGTATCATGTTGATTATTTGTATTATTTGTATCATGTGGATCATTTGGATCATTTGTATCATGTGGATCATGTGGATCATGTGGATAATTTTTATCATGTGGGTCATTTGTATCATTTTGATCATTTGTATTAAATGTATCATGTGGATCATTTGTATCATGTGGATCATTTGTACCATGTGGATCATTTGTATCATGTGGATCAAGTGGATCATTTGGATAATGTGGATAATGTGGATCATTTGTATTATGTGGATCATTTGTATCATGTTGATTATTTGTATCATTTGTATCATGTGGATCATTTGTATCATTTGCAGCATGTGGATCATTTGTATCATGTGGATCATTTGGATCATTTGGATCATTTGTTCATTTTGATCATTTGTATCATTTTGATCATTTGTATCATTTGGATCATTTCTATCATGCGAATCATTTGGATGATTTGTATCATGTTTATCATTTGTATCATGTGGATCATGTGGATCATGTGGATAATTTTTATCATGTGGGTCATTTGTATCATTTTGATCATTTGTATTAAATGTATCATGTGGATCATTTGTATCATGTGGATCATTTGTAACATGTGGATTATTTGGATCATTTGGATCATGTGGATCATTTGGATCATTTGTATCATGTTAACCATTTTTATCATGTGGATCATTTGTATCATGTGGATCATTTGGATTATGTGGATAATGTGGATCATTTGTATCATGTGGATCATTTTGATCATTTGTATCATGTTAATCATTTTTATCATGTGGATCATTTGTATCATGTGGATCATGTGGATCATTTGGATAATGTGGATAATGTGGATCATTTGTATCATGTGGATCATTTGTATCATGTGGATCATTTGTATCATGTTGATTATTTGTATCATTTGTATCATGTGGATCATTTGGATCATTTGTATCATGTGGATCATTTGTATCATGTGGATCATTAGTACCATGTGGATCATTTGGATCATTTGCTCATTCTTTGTATCATTTGGATCATTTCTATCATGTAAATCATTTGGATCATTTTGATCATGTTGATCATGTGTATCATTTGTATCATGTGAATCATTTGGATCATTTGCCTATTTTGATCATTTGCATCATTTGTATCATTTGGATCATTTCTACAATGTGGATCATTGGGATCATTTGGATCATTTGTAACATTTGTATCATGTGGATCATGTGTATCATTTGTATCATTTGTATCATGTGGATCATGTGTATCATTTGTATCATGTGTATTATTTGTATCATTTGTATTATTTGAATCCTTTGATCATTTGTATCATTTTAATCATTTGTATCATGTTGATCATGTGGGTCATGTGGATCATTTGGATCATTTGTATTATTTGTATCATGTGAATCATTTGGATAATTTGTATTATTTGTATCATGTGGATCATTTGAATCATTTGATCATTTTAATCATATGGATTATTTTAATTATTTGTATCATTTGTATCAGTTGGATAATTTTGATTACTGTTCTCGGCCTCGATGCTATTCCAACATTTGAGGACGATGTAGTGAAGAAAGTGGATATTGCGTTTAATCTGTTTCGTTGTGTCTTTTAGGTCTCACATAAAACCAGCGGTGATTCTGACAAAGGGGTGTTAATTGCTGTCGTATGGGTTAGGACTTATCGACAACGGAGTATACGTTTACACACGCGTTCACATGTACACACTCTGGACCAACACATTGTAGCAGAGTTAGTCGCAAGCAACATAAATCAAGTAATAACCTGAGTTTTTTTTTTTCGTTGTAACAACGAAATTTATTTCCGGGTACCTTCCTGAATAAAACGAGATCGTGCTCTTTTTCTCTGAGGTCTCGTGTCTTAAACGTCGACTTCTGCCCGTGCACACGTTCTGTTTATAGTACTTTTTCTCTATCTGGACGTCACTTCGCACACGGCTCGGCATTTGCACATGCACGTTCGCGCTCTGTTACATATAAATATAAGCTTTATTGTTCGCTGTTTTTTTTTTAAACTTGAAGTGATATTTTAGCCCCTTACATAAAGTGGCTTCATGACATTTTTGGATATATTTCCATTTTTAAAAAAATTATCAACCCTCGTCTGAAAAAATCTAAAACGTATGAAAATGTTAGTTTAAAATGCTCCGATGAGATATGATTCTATAGTTATTATCGATTTCCCCGTCTGACTCTTACATCTCATTTGATGAGTGATTTAGAACGAAGATTAAGAATATTTCTTCCAACCCGTTTGCTTTTTACATACTTCCTTTTTAGAGGTATGGAATAGCTTATTTGCAGATGACGTTCTCTTAGTATGAATGAACCACAAAAGCGGCTGATAGGTGTATAAATAAGAAATTCACATATGCCACAAGGTTCAAACTTGACGATATTAATCATTATATATTGGAATGGAGGTTAAATTACTTGATTTGCCATAAACAAATATACTAAATCTCGATCCGTTTGTCTCGTTTTCTCTCTTACTATCTCTCTCTCTCTCTCTCTCTCTCTCTCTCTCTCTCAATCACATCAGTTTTTGTCTCCGTGAATACTTTTATTTTGGAACAATTTAAACACAACGATTATATATAAAAAAATCTTTTCGTTTGTGTGAAAGAACATGCCTCAAATGCCCTATCTTTTAATGTAAGATAATAGCCGTGTAGAAACGGTTAATAATCTATCTATCTATCTATCTATCTAGCTAGCTAGCTAGCTAGCTAATTATTTAACTATACAGCTATCTATCAAATTATTTAACTATACATCTATCTATCTATTAATCCATCTAGCGCAGCAAACAACATGGAATTTGAATCCTGGCATGTTTTGACAGGTGCCAAACTTTGTTGATCGTCAGTTGCACCGGAAGTATGCAAGCCGGGACCGGAAGTGTTGTGTCAGGTGCTCTGGTTTTAGTAAGGTGAGTTAAGCTTAAGTGAGTTGGATTTTAGACGCCGAAGAAGCAGGGGAGGTGACAGTCTCAAATAAAGAACCTATAAGCAAATGATCGTCGGTCACTCCATTTCTGCTGATGCCTGGGAGTGAATAAAAAAGATATAAAAACGCACATCGCCTTGGCTCCCTGTCTCGTAGCATCTTCGTTACAGCAAGTTCCGGCTCCCCCAAACACGGTTGGCGAATCCCCCAGAAGCGACCACCAGCAGATAGGTATGTCGTCATGTGTATGCGTATTATATGTTTGACACACACACGAACCTACGACAACTAGATGAGTCACGGGCCGTTAAGTAAATAAACATTAAGGGATATGAGGATAGTAGACCGTTATATACATACATACATATATATAGCCACTTATTCAAGAATATATAAAACGATTTATATAATAATGACAACACAACATATATCGTAATATAAGAATCACAACAATACGTCGATTTAGTGAGAGATACACAATAAGTATCACATGCTCTTGCGCTTCGGGATTTTCTCGTCTGTACGTTAGCCTGAAAAATTACAGGTATTTTAGCTTCGACAACGTCAGCAACAAAGCTTATCGTTTGTATGCGAAATCGAGGAGGATTTTATCTAGGATATACAAAAGTAGTTGATTTGAGGACAGGCGCCTGGCTACTTTTGGGTTGCCAAATACGAATAAGAAATTGACCAGATAACGACGGACTCTGGTGTTCACCAGAGTCCTGTTGATCGGATTGCAGCGCCACGACGTCTTGATTACAAAAATATCTACTATTGATGGCATTGTTAGTAGCCGAATTTCCAGACAGTAATATGGTAGGCTGGGACTACTACATTGTTATTACTACTCCAAGTGTGGGGATGAGTTGGGCATAAGAGGGGAGTTTTTCTGTTGCTGTACAATGCTAACGCATTTACTCATTAATAAGGAGTGTTCCGAGCTGAAGTCAGAGTCGTCATTCATGAATGCAGGAAGACATTTGCGTATGAATATAAAATGACAGTTCAAAATTACACCGGAATAAATGCTTCAATTAAATCATTAGAAAAAATGACACTAAACAATTACAGTTTGGTAACGGAAAATTTGGATTATTCAGCGAGTAAATCTCAGGCTGGGGTACTTCCGGTATAGTTTAAGATATGGAAGTAAATTTACTTTCTCTTTATATGTAAAATTAAAATTTAAAAAAGAAGTATTTACTCTATGAATTTTCTATTTTTGTAAGAGTTTTTGCGGGGGGGGCGTATGTTCTCTCACCTCATTCTATTGGATAATTTAAGCTCAATTCAAAATTAATACAAACGTTTGGAATGTGGATAAAAAGTTCCTTCTAATTGATTATGAATTTTCTGGAACGGTACGCGAAAGAATACGTGGCTCTTCGTATAAAATATGCTGTTTTACGCAAAATAAATCAAAAGTTGTGATTTTTGTGTTTTTCTGATCTTGAGCACGTGATATAATGGGGAAAGGAGTGGCTGGTTACTTTTAATGCATCTAAAATTAAGCTTTTATCTTTACACAATTTGTTATCCAATACACAAATCAGAATCATCCCTTTTAACTACGTTCTTTTTAAAAGAGACTTCGTTAGTTTATCGACGCTGTTCGCTGCAACTCTGGAAAGTTCATCGACGAAACAACAGCTACAGAACCTTTCCAAGATCGGTGAAAACGTAATTACACATCATTAAAACGCGGAACTAACTGCCGATCATTATCCTTTCCACTACGAACCATTGTGTATGGTCTGCGTTCGTCCAGGACGCTCTGTGTTCTATAAAAGGAGCCAACACGTGCCATTCTCGGTCTGACGTATACATTGGAGTTTCTGTGTCTGCGTGCATGAAAAATGCATGTGATATTTATTTATTCCAGGAAGAAAGATATCCCAAAATTAAGAATAATTCAATTCCAACAACGGTCGTAGATAGTGCTTAATCAAAGAAAGCAAATTATAGTTTGTATCATTCTTTATGCAAATTCAGCCATATCTTGCTACGATGTGCAGACCGTATGTATTTTCAACAAAGTGTCTTTATTTAAGACAACAGTATTTTTAGCTGTTTCTTTCGGCCTTCTGTATTTTTAAGCTTCCTTCCCACTCTCTACCTTCTCTCTCCCCCTCTCTCTCTCTCTCTCTCTCTCTCTATATATATATATATATATATATATATATAGATAGATAGATAGATAAATATGTATATATATAAATATATATATATAAATATATATATGTATAAATATATAAATATATATAAATATATATATATATTTAGAGAGAGAGAGAGAGAGAAAGAGAGAGAGAGAGAGATTTCGTAATCCACAAGACGTCAAGAGAAGCAGCTTAAAATTCTGTTGGTTTAAGTAAAGACACATTGTTAAAAAATGTTACATATATATATATATATATATATATATATATATATATAACGCTTGTGTGTGTGTGTGTGTGTACAATGGTTCGCTGCATCACAGTTGATTAACGTTAACCGCAGCAGACTACCCAATATAACTGACAATTTCAGGTAAACCATTTACAGCATCATAACAGACAACTAGGTGAGCAGTACTTCTATAACCTGATCTGTTTAGTGTCTGGAGTTAGTCTTTGCTCAAACGCAAAGCCAACATTTTAAGATTCACGCTTTTCATTTCACTACCATTTACCAATAAGTACAGGTTTCAACCTTCTTCCTTTCGATATAAAATGTTGTTATGTTGGGTTACAACTTAGATGAGAGTTAAACCCATTCCTTCAATACAGTTGCCTTTTTATTTAGCCTCGGTGCATGTAGGTATGACTGGTAAGATGATTTGTAATTACTTTAGTAGCGCTTTCCAAATCCATTACATTATTTCGGATCGGTTTTCATATATGCGTCTGAAATGATCCATAGTTTCGGTGTTGAAATTAAATTATTTAAAAGACAGTCATTCGAATCGAAGGGCCTTTGTGAACACGCAGAAATCGTTTTAAAGGGGTTCATCCCCTTTTCGGTCTATTCCTAAAAAGCCGGGAACTAGGCGTAGTTGTCAGAGGCTCTTTTATAAGTTTATTATATGTTTGAGATATTTAAACAGCCGACTACGCTTGTTCATAACAACCATCCAGTAACTATATATATATATATATATATATATATATATATATATATATATATATATATAGTAATCACATAACCAGCGCGGACGCACACGCCCCACACTATATATATATATATATATATATATATATATATATATATATGTGTGTGTGTGTGTGTGTGTGTGTGTGTGTTGTCTGTGTACACATCTATATATATATATATATATATATTTCTCTCTCTAGATATATATATATATAAATATGCATTTGTAATTATATCTCTATATACGTACATACACACACGCGTATATATATATATATATATATATATATATATATATATATATTCTAAATTTTTCAATTTCTTTTTCTAGCTTGGAGACAAACAAGTGCTTACATCATCCGATATTTGCCAGCAGCTGCGAAAGTCTCAACCACTACACACGAACGACAGGTGCTTATCGGAGACTGACCTACACCGAAGAATGATGATGACGCAACTTGGTGTAACCGCACAGCCACTAGTCACTAATTATTCATCGGTTATGAATTTAAAAACAATGAATTTCCTGATAAGCACATTTTCTTGTAGAAAAGAAACAAGAAAATTCTGAGATCACCGAAAAAATAAGAAGAAATTTTGATTCCCATTTCCAATCTCATTTTAAGTTCATGTTTTTCATGTAATTTTCTTAGTTAAAATAACATGTTTGTCTGCAATGAATCCCTCTCTTTCGTTTCTCCGTGTCTCTCCTTCTTTTCTATCTCTTTCTAGCTTTCTCTCTCTCTCTCTACACACACACACACACACACACACATATATATATGTGAATATATATATATATATGTCACATGTATATAGATTTTGCATGCGCTTATATGTATATTATCATGTCAAACTTTATGAAAATGTTTTCTTTCTGCCGTTTTAATTTAATTAGGAACGCTTTTATGAACAAAAGTATTCTATTATACCCGACTGCACACATTCTATTCATATATTTTTAAAAATTCCTACTTGACTCCAAGCAAGGCACAGGGCTACTTGGATGTAGGGGGCTACTATTTGGGATTCAATTTGCAGGGACACTATGTAGGGAGTTGAGTAGCAAGATGACTGGTCAACTTACTTGTGAATTTCTGCGTGTTACTACAGCCAGAGAAGAGCGTACCCGGAAGGGAATTTTGAATTCTAGCTGTGCGAGAGAAGAAACTAGTAGAGTAAAAGACTTTCCGACATCTAGGTATTTCTACCGTGAAGGGGTGTGCTTTTTCTGCTTGTCGGGTTCGTCGGGAGTATTTAAGTGAAAGGGAGTACATGTGTTTGGAGTTGGTTAATGCGCATTACATTAAAATACTCGTAGACTAGGCACAGGGGCGCAACATTCCGCCGATGGGACAATATTTGGGGTTTGGTTGACAGAACAAAACCTATCAGGTTTGTGATCATCAGTATGTCCTGTATTTAAGAATTCAGGTGATAAATCATCTCCCTCTCAGTACAAGTCAATAAGTCTCCTGTGCGCCATGAGTAAGTTGTTGGAATCTGTGTTAAATAGAGAAGTAATCAACTATCTCAGCAAGAATAACCTTTTTAGTGACACGCAATATGGTTTCCGTTCTGCTAGATCTACAGCAGATGTGCTTACAGTTATATCTCATAGGATTAGCGAATATCTCGACGGAGGCTACCTTTATAGGGCAATTGCTCTTGACATATCAAAGGCCTTTGATAGAGTATTGCATGAATGTTTACTTCACAAGATCTCTAGCTATGGTATAGCTGGAAATGTCTTCTCAATTATTAAATAATTTATCTCTGATAGGTTCATAAGAGTAGTGGTTGATAGGCAGAAATCGGAAGCTCTCAGTATTAATGCTGGAATCAACCCTCTTCCTGATCTACATTAATGATCTTCCAAATCACATCCTTACATTATTCGTAGACATTTATGCTGATGACACTACTATCTATGGTAGCACATCTAAGACCGTAAACGACCAAGTTCTCTCTGATTCAGTCTCCTTTGATCTTGAGCATGTGGTATAATGGGGAAAGGAGTGGCTGGTTACTTTTAACGCATGTAAAACCAAGCTTTTATCTTTACACAATCAACGCTCAGATCCCCATCTGGCATGAATTGAAATGGATGGCTCTCGTCTTGGGGAGCCCTCATGTTTTGACAAGCTTCTGGGCTTGACTTTTACTCCTGATCTTAAGTGGAACATATGCATTAAATCCGTTGTCAAAGCCGTGTGAAGAATGGTGGGATCCTTCTACCGATCCAGTAAATATCTCACTGCTGATGCAATTCTCTATCTATATAAGAGCCAGGTACGTCCAAGGATGGAGTATTGTTGCCACATCTGGGCAGGACCTGCTAGAAATCCTGCCTTGATAGAGTTCAAAATAGACTTCGTAGCCTCGTAGGGAATGTCATTTTCTCTTCCCTATAACCTCTTTCTCACAGAAGAGATGTTGTGAGTTTGTCTCTGCTTTATCGTTATTTTCATGGCTCGGTTGAGCTCCAGTCTATGGTCCCCCCTCGCCAAGAAACACTCATCTAGCAGAAATCACTATCAATAATTTCCCCCACTCTTTATCTGTACCTTAACCTAAACGTAGATTTCATGAACAAAGCTTCTTTATTAGAACTGCACGCCTATGGAATTGTCTTCCGTTTTCCTGCATTCCAGCAGATTACAATATGGTTGTCTTCAAGTCTAACGTAAACAAGTTTTTGATGAGCCGTTCCATATAAGTTAACAAATTTACCAAATTTCCATTACTAACGATTACTATATTTCCAATTTCTTCTGTACATTCTTTAATCCTTATCCTCGAGTGGCCTCAAGGCTTTGATAAGTGGTGATGCCTATATATATATATATATATATATATATATATATATATATATATATATATTAGGATTGGACGATTCCAATATTTTTCCCGATTCTGATACAATTATCGATTCCGTACTAAATTCTCGATTCCGATCAATTACGGATTCCGATTCTGATTCCGATTCCGATTCTTTGTAAAACTCTAACTGTTTAACTATAGAGTTGTTATTTTTCCCGATTTCTGTAAAAAAAAAAAGCGCATTAAATAAGCAGATATTTTCCTAACGCAACATTATACTTGTTGAGGATGATCTAAATAGTTTAGCTTTACTGGTATTTTAAAATCAATAAATATAATTTTTTTTCATCAGTATTACCAACAATGGAAGATGTTGGTTGAAATAAAATCAAATAAAAAAAGACAATTAAAAGAATCGTTTTGGCATCGGAAAATAGGCACCCATTTTTTTTATTCGGATACCGATTCCGATACCCCCAAAATTTTCGATTTTTCCGATTCCCGATTTCTATTCCAATTAATTGACCCAACACTAATATACATATGTACTCAGACAGAGGAGTTTGGTAGTGATCACTCCGGACAAACAGACTATATATATATATATATATATATATATATATATATATATATATATATATATATGCTAGAGGGCTGTCCAACGTTTCTAGGTTGTCATAAACTGATATATTAATTAATACAGATTTGTTATTTGTTATTATATATATATTATTTGTTATTATATATATTATGTATATAGTATTTGTTATTATATAGCCATTACTCCATTAATTATTACATTGTACTCTTTGTATATTATAGATAATTCAAAAGTAATAAAAATATGAGACCCATCAGCTAAAATCGAAATCAAAACATTAAGTATTCCAACCTTAGTCAGTTCCGTTTTAACTATTGCTAGATGAATATAAGATAGTTTAAAAAGAATGGACATTGAGGCATACATTTGCATTTGCGCATGCGTACAAGAGCACCTAAAATCGACTTATGCCTAGCAAATTCCAATATTTTTAAATTTTTAGCCCTTAGCTGCTACATAATAACTCCAAATTGTTCCAAAGTTCAAAGACCCTTATATAAATCTAGTTTTAAGTTTGTAGAACAAAAGTTGAATGCGGCGTTTGGTAGATACCATTTCTCAGAGGAACATATAATAGGACAAACAAGGTCACATTTTTATATATATATATATATATATATATATATACATATATATGTATATATATATTATACAATAGAAAAATTCGAGCATGAAAAGCAATATGGTTCAGCTTAAACTTGGAAAATTAAAGGACTAGTTGTTAAAACTGAAAAAGAAAAGGACAAGATATTCTAGTAAAAAATATAATAAATTCATAACTTAAAATATTGCAGCATTAAGTATTGATTATATAAATTGAATTTTTAAAAAATTCTGAATGCTGCAATATTTTAAGTTATACATTTATTATATTTTTACTATAATATCTTGCCCTTTTCTTTTCTAATTTTAACAACGTCCCTTACTTTCCTATGCTTGCATTTTTCTATTGAAATCCATGATTTTTCCAGGCTTCAAATATATTCACTTGTTCTTTGTTTAAATTCAGTGTTATTTTTTTGCCCCGATAAACGTAGTATACACACATGTGATAACAATGTACGCCACTCGTCTGCTTTCAATATACCCCCAATTATCTCCCTTTCATTCTTTCATTCTCTCTGTTTCACTTGTTTGCACGAGAGCGATGAATTGGTAGGAACAGTAGTCGCTGAAGCGACGTGGTTGGTATGGAAACCAGTGAAAAAAAAAACGTTGCTCACCTTCTTACGTTTATTTTACGAATTTGAACACCAGTAAATTCATCATAACTTTTGTTTCACTGAACGGACATTAAATAGTTTTTGTTTACAATATAGCTGAGTAGATGATCTATAAACTGCAATAATTGTTTGAAATTTGATCGAAAATGTGTGAACGATGAAGCTTTAAACAGTTTAAATGACTAAAACTGCCACTAAACCATATATTAAAACACTACCGTTTTATATATATATATATATATATATATATATATATATATATATATATATATATATAATTAGTTTTTTTTGGAAAAAGAAATCCAGCAGAGTACTCAATTAAAAGGAAAATCCGAAAATAAGACCGTATTTATATTTTGTATTTTGTGTACAGAAAGTTCTTATATGAGACAATTCATTGGTACCGTCGGTTTCAAGCCAGATAATTAGGACCGTTTCAGATATCCCTATCAAGCGCTCTTCAGCAAATACTCATCTTTTTTACAATACAGACGAGTATTGGCTGAAGAGAGCTTGATATGGATATCTTAAACGGTCCTAATTATCGGGCTTGAAACCGACGGTACCAATGAATTGTCTCATCTAACAACTTTCTGTACACAAAATGCAATATATATATATATATATATATATATATATATATAAATTCATTTACACACACATAAATATGTATATGCAGCACTGCTCGAAATAAACGAGACTGTATTCCAAGTATTAAATTCAATTTAATAGCACTGTTTTCGTCATTTGAAAATGTTATATTCTTCCGTAATGAAGTATAAATTAAATAAAATTAAGTAAAATAGTGTCTTCTTTCTATGTATTTCTGTCCACCGTAAACGCAGACTACATTGTATGATTGTAAAATAAAAGCTCTAATATACAACTAATTCCGCAGTTGGATTTCTCAATAAATAACTTGTGTTTCATCTTTTGCCTGTTTGTGTGTACGGACAGGCCTTAAATCAGCTGAGTTGAACCACTTCCAACATTCTAGATTTTCTAACTCATATATTTTCTATACGCAAAAAATAGGACGCAATGGTTTTTTATGGTTTGGCTATGAAATATATCGTTACATAGACCCAGGATTGATGTTTTCTTTGTTTTTCTTCTGATTATTCGTTCTTTGATGAGAAAACAATATAGTCAAACTAGTTGTCCTAATTCTACACACATTTTTGTATTTGGCGTTGTATGACTAGTTATTTTAAATATTTTCACGGTTGTTTTCTTCTAACATTGTTGTTGATAGTATACTTGCAGCCTAATTCTTTTTCTAATTTTCTATTAGTGTCTCTATTGTTCTTAATTTTTCGTCTGATATTTATGTCTTTAAAATATAACGAAGTCTTTATTGTCTATCTTGGTGAGCACAAAACATTAGTGCGAATTCTCTTTAATAGTTATCAAATCTCACATTCTTGTCTGACCTTCGAAAATAAATAACTAGGATGAAACCCGACGTTACCCGGTCGTAAAATACACCTAAAGATAATCCCTAAATATAGGTAGATTTCGTATTTAGTATTTTAGAGTCAATACTCTATTGATTAATATATGGTACCCAATATATAGTAGTAATTGCAAAAGCTAAAAGTATATTACGTGCTTGCTATCAGGTAGAATCGAAACCAAAAACAGTTCTCTTCAGTTATTCGCTTCCATCTGAGCTAATTCCAATCGCATACCACAACATTATAAATTAGCGTAGTTAAACGTATAAATGTATGTTTGCACATGCGTAAAAGATACACGTTTAGTCGACTTACGCCTGCTTAGTTCATATTTTTCAATATTCACCCCTTAGCAACTATTTTTATCGACTATAAGCCAAGTGTAATTTATTTCCCAGTTCTGAAAACCCTATATATCAATGTTCAAGTATGTATACAAAAAATAAACTAAGTAGTTTTCGACAGAGTAAAAACACATACACACATACACAGAGAATTATATATATATATATATATAACGGTCTGTCTGTTTATCTGTCTGCATATTTTCAGACTATATCCTCCAAACCTAAAAGTCGCAGAGTTGGTGCTAGTTATCTCAGCTGATTAGCTTTTTATTACGGGTAGTTCTTTTATGTGTTTTTAGCCGGTTAAATTTTTTAAGAAGTCAAAAATGGGCCAAAATTGAAAAATTCGTTAAATATTTAGGAAATTCATCTTAGTTTATTTTTAATTTTTAATTATATTCGGTTTATTTGCGTGGTACGTTGGTACAGTGGTAACGTTACCATCTTTGAATGCTACAGTTTCGCTTTCGATTCTAACTGATGGCACTTAAATACATTTTTTTTTTACTTTTGGAATCACGACTCTATAATACGATATATATATATATATATATATATATATATATATATATATATATATATATATATATATATATATACGAAATCTGGACAAATTAAAAATATCACATTTAAGCGTATTTTACGCCAGGACAAAACCGGGCGTAATCCCCCACCCCGCTAGTAATGCATAAAAGGCAATATATTTCTGTCTGTCTCCATATTTTCAAACTCTATCACATCTGAAACTAAAAGTTTCAAATCGGCGATCATGGTCTCAATTGATTGCATTTTTAGGGACCGTTCTTTTATGGGTGTTTAGCCGGTTATAATTGTTTTTACAGGGGTCAAAAATGGGGTCAAAATTGAAAAAAAAATCGTTATGCATTTTGTTCATGCATCTTAGTTTATATTGAATTTTAAATCAGTTACATATGCTTGTCAGGTTAATGTATTGGTAACGTCACCAGCTTTTAATGTTACAGTTTGGCTTCCGGTTTCGATTCCAGTTGATGAACCCAAATACTTTTTTTTAACTTTTGAAATCTCGACTCTATAATTATATATATGAAATCTGGACAAATTAAAATATCATATTTAAACGTATTTAACGTCCGTGTTTAACGTGTATATATATATATATATATATATATATATATATATATATATATACTCTACACTATTAGTATTAATAAAATTCCAAATGTTTATTTATTTATTAATGTGTGTGTATATATAAAATGAAACTTTTGAACGGATGCACCGAATTCCAAAATTCCTTTTTTTCCCCCTGAAAGGTGTGAGTCCCTAGATTGTTCTTATCATATATGGTTCGTAACGAACAATAGGAAGTCATACAAAAAGCCCGAAATAAAGGTTTGGAGGCCGTTTCGTGCAATTGTCGAAAAAGTTACCTGCCCATGTAAACGGAATTTAGCGCTGTCTGTATACCGTCGCGGTACCATCTTTCGGCATACCGTCAGGACTTGTGGCGCAATGGATAACACTTCTGATTACGGATCAGAAGATCCGAGGTCCGAATCCTGGCAAATTCGCATTAATTTTATCCATCATTTTATCTAACGTTTACTCATTATCCTTACCCGTAGTTAGGGTATTTTTGTTTTTTAAGTGATTTTGTTTGGTGCATAGAGGAATTTCACATACTCCGAGTTCACAGGGTAAACGTTGATGGTAAGAAGATGTTCAGTGTACTTGATTTTGAGTGTACTCAATTTTGTGTTTGACTCGGCGTTGTTCGTATACAATAAATATCTTAGTATTGGAAGCATTCAAATTTTCAAAAACCTTTATAAATCTGTAAGGAAAGTATACAAATACATATATATATATATATATATATATATATATATATATATATATATATATATATATATATATATATATATATAGTGCCCTTGTCTCTATTTGTGTGCGTGTGGAAATTCTCTATTTTACTCCTCTTTAAACTTTTGGTGTCCAGTCTTGAAACTTGATATATTTGGACTTGTAAAACACTTTTGCTTTGTTGTTAGTTGCCTATCCCTATTTCTTTCTGCGCATGCGCTAATTAACAGTTATTACTTAAACAGCGTTGTTGACGCTTTTGTGTAGGTATGGATTAAACTGATACGCGAACAGGCTAGACTACAAACCTGTGCGTTTTGCATTTGATTCTAGCTAATAGCAACCAACTCATATATATATA
>NC_136505.1:30738737-30756237 GCF_053919585.1 Euprymna scolopes | reverse complement strand
TTCTAATTCTTATTCTGTCCCCTCTTCCTTTTGCTATTCCTTCTTCCTTTGTGTTCATGTTCTTATTTTCATTCCTCTTAGATTTTTTCTTTATTTTCTTCCTTATCTTCTTCACTTATTTTTACTCTTTTCAATTTTCCTTTTCCTTTTTCTTCCTATTTTTCTTTTTCTTTCGTTCTTTGTTGAAGTTTTGCTTCTAATCCTTCTGCTTCTTATCCGTCTTTTTCTTCCTATTTTCGTCTTAGTCTTATTCTTTATTGTTCTATTTATTCTCCCGTTTCTTTTACTTCTTTATTTTATATCTTCCTTCGTTTCTTCTTCGTCCTCTTCTTTTCATTCATTTTTCCCATTCTTTTTTTTCCTGCAATATTATTCCTCATCCTTTTTCTTGGCTCTTATACTTCGCGTTCTTTTTCTTTTTTCCCTAATACGTCTTCTACTTAGTCGTTTTCTTCTTCTTCTTCTTCTTCTTCTTCTTCTTCTTTGCTAGATTCTATTTCTTTCTTCCTATATTCCTTTCTTTTTCCTATATTTCTTCATCTTTCTTCTCCTATACTTCTTCCTTACTCCTCTCTCTTCTAACTCTCCCATTCCTTTCCGTGTTCTCCATCTTTTTTCTAATTCTTATTCTGTCCCCTTTTCCGTCTTTTTTCTTTATTGTTCAAAAACGCATATAAAATGATAGCGTCCACTTTAGATTCTTATCCATAAAAAAAAGTCCCCCGAACCCTGTTATACTTCTTCATAAAACGTTGGTAGATCGTCCTGGTCAAGGGATAGCTAAGTAGCTGAAGCTGCTAGACATTATGTGGAAAGGGATGGAGACCTATATACACAAGCCATAATGTAGGAAATAATTCAGGGCCAGGTGTGTCATATGAAGTATAAAAAAATAAAACAAAAAAATAAAACGAAGAAACGTAACACGCAAAGCAAAAAACAAAAAAAAACAACAAAATAAGTAGAGACGTGGGAGGTTTAAGAAGAACCTGTGACCATTTGATAAAGACTTGGCGTAGAGTAATATATTGCAATGCAATCTATTTATCGTTATTCTAAAAAAACTGTACTCCTCATAAATAGCCATAGAAAGGAAGCAGAATTTGAAAAAATAATGTCATTTGAAATAAAACAAAGGAACTTAAAATATTGACACCCACAACATAATGCGCACATACACAACGCCACATGTGAATGTATCTATCTATCTATCTATCTATCTATTTACCATTCTATCTATCTATCTATCTATCTATCTATCTATCTATCTATCTATCTATCTATTTACCATTCTATCTATCTATCTATCTATTTACCATTCTATCTATCTATCTATCTATCTATCTATCTATCTATTTATCATTCTAACTATCTATCTATCTATCTATCTATATATTTATCATTCTATCTATCTATCTATCTATCTATTTATCATTCTATCTATCTATCTATCTATTTATCTATCTATTTATTTATCATTCTATCTATCCATCTATTTATCATTCTATCTATCTATATATCTACCTATTTACCATTCTATCTATCTATCTATTTATCATTCTATCTATCTATCTATCTATCTATTTATCTATCTATCTATCTATCTATTTACCATTCTATCTATCTATCTATTTATCTATCTATCTATCTATCTATTTATCATTCTATCTATCTATCTATTTTCTATTTACCATTCTATCTATCTATCTATCTATCTATTTGTCATTTTAACTATCTATCTATATATTTATCATTCTATCTATCTATCTATCTATCTATCTATTTATCATTCTATCTATCTATCTATTTACCATTCTATCTATCTATCTATCTATTTATCTATCTATCTCTATTTATCATTCTATCTATCTATCTATTCATCTATCTATCTATCTATCTATTTATCTATATACATATATACATATATATATAGTATTTCTATTATATAAAAGGAATTTTACGTGTGTAATTAATACCCTTTGAACCTTAAACAGTTGAGTCGATTAAGAAAAATGTGACACATATGTACTTTATATATCTGACAGTGCTCTCAGATATGTTTTGTATCGGGATTTCCTCGAAAAGAATCAATAATCGTTCATCGAATACATCAAATAAAAGAAAGAACAAACGATTTTGATCCAGGTTAACACCTTATAGAGCCTAACATCACAAGTGCATTTGAAAAGTTTTAGGACAACCAAAGCAGAAAAGCGCGACAAATAAAATCATCATTAGGTTCTTTAGTATGACAGAGGCGCGATGGAAATGAATGTTTCTGTTTCAAGCACAATTGAACTATAATACTTGACTTTTGTATTCGAAACTATAATTCAGACAATTATATATAAAAATAATTTTATGACGTCTACAGTAGGTTTTCTAATGTCGACTGAAATGTATTGTAGACTAAGATATTGCGTGGGGGTATGCTAAGCTTACTCCCGATGCAATGCGATGGATTATCAGAGTGTGCAATCAATCTACTTGATTGAAAAGTGGATAGTTTCACGGATTTCGATGATAATAAAAAACATGGGAGTGTGAAATATTCGGTGATCCTGACTCAATTACGTGCAACGTCGAGTTTCCCTGCTAGTATATATACATGTACATATGCATATATATATATATATATATATATATATATATATATATATATATATATATATGAATATATATATGTGTGTATACATTCACAGGCAAACACACATACACACACAAACACACACACGCACACATATATATATATAATATAAAGCTGAATGTCTGTGTGTGTGTCTCTGGTCACGAATAGGCTCCTATATGGTTGACTATTTAAAAAAAAACTGATTACATATAATGATAGAAGATGTATCGAGACACAGGAAATTGTCTGTGAGATGGGTATATATGCTTATGACACCACGCTTTATAACAGACATGACAGGAAAACAAGTGAACACATATCTAAAAAAATGGCAGAAACACTAGAGGATGAACTCCAATCTGTAGTGGAATGGGGACAAAAAATGGATGGTCACATTCAATGCGGCCAAGACTAAACTTGTTTCCTTCAATAATTACAAGAAACCTTCTCTACCACCAATAGCAATGGACAAAGACTCTTTATATGAAAGTATATCTTTTAAACTCCTCGGCCTAACGTTCACAGGAAACATGAGTTGGAACAATTACATTGAGAGCATTGCCAGGATCGCTGCGAAGAAGGTAGGCTCTCTCTACCGTGCTAGAAAATTACTAACACCCGAAAGTATCCTGTACCTCTATAAGGCCACCATTCGTCCATGTATGGAGTATTGTTGACATATTTAGGCTGGTGCATCTGCTACTAGTCTCTCGCTCCTAGACAAGGTTAAAAAGAGAGTCGCAAACCTGATAGGTCCTGAACTGTCATCTAAGCTTCAGCCTCTGTCCCATCGACGAAATGTAGCACCCCTCTGCCTTTTCTACAAGTACTATGTTCCGATGAACTGCAATCACTTATACCCCCTCGACGTAAATACCCCCGAAAAAAACGACAAGCAGCTAAATCCCACCCCTTCACAGTAGATATCTCTAGATGTAAGACAGACTTCTACTCCAGCAGTTTCTTCCCCAGAACCGCTAGACTCTGGAATTCCATTCCAAGTTCCTGCTTCCCCAACTGTACTGACATGCAGAAGTTCAAGTGTAACGTGAACCGACATCTTGCTGCCCAACTCTCCAAATAGCGCCCCTGTAGTTTATGTCCCTGATAGTATCTCCTACATCAAAATGGCAATGTGTTTTGTTTGGGGTGAACATGTAATTAAGAAAAAGTGAATTCGAAATCAAATTCAAAAGAAAAACAACCATAATCCAATAGATTGTACGATCATTTCAGAAACGATGTTCATTTTATTAAAATTGACAATGAATATTGACAATTATTTGACAATTATTTGAATTATATTATTTTATTTAATCTTTTTTCAAATAATTGTCAATATACATTGTCAGTTTAAATAAAATGAACATCGTTTCTGAATCAATCGTACAATCTAGTGGAGTTTATTTTCGTTTTGAAACTGATCTTTATTCAAAATTATGAATCGTTTTACCGTATATATATATATATATATATATATATATATATATATATATATATATATATATATTATTTTACGTAGCTACATAAAATTGTATGTATCTATTTTCAGTATTTACTTTGACAGTGATCGATGCGTAAATAGAGCTAGGTACTAAGGTCTGAAAATATATATCACAATAAAGTTTTACAGAATTTTTCTGCGTTTAATCTTCGTGATATTTCATCACACTATCAGACGAATACTAAAAGCATGAAAATCAGAAAATTCTGTGTAGCTTAATTGCCATACATATTTTCAGATCTTACAATATATATATATATATATATATATATATATATTTGTAGTCATCGACATACAGTCCTGTTTCGTTGTATCACAACTCATTAGTGCCGCTAGATATGCACCTCTCCGAAGCCGAGGATCGAACCTAGAACCGTCGTGTTGACAGTCGGCAGTTCTACCCCTCGATCACGGAAGCGATGCCCGCAACTAATCTGTCCGAATGTCTATTTACATAAATATCCGTCCGCCACTTTTAAAGTGCTCAAACGCTTATTTGTAAACAAACCGCGAGCTTCGCATTTTTTTAGCCAAATTAAGTAGCGAGTGAGATTATTTACGACAGTGCTCAACCCAAAGAGGGGGGCTTTTTAAAATATATTTGTAGTCATCGACATACAGTTCTGTTTCGTTGTATCACAACTCATCAGTGCCGCTAGACTAGCACCTCTCCCATATACAGGGTGTCCGTAAAGTTACTATACAGTCTTATTGTTTTATTGTATTATATTTGTATTAATAGTTAATATTTATTTTTTTACAGGTTTATTTAATCAAGCATGCGACGCAAGATAACTTTGGAAGAGCGCAAACGTTGTCGAGAATGTATTGGAGCTGAAGGCCTCCAATTTGAATATTTGTCATAGAAATTGTTTGCCTTGATTGTTACAGTCTTTTCGGGTATAACACGTGTATTTTCTGAGATTTTTATAAACATAAAGGTGTTATTTCTTTTTATTTATTTTGTTACCAATAAATATTTTAATACAATATCTTACTGTACTGTTAATATATTACAGGGTGTCTGTATAGTAACTTGTAAGACTGTATAGTAACTTTACGGAGACCATGTATATACCACCTCTCCCATATATATATATATATATATATATATATATATATATATATATATATATATATGGATGTGTGTGAGTGTGTGTGTGTGCGTGGGGGGTGTTGAGGGAGAGAGAGAGTGAGCGAGTAAAAGAGGGTGCAAGAAAGTATGGATATCCTTTTCTTATTTCTGCAGTCTCTTTCACGTAGAAGATATGTTGCTAGTCTTTTTCTAGTCTATCTTTATTTTCATGGTAGGCGCTTAACTGAGCTCTATTCTATGTTTCTCACCGCACGAAAACAATAAACCCAAAAGTTCATGAGGAAAAACTGTTTTAACGATAATCATTCTAAATAATTAATTTATCTCAAGAACTACTCGTATGAAAAAAATGTAACATCTGATTTCTTTTCCAGCTGACTATAACCTGATGGTTTTCAAATTCAATGTTAACAAATTCTAGTTGAGCCCTCCGCCAGTTTTATTGATGTTCACGGTGTTATCTAACCGTCTACCTGAAAAATTAAATAATCGATATTCTAAAGTGGTAATGTTAACACTTTACGGCTACAGAAACAAAATGGACTCACAAAATTGGTTTTTATGTAAAAACAGAAGCTGACTGAAAGTAAAACGAAAATACGAAACTTGCAAACTACTAAATAAATTGAATTAAAAAATATATTCATTTTTATTTAGATTAAACGCGTTAACATTTTTAATTGTTTCAAAGGTATTTATGCTGAATGCGGACATGACTTTCGAAAACTTTTCTGTACTTTAACCTGATAATTTGATAAAAAGATACTGCAAACTCCAAACAATGCAATAAAAAGATGTTGTAAAAGATTGAATTTTTCCCGAGGCGCCCACTACAGGGTACGATCACGACATTCGTTTTGCAGTGAAACAGAGTTGAATCCGAAATTGAACAAAATAATAATAATTTATTCCAATAAAAAATGTGTTTAATTTTATTAAAAAAACAAATCTTGTGTAATTATTAGTCGAAATCTAAGAAAAACCCAAAAAACAATGAAATAGAAAAAAATTATATCCTGAGGCGCACACTCCAGGGTATGGCCGCAGCATTGTATAATAAATAAATAAATAAATAAAAGTAAAGATAAAAGATTTTCCAGTTTATTGAGTAGTGTGCTGAATTCTTATTCAGTTTTGATTGTAATCAGTTTTTGTATTTACATAAAACTATTCTGAACACTATTTTATTTCAGTAGCCGGGAAGTTTCAACATTACCCCTTGAGTAGCTTTGGGTCTTAATTAGCGATGATGAATTAATATAAAATATATTACTCGTAAAATACATTTTTTAGAATTGTCTATTAACGTGTTATTTTATATATGATCGCGTTGACACACGCGTTCTCGTCAGATCAAAGCAACTTTGAGCCTCTTTAGTACAAGATGGGTGACCATTTGGGAATTACAGGCGCTGTATGAGCTCTCCGCATATATCAGCATTTGTTTCCAGTCGTCCTGTACACACTTGACTGGCCACTGGCAATATCGACTTTTAGCAATGTCGACTAAGGAGAGTTATGGTTGGAGATTGCGCACCTCCTGTCATAAAAAATTCACACACACACGCACACACACACACACACACACACATATATATATATATAGTACTGTTTCGTAGCTCATCAGTGCGGCTAGACAGGCAACTACCTCAAGCCAGGATTGAAACCCGACCGTTTGTACGGCAGTCAAGGCTCCTAACCAATATGTTATTGGCGGCTGCTGCGTGAGTCATGAGTTAAACGATGTTTTGACATCGTCTGAACTACCTCTGCTCGATTTGTTTACACAAAGAGCGTCGTTTATACGCTAATGGTGATTCGTCGTGTATCACTTCTCAATATGCTCAACTCAAGATAAGGAGCATTATATATATATATATATATATATATATATATATATGTATGTGTGTGTGTGTGTGTGTGTGTGTTTCTGCTAATAGTTTTAAATAGAAATAAAGTTAAATATTTTATTTTTTTTGCTATTCAGTAAATGCCATCGACGGAAAAGAAAATCTTGATTAGTAACACAAAAACTACGAACAAACTACGCAAAAGTTTTGTTTCTTTTTAAGAATTCAAATTAATTTAGAACTTTCTGATAAGAATCTTTACAAACAAATGACCAATCTTTGAAATGCTATCAACACTATTTTATTTTCTGAAAGAAATACAAATCATTCATCTAAGATGGCGTCAATACAAAACAAGATTATAAATACTGATTTCCTTATCTAATTTTGAAATGAATCCTACTTTAATTATTAAACACGTCACACTTTCCTTCTATCGTTTCTTTAGGATATCCGATTTTCTTTGGGGTTTATGCGTCTTCAATTCCTAAACGAGGTTTCGTTCGTCCGTCTGTCATTCTCCAGATAATTGCCAGGCGTGTAAATTGAATGAATGCATGCTATGGAAGATGCGTTTTAATATTACCACGAAACGCTCCGTCTATTAGTACGAGATGCGTTCCAAAAGCAATAGTTCAGAAGGGATTAAAAATTGCATTGTTATGATGAGTGAACTTATGCATTCATGGTCCGGAAGTTTAAACTCACCGCTGCAGATATTGACGTGGTTAGACTTATAGAAATGGACCCCTGACAGGGACGTGCGCCAGGAGCAGAGATGCCTCATTGAATTCCAGGCAAACGTTCATAGAGAATAGTGGTAACTATGTGTTAATGTAAAAAAATTAATGTAATATAGTGGGGGTTGTATATCATATATTATCGTATAGTGTATATATGTTTACTTGTCGGTATATTTCATCATCTAGTGATGAGAGTATAGACAGGACATATAATGTGTGTGTGTGTTCGTCCGTCGAAACGATGAGGACCATTTGATGATCCTGTAGGGTAGGGTGGGGGAAATAATCATCGGTAAGTACAGATATGACTGATAATCCCAATCTTTGCTTGAAAAGTTCTATTGCAGTGGGAACAGGAAATCATTGCAGACGTCGAGGGTTTCAAAACATTCTCATTTCTTTTCTTTCTGCGCTTCTCTTCAGTAACCTTTCGGTAGCTTTCATATTTGCAGGCGCCGTCATGAACAGCAGCCAGCCACTTGGCTCTATCTAAAGCTGTCTGCTCCTATGATGACGGAACTATGTTGAATGCCTTCAGTGATGCCTTCAGAGTGTCTTTAAATCGTTTTCTTTGGCCACCATGGGAGCGCTTGCCATGTTGGAGCTCAGCAAACAGAAGCCTCTTTTGGTAGTCTGTAGTCTGGCATGCGGGCTACATGACCAGCCCAGCGAAGCTGGACCTTCATCAAGATAGTGGGGACGCTTGAGAGTCCAGCACGAGTGAGTACTTCTGTGTCTGGTATCCTTTCTTTACAGTTCTCTTTGGTGGGGTAAACATCGGCTAGTGAGGAACATATCTTGTCCATCTTTGTTTTTGTTTGGCTGGAGCCCTGCAAAACGATTTTTTTTCAGCAAATTGATCCTGGATGTTTCACAATTGAAAAGCTGCAACGCTGGTTCAAGATTTTTACTATTGCCATTTTCCAACAGTTCCCCCGCTTGCAGCCATTACGGTCTGTGGACCGTCTATCTTTCTCTGACTACCGACTATTGACTTTCCTCACCGAATGCAACTTCTTGACTAATTTCTCCGAGTCTCTAAACTATCTCCTACGTCATTGACCCCACGTGGCCAAAGACATAAATCAGATTATTCACCTTTCACATATTATGTTTATATTAGTAAACATTTTTTTTCAACAAGTTTTCATTTTTTGGAAACTATTATAACAAAAATAAATCTATACAAAATATACCTTTCGTCTCGATAACATTTTTTGTTGTTTTTACTTTTACCAAATATCAATACCGATCATAATAAAAATCGTTTAGCTCGAACCAACTACTTTTTACGTCACCCCTTTTTATGGAACAACTCCTGTCTTCGTAACTCTTTAATTATTTTAACTTAACACGAAATGGGAATATTCATTTTTGGAACGACGTTCGTATGACAGAGCCAGCTCCGGACAAACTGTCACAGCCATCTTTTATCGATGGAAGCAGGCCGTAGAATATAGTCTTGACTTTGTAGAAAAAAAAACATATGAAGCGTAAAACGTCACTCATTGTAAGCGTACCACATACGTCTTCGTAGTTGTTTTTAATTTTTTAGTTTAAAACAAATAAAAAAAATAGGAGGCTACGTTTTTGAACGACTCTGATATGCGTGTCAGCTTTAAAATAACATTTTCTTTGGCTTGTTACGTTCAGGTTTTGGTGTCGTTTTCATTGCTAAAAACGTAGACACATCCTCCATGAGGCTACTTCAAGCATTTTGAAAGGGGTTCTGTCCAGCTGGAGTTCTTTCACGTGTAAATTTGAAATCTAATTTTCGTCGTTCTGTCATACGTTAATTGAATTGCCATAGTTTAGCACTCAGGTTTAATGAACACACGTGCTCTTTAAGGTTGTTGTTGAGCTTCATTCATTTTAAATCAACCAGATGTTTATTATTGACATTCGTGTCCTCGATATGTTTCTAGTTGTAATTCTAAGGTACTTATTTCAGGGATCTTGTGAATGTTGCTGACATCCACATCAGAATGTGTTTCTGTTGAACGTACCGGATTTGAACGTGGCACATCGTAGTTGTCATTGCGTGTTGTGGCCCACTTAGCCATCATCATCTCTATATAGATGCGCTGAAGTCGAGAGTTTGAATGCCTATAATGCAGTATCCTTATAGAGCAAATTGTAATAAGAATGAGTTATTCTTCAAGTAAACCTTAACTAAGTAAAAAATATAACATTACTCAGAGGCAGAATAAGATCTCCTCGGAACGCCTGTACAATTGCATACACTAGGAATACTGAATCTCCGATTAGTGATGATACTACAAGTGACAGCACTTAGCTGGGTACTATAGGTGATCTGATGTATTTTTGTCTAGGAATCTCGCATAACCATGCAAAGACCTTAAGGAAAATTAACTATATAATATACTTGGTTCGTTTGTATAATATAGAAAACTTTTACAATTTTTTTAATTACATTTTCATCCCAAACAAGGCACATTGCCATTGCTATTGGTGGTAGAAAAGGTTTCTTGTAATTATTGAAGGAAACGAGTTTAGTCTTGGCAGCATTGAATGTGACCATCCATTTATGCCCCCTTACACTACAGATCGGAGTTATTATGTTACTAAATCGTAAAAGTAGAGTAAAATGGCAGATTTTTGAAACACACTTTGGAAAAAACAAAAAACAAAGAAAAACCTTTATGATATACGTACTAGTCACTGAACGGAGATGCAACATATAGAAACTCTAGTAAATCTATGAAGTTTTTTTTAAATTAAGAAAATTAAATATTACGATTTTTAGCGATTAAAACGTTATAATTATTTTTTAATACAAAGCAGAATCTCTGAAATTGAATTAAATTATTGCCCTTGAAATTTGCCAAAATTCAAAAGATATAGCAGTTACCAGCTTCTTCATCGATCCCTCATAAATTTGGTTTTCCTTATTAAATAAAAATGTACTTGATTACTTCACGTGAGTTTTGGAATATGACCTCTTCGTTGCGTTACGAATACATACGTCATAAATATATTTTTCTATATTTTTGTTTTTTACCTAAGTGAAATTCTACAAAAGCAGCGAAGATCCTTACAATAACGAGCGGATCGCAATCTTACTCATACATAAATCAAGATCTCTTCATTTTTGAGAGCTAATCGGAGTAAAATTAAAGAATTTATATACGCGGTTCAATTCAGTTAGAAGCATGACACGTTTAAGTGTTTAATAACTTGCTTGTTAGTGATTCTTAAGTAAAAAATAGTGCAGCATTACGTGCACCAATTAAATACTTATGTTAAGTTTTAGTTAAGAAAGCTCTGTGCGCTTGATGGCCTGGGAAATGGTATTTCTGTCGATCTGCCAGACGTAGGATTTTAAATAGAAGTTCCATTATTAACACTCAGAGTGAATGAAGACAACTTTGACTTTAGTAGACTGACTTGACCGTTAAGGTAAGTTAATCATAAATATCGATAGAGAAATTCTGATTTAGTTTAGATTCAAAGAAAACAAATTAACTGACTAAAAAGGAATTTCAATTGAATTTCAATCATTCCGCGTATCGCATTTTTTTCTGGGTTATTCAAGCAATGTATTTTCTTATTTATAAGGTTTTTATTTAGTGATGTATTTTTAACTTTTAAGGATAATTCATTTGCATACAGCGAAGAAAGAAATTTCGTTCAGTTCTTATTCAAGGATACCTTTTCTTTACTTAGGAGTCACCACTTATCAAGGTCCGAAGACAACTCGAGGATAAGGGTTAATGAATGTAAGCTGGTACGATAGTAATCACTAATGGTTTAAATCGGGTAGACTATGATTATTTATTGGCACGGCTTAAAAAATGTTTAGATTGGATTTGAAGGCTAAACTGTTGTATTTAACCGGGAAGCAGGCCACCGGAACCGTGTTGTGAAAGCGAACTGTTCTGAGGAAGAAGGTTAGATCATAAAATCTGCGTTTAGATTAAGACACAGATAGAGAATAGGGGAAATCATGTACAATGGTTGTAGCTAGTCGAGTGTTTTTGTGTAAGTTTTACAGTTACTTATAATAAATATGTATGAGCTTGATTGAACAAAATTGGATCGAAAAATAAAATGTTTGTGCATTGGTAACTTAGGTAGATGGAGTTATCTTCCTTGTACCAGAGTTACTTAACTTGGTTGACTTTTAAAAAAATATTTAGGGTTTAATTTAGACATGCAAGAACATGTAAGTAAAGCTTTCTGATCCTTTACGTTTAAACGACTGAATAAAATGCTTTGTTTATTTTTTTTTTGTTAGGTTTATCTTCTACTGCCTGCATTATATTGCAATTCAACACGACATTACTCTTTTTTTTTAAATCAGGTAAATGATGAATAAACATATCGAGATAGTCTCAATAATCTCTTGATAAAATTAGATATGTGTGTACGTTTATATATTTCTATTTTTCACTCATATCTAGATTCACTTATAAAGTAATTAACCGATCGTTATGCATTCTTGATCGAAGCTTCTTGGCATAATAATGGTTAATGTAAACAATGCCGTGTTTAATTTTGTTCTGTCAAAAAGAGGAAAAAAAAAACAGACACTAAAAAACCTATGATTGAAAAGCTTGATACCTCCTATTTTATGCGATTTTACCGAAAGGTATAATACATCAATTGAAAAATATTTTAGGGAAATAGCTCTAGACAAGGCATAAAGCCACCTGATGTAAGTAGCTTAAGTACTACTTCAAGATCAAAAACTGGCCGATGATTAGTTTTAGATTGACAGATTCCGACCCAAAAAGCAGCAATTCTTCTTTCTTTTCAGAAACGTCGTTTATAGAATGTAAGGACAAAAGGGCAATTTAGAGATAGCGAGAGGTACAAGGTTGCCAGAAGTAAATCGAACATCCGCTTTCTTGTTCTTTTCATATTACATAAACGACAGTGCAACCGGTAACTATTTATGTGGCCTAGAAACATGTATATTTAAAAACGTTTTGTTTTTACAAATGATTAATACACATGCAATTGCTTTAATATTTTCGTATCAGGTGAAGGCAAAAATGGCTAAAACTTTCTTGTATCTCGAAGTCGTACTCTAACAGAGACTAACTAGCGCCATTCGTCAGGTTTTTGATGCCAAAAAAGTAAAAAAATAAGAGGTTTTAAAAGTTCAAATCGAAAAGAACGTGTTGCTGGTTGAAAAATGGAGCTAAACAGCCAAACTCTCCACAAGTGTATTTTGAAATTTAGGAAAATATCTGCATATTTAACATGTTGTTTTTTATGAAAATCGAGTAAAATAATCTTATAGTTAAATAATTAGAGATTTATTAAGAATCGGTAATTGTATCGGAATCCGGAATTTAGCACGGAATCAGTAATTGTATCGGAACTTGGAAAAATATTGGAATCGTCATATCACTACTATATATATATATATATATATATATATATATATATATAATTATTTTTTTACTATAATAATTAAATACCTTCAGACACTAGTGTTTCATCCTTTCGGGAATCTTCAGTGCAGAGTGTCACGATTAACACCAGTTGACAGATTCGAACTCGGCAACACGAGCCATCTCTGGCTCGATTAGCAAAGACCGTATCCATTCGGCTACCATTAACCGCGTGAAATAACGTTGAATTTAAACATTTTAATTTTAAATGTTCTTTACGTCAGTCAGACAGTGATCTAATCGTTATACGATGATCTATGCATAAGAGTTAAATTGACCGACTTAATTCAACTGAAAGTGCTCAACGATAAGAAACGAGTTTCTTAAAGAGGCTGTCATAATAATTTTTTATTATAATTAAATAATCATTATATATAATAATATAAGTAAATAACAATTATATGTATATATATATATATATATATATATACTAGCAAAAGCACCTTTCGTTTACTGGGTTCAAAAACAGCCTACAGAAAATGGACTCTGATTTATGAAAGTATGATAGGTTATGAAAAGGAAAGGTTGTAAAGAGATAGCTTCGAATTTGGGGGTATCAAAACCAAATCAAAATATGATGAAAATAAAAATAAAATAGATAAACCCCATAATTTATTATACCATACCTGTTCACGCTGAAACATTTATCACAATATTCTGTGGATCTATATTAAAAAATCTTGTTAAACTGTGTGACATATTTCCATTCTATGGAGGTCAGGCGCGAACGAACACCTCATAATTTTATTGTACCATAGTTCTTCAAACTGAAACATAATTATCAAAGTATACTTACGCAGATAGATATGAAAAGTCTTTATTAAAGTTTGTGCCTATTTCCCTCTATGGAGGTCAGGTGTGAACGAAGACCCCACAATTTTATTATACCATCCCTATTTAAGTTAAAACATACTTATCAAAGTATTATTTTGTACATCTATATCAAAAACACTTGTAAACGTTTTTTTAATTTTTAATTTTTGTATTTCCATACTTTGTGAACCAGGCGCGAACGCAGACCCCACAATTTGAATGAACCACTGTTCTGCTAGATCAAACATACCCATTCCTGTGTCTCGATACATCTTCTATCATTATATGTAATGAGTTTTTTTTAAAATAGTCAACCATATAGGAGCCTATTCGTGACCAGACACACACACACATACACACACACATTCAGCTTTATATTATAGATATATATGATTGCATAATATAAACATTAGTGAAACTTTGAGGGAAACTTGGTTAAACTTGATGAAGATTGTTTACGTCAGTCTATAGGTGCACTAGTATTATTTTGTTCATTAGTGCAGCAGCGATATATTAGAATCAGACTAGTACAACCAGATAGTGACTTCCTGACCTAAAATGCACAGAACATTGATGTTATTGCTTTTTTTCCGTTCCCTTCCCAAAACTCAATCTTGTTCTGCAAAATAAGAAAGCAACAATTTAACATTACAAATATTACAAAACCAAACACATAACCCAAAACCAAACACAATAAAAATCTGAAGATCTATTTAACTTGAAGCATAATTTTTTTTTTTTACCAAATTGAACATGATTGTCATTAAAGAGCATAAAAAGGGCTTTTATGCCGTGAGACGAAACGAACAAACCAAACCACAATTCACAAAACTAGATTTTTTGGTTAAAAAAAAAAGACAAAATGAAAGAAGCGAAAGTTTTGCCGAAATTAAAACCCACATTGTAGTGCCGACTCCTTTTCAAATCACCACGCAGTTTAGAAATATCATTTTCATTACTATATGTACAGATTTAATCCCAAGAATATCAATTTTCTATTTCTGATATAACTATTTCCGGTTTGTGTATACAGAATTCTAACTAATTTTACAGACGAGGCGCATGGACTTAATATGTTTTGCACAGTTTTCCTGTTTCAATTCGTTACATATTTAAACTCATTAAATTTGTGCAATGTTTAAATTATCACAGTTCGTGCTCTGCCATATTTGCTAACTCCCTTCATGTCCACTAATAAACTTTCTGTTATCACCGTTATTGCTTGCTGGAGTAGGAGGTGGAGTATCATTGCTTTTATTTCTTCTAATTTTCCAGGCGGTTCAAGTAGTTGGTTATATCGGGCCTAATAAAGATTAGTCTGCCCCATTAAGCACTAGTCAAGGAGTAGTAGCAGACAAATAAATCAAAATGGAAGGAAAGAAATGGATGGGAGGTGGAAGGGGAGGAGGGGATGAGAAAAAAAAGAAAGAAAAAACGACAGAAAGAGAGAAAGAAAACAACGTAAGAGAAATAAGGAAAAGAAGAAATAGACAAAAATACGAACAAAAAAGAGTGTGAGTACAAAGAAAGAAAGAGAATTATACACAACGAGAAAGAGAGAGATAGAAAGAGAGAGATAGAAAGAGAGAGATGGAGTTATTTGTTTAGAAAGTGATAGAGAGAGAGAGAGAGGGGGGAGAGATATAAGACGGATGTATAAAAAGTAAAAACGGAATATTCGGAAATAATTAAATGAATAAAACGACAGAAAGAAAAAAAAAGAAAGAGAAAGATATATGGAAAATAAAGAAAACAATTTGAAGAACTTAAAAAAGCAAGAAAGAGAGAAGGAAAAGAAAATAGTAAAAAGAAGAAAAAAACATAAAATACTTATTATGAAAGACAGAATAGCAGATTGAAAGAAAAAATAATTTAGAGATGGAAAGAGACGAAGTGCATATGGCGTTCGAGATCATAGTGTAGTATCTGATCTGATGCTACAAAAAATAATTTGTTATTAGACAAATGTCGATGGAACTCTATTATACTAAGGCAATTTTTATTTCTTTCTATTTTCAGAAAGCCCTTTTTTGGGGGAGCTGGTTTTACCCTCACATTATAAATGACCTTGTGCCACATTTTGCTTTTGTGGGGATATTAGGAGATGGAATATAGAATTTATAAAAGAATACAGAACAATAAGTAGACTTGGAAAGAATGAGAAACTTAAGAGATAGTAAAAGAAAAAAACGATAGATAGATGGATTAAGAAAAAGAAATAAAGAGAGAGAGAGAGAGAGAGAAAGAAAGAGAAGATAAGATAGAATCCTTTTTCATCTTTTCAACTTCAAGTCTGGATGGGGAGTGAATTATGGTTCCTCCCAACAGCTGTTGGGCCATAATAATATATAATAATTCATCTTTTACCAAAAAATGTATTTCCTCTTTACGTCAAAAATCTTAGCTGATCTATTATCATGCTAAAAGAAATAATATACACCATTTCGAGAGAATTCCTCTCCTCCACCAGCCCTAAAACTCATAAAATTACACAAGGGCTCTTCTACCTATAGATAAAATATAGCATACCAATTTTGTTAATCTATAATTCTCCTTTTACAGATAAGCCGCCAACTAAAAACAGTTATAAAGCTAATAGAAGCAGCGTTTCTACTGTTAGAATGTTCTGCTAACAAAAGACAAAACTGTGCGATATTAAAATAAGAAAAGACTTCGTTCACGCTTGAAAGACAATATCTATCTCGTGTTACACTGCGCGTGTTTAGAATATACAATAATGCTAGGATTGCACAGTAACACGGTTGTCAAATAGTAAACGACACGGAGTGCCGACCTGGGGGTTCCAAGTTCGAATCCAATTCATTACACAAAAATCACTTTCACTTAAGATGTTGGCAACCCTTACGAGGTTTCTTCCGTGAGATGATATCTTTCTAGAAAGAAGTAGAAATAGAAATGTAGCGGATACACGAATGTCAACAATAGAAACTCAGATTCAGATGATGATGAAGACGATGATGATGATGGTGATGGTGATAATTTAAGGAAGACAGATAGAAAAATGCCGAATAAGCATAAAAATGACTGTTGCTCATTTGAAATTCTTCATGCCTTATACTAATTGTAAAACCAAAGCTTAACTTTTTTTTTTTTTAAATAACTACTTGATTCATATCCTGAGTTAGGATAATTCAATTCATAAACTTCTCTAGGCAATAAGTGAAATTATTGAAAGAGCCCATAAGAAATTGAACCTGGCACGCATGGTTCAAAATTCGTGATTCCAAGTTTTATATTACAGTAATTCTATTAATAGAAAATTTTGAAGACTGGAGATGTACCCCGGACAAAAGGTACACAAACAGTACTATTTCTCGGCACACCCCTCGTTCTCGTTCTTAGCCTACAAGATTTAAACAAGAAAAGTCGTATTTATCTACTGAGAATCACTACTAATATCAGTTCACACACCTATATCTCA
>NC_136505.1:30698737-30736237 GCF_053919585.1 Euprymna scolopes | reverse complement strand
GTGTGTGTGTGTGTGTATATATATAGAGAGAGAAAGTGTAAAATAGATCTATATGCCTTAACTAGCAAAGGTTAGCAAGAAAAGTAAAGTAATTAAAGAAACTTTAATAAATAAATGAATTAAATACACCTTCAGAAATACAAGCAACAATAACATTTCGAAAACGAAAAATGTAACAAATTAAATTCTTCCAGATAAAAAAAAACATATATAAAATAAATAACGAAGTATTTAAATAAAATACAAGAAACATTAAGAGAGAACGAATCTGTGACAAACTGTGATTGATTTCTGTGTTGGTTTAGAAAAAAAAAACACCTAGAAGACTGATAGAGAAGACTCGCTAAATTTAAAATGTCACCGAACCGATGTCTGTTGGAGTCCAGTCGTGCAATGGGCGACTTGAAGATTTACCAATTTAGCGCATCTGTAATAAAAAAGAAAATGTCAAAGAGGGTGAAAAAAAAACACACACACAAAAAAAAAACCCTGAGAATCTCTTCTGGTAGCCCGATTCGTTCGAAATTGGTTCCCTGAGGAGAAACACACCTCAACATGTAATCGATTCGCCCGTACTGGGTATTAGATCCGTATGAACGTGGACTGAGTAGTCTTGCTCTCCGTGTAGAACAGTTACATCTATCATCGCTAGCATGCCATTAACTTTTTCAATTAAAAGTCCGTTTGATAAATCTATGTAAAGCTGAAGATATTTTAAATTTTGACTGATTTCAAATTTTTTAAAGATAAAAAGTGACAACAGTGCTAATTTTAAAGACATTATTAAAATACTGTAATATGTATGTCAGTGAGCATTATGATGAGAAACTTTCAGTTTTAGTAAGTTTACATCTAGTAAAATGCAACGAAACAAATATATATATATATATATATATATATATATTATTATTTTTTTTTATTCAATTTTCACCCCAAACAAGGCACAGTGCCACTTTGAAGCAGGGGGCTACTATTAGGGAATTAATTAGCGGGGTCATTATGAGGGGAGAAGAGTAGAAAGATGTTTGTTAACATTACACTTAAACTTCTGCATATCATTGCAGTTGGGAAAGCAGAATCCCGGAAGGGAGTTCCAAAGACCCGCAGTTCTGGGGAAGAAACTATTGGAGTAAAAGGCTTCCTTGCACCTAGGGATCTCTACTGTAAAGGGATGAGACTTAGTAGCTTGTCGGGTTTGTCGGGGGTAGTTACGTCGGGGAGGTACAAGTGTTTGCAGTTCGTCAGAGCATTCACCATTAAAGTATTTGTAGAACAGGCAGAGGGATGCAACATCTTGTCGATGGGACAGAGGTTGAAGCCTAGATGACAGTTCAGGACCTATCAGGTTGGCGACTCTTTTTTGAACCCTGTCCAGGAGCGAGAGACAAGCAGCAGATGCACCAGCCCAGATGTGACAACAGTACTCCATACATGGGCGAATGGTTGCCTTATAGAGGTATAGGATACTGGCAGGCGTAAGTAGTTTTCTAGCACGGTAGAGGGAGCCAACCTTCCTTGCAGCAGCCTTGGCAATGCTCTCAATGTATCTATTCCAGTTCATATTCCCTGTAAACGTTAGGCCGAGGAGTTTAAAAGAAGTACTTTCAGGCAATGTGTTCTTGGCCATTGCTATTGGTGGTAGAGAAGGTTTCTTGTAGTTATTGAAGGAAACAAGCTAAGTCTTAGCAGCATTGAATGTGACCAACCATTTTTGTCCCCATTCCACTATGGATTGGAGGTCGTCCTCTAGTGTTTCTGCCATTGCCTCGGATATGTGTTCATTTGTTTTCCCCTCATATCTGTTATAGAGAGTGGTGTCATCGGCAAATATACCCATCTCCGAAACAATATTATCAGGGAGGTCGTTTATGAATATCAGGAATAATAGAGGTCCAAGGATAGACCCCTGAGGTACTCCCGCATTTATGTCATATTGTTTGGATGTATGTCCGTCAAGGACAACTTTGATTTTTCTATTACTTAAGAAGGATTTAATTACATTATGAATTCTTCCAGTGATTCCATATGATCTAATTTTCCTTAGAAGACCATCGTTCCATACCCTGTCAAAAGCCTTAGATATATCAAGGACTACCGCTCTACCCTCCCCTGTTTTATCCAATGAACGGTATATACGTTCAGAAACTACAGTTAAGATATCTGCTGTTGAACGGGCTTGCCTGAATCCATATTGTTTGTCAGTCAGGAGTTTAGCAGCTGTTAGGTGCTGGACTAGGGCTTGATTAACTAAGGACTCAAATATTTTAGCGAAAAGCGGGAGGAGGCTAATGGGGCGATAATTTAGTGGGTCAGTTCTTTCACCAGAATACTTGAAGACTGGTACCACAGAGGCGGTTTTCCAGCAGTCGGGAAAACAAGATTCGTTAAGGCATTTATTGTAAAGTTTGGACAGAACTGGAGCAACCTCGGCAGAGCATTTTTTTAATAGCACAGCCGGGATGAGATCTGGTCCACATGCTTTTGAGGTATCTAGGTTTTTTATAATAGCATGTACCTGAGAAGGGGTGATTTTCAAATCGTCAAGTGTGGCGTCTGTTCGCAGAGGAAAATCAGGGAGTGAGTGGTGTACCGAGTTCAGTGTGGAGTTTGAGGCAAACCGACTGGCAAGCAGATTAGCCTTGTCAGTTGCCGTGCAAGCAACCTCATGATTGTTTGTTAGTGGGGGAATAATTGACTGTCCATTATTAACTACGCTGTTGTAGATTTTCCAAAAATCCCGGGTTCCTAATTTCTGTGGTTCGATGCGCTTTCTGGTGGTTTCAGAGTAATCTGTCTTAGCTGTGTCTATCACTCTCTTACAATTATTTCTAGCTTCTATAAACTTCTGTTTATTTGAGCTGGACTTATGTCGGTTGAATCTGTAGAACGCATGCTGCCTTTGACAAATGGCAGTTGCACAAGCAGAAGTAAACCATTGGGGAGAGTGGGGCTTGCTGTAGTATTTCCGTGCGGGAACATGTGCTTCAATAGCAGTTTTGAACCATTCAGTTGTCTCATTTGCACACTGTTCCGCTGGAAGAGTAAAGATATTTTGCCATGGGGCATCTCTGATGAGCTCCCTGATGGCTTCCCAATCAGTCTTTTTGTAATACCTCGTTGTTTTGAGAAGTGGGTCTTCAGTTTTAGGGCGAGAATTTAGGGTGATTTCTACCATTATCACAGCGTGATCAGCATTCCCGAGTGGGCTGTGGGCATTTGTTGTACAGTCATTGGGAACCGTTGTCAGAAAGAGATCTAGAAGTGAGGCATGTTGATCGTGCTGGTCTGGGAAACGTGTCGGAAATGTAACCAACTGAGATAGGGAATGAGATATAGAAAAGCTATGAGTTGCGCTACCAGCTACGTCTGTGTGATTTGAGAATCCTAGCCAGTTACTGTGGTGGACATTGAAGTCACCAAATACATGTATTTGTGCGCTAGTATCGAGGGAGAGTGCTATATCTATGCTGTCTGAGACTTTGTTTATTATGGTACAGTCTTGGTTTGAGGGAGAGCGGTAGAGAAAATACAAGTAGCTAATATTGTGTTGCATATTTAGTCTGAAGCACATAAAGGCCTGGCCCTCTGATTCTAGTTTTATTTCTCTAGTTAGGGGGAGGGTGTTTCGAATATAGACTCCAAGTCCATACATCTGTCTGCCCGAGTCCTTACGGTAGAGTGGGAGATAACCAGGCATGTTAAAGTGGTTAGAGGGAATGGAGGAGTGAAGGTTAGTTTCACTTAATGCTAAGATATCCGGGGTGTTTACAAGAAGAAATGACTCAACATCATCTAAGTTAGTTCTAAGCCCACGGATATTAGTAAATGCAAGCCTCAAGGGAGGAGGCAGGTTGGTTTTCTTTGAGTTTGGTCCTGGTTTAAACCTAACTTTTGCTTGAGCTGTCATTTCATTTTATTTTATTTAAAAATTTCAGTTAGGGTGGATGAGTGAGGGGGTGCTGGACAAGTAGTTGTGCAGAATACCAGACATGCAATACAAGTAGACCATCAGCTGTCCTCACCCACAGGCTTGTGGCCTCAGGAAAGCCCACCGGGGATGAGTGCAGGGTCCCTTTCCATGCGCGACATGGCACTACAAACATCCCGATATTTTACAACTGTTGATGGAGCAGCCGCTCTAAGCGCTACCAAAGAGTTAGGGCTCCTGTACTATCAGTCAGAAACAGCAGCCAGGAACTGTCAATCCGGTACCCTCAATCCATTAGGCAAAGCCAGCCCAGTCCAACTGCACCGACATATATGGCACTGGAGCACCCCACTGTGTCCAGTTTAGGGGGATGGGATGTGGCGGGAGTGGGGAAAAGCGGCGTTCATTGCCCTAGTCAGGAAACAAGGTCAACCACTGGGTGATTCAGACGAGTCCCTGTTTATAGTACCTCTACGCCTGGCCAATAGGCAAAGAAGGAGTATGAAAGCCGGGCGATAGACAGAGTCTATCTCCTCCTTAAGCAGTTTAGGTTTGCCAACCGGTGATTTGTTTGAGTCACTAGCTCTAGGAAGGTTGTCGTCCAGGACCGAAGAGGCCTCCCTCCCCTAGGTTTAGTTTCAGAGTTTTCCTTCTCCTAGACGGATGGCCTGGGAAGGCCTACGGGTCCATCAGCTCCGAGGGGGTTCGCCCCGCGCCTGGGTCCTAATCCAGGTATTTCTGCGACCCCGCATGGGTAGTTAATATTTATTGGTTATGTAGGTTAATATCTCCTGGAAAAATCGGGCATTTAGGTTAGCTTCTACAGAAAATTTTCACTCCTCAAGCGTGGTTAAAAAAGGGCATTATTATGCTTTCCATTTTCATTTTTACTGGGAGAGGGTATAGGTAAAAATTCATGCAGTGGAAGCAGCTAAATTTGCTACAGTATTGTATCGAGAGAGACGAGTTAATGTATGGTTAGATATAGTTTTGTAAGTTTAGCAATGTATGGTTAGACATGGTTTAGTAGGTTTAGGAATGTATAGTTAGATATGGTTTAGTAGGTTTAGGATTAGGATAAAGTGTTAGAGTATGATCTACTTGCTATTAGAAATTCTGATTTTGTGCCCAAACCGGACATTTAGTAAGACTGAAAGATAAGATATGCTCAGTATAGATACAAGAGAACATTTGATATGGAGTACAGTTATACCTGATAGATATAGGTTATTGCATATTCTGTAAGTATAGTTAAAGTATAGATGGATGGATAAGTAGTATTGTATACGAATGCATAGAATTTTAGACAATTTGAGTATTTTGAGTAAGTTGCCTTTAGACTACAACGAAGGAGAATGACTACACTTTTCTCTTAATATCCGGAAGTTTTTATTTCAATGATTACCGGTTTAGTTTGTGTAATAATTATTGCAATACTATATCTTAATAAAGATATATTAATGCTTACTATTCATTATAGATTACTTAAGTCAATGTATAGGACTATGGCTAGTAAGTATTTACTTAGAAGCTTGGTTATGGGTTAGGAGTTATAATCAGGAGCATGCCTAGGAAATTTTAGGTGTTAATGGGTATCGATTTATGAGTTTGTTAGGGTCAAGGGCTGAGAGCAAGGACCCCTCTAAGTTACGTGAGACGGATTAGGTTTAGTGGCAACTTAGGAAATAGAGCAGTTTTGATTTGCTAGTGATCAGGAGAAAGAGAATTTAAGTAAAAAATAATAAGGTTTGTCATGCAAAACAGACAAGGCAGTCAACTTGGAGGTAAAGTATCTATAGGAGGTACTTAGTATACAAGCAGAAGTATTTTGAAGCTTTGAGAGGAATTTTAGGTACAATAGTTTCATGGCTTATTGTACAAGTCCGTAGTCAAGGTGAGGGACGAAGCACTTCTAATATAGAAACTGGGTTTATCTAATTTCAAAAGTAGTTGACTAGAGTATTATTAGGTGTTCTACTTAGCTTAGGGATAGAATGAAAATTTAAGGTAATATTCAGGGTGATATAAGCAATTTCATGAGGATTAGATATATGATCACTGGATGTTGAACTGCTCAGATAGTGATTTAAAGTGATTCCCAACACCCTGGAAAACCTCATCAGTATGTCCTGTATTTGAGAATTCAGGTGATAAATCATCTCCCTCTCAGAACAGACCAATAAGTCTCCTGTGTGTCATGAGTAAGTTGCTGACATCCATATAAATAGAGAAGTAGCCAACCACCTCAGCAGAAATAACCTCCTTAGTGACATACAACATGGTTTCCGTTCTACCAGATCTACAGCAGATGTGCTAACGGTTATATCACATAGGATTAGCGAATCTCTCGACAAAGGCTTTCTTTCTAGGGCAATTGCTCTTGACATATCAAAGGCCTTCGATAGGGTATGGCATAAAGGCATACTTCACAGGATTTCCAGCTACGGTATAACTGGAAATGTTTTCTCAATTATAAAATCATTTCTCTCTGATAGGCTCATAAATGTAGTTGTTGATGGGCAGAAATTAGAGGCCCACAGTATTAATGCTGGAGTCCCTTAGGGTCCATACTGGGCCCAACTCTCTTTCTGATCTACATCAATGACCTCCCAAATCACATACTTAAATCATTCATTGACATCTATGCTGTTGACATGACCATCTATGGCAACACATCAAAGGCCGTAAATGACAAAATTCCCTCTGATTCTCTCTCCTCTGATCTTGAGCACGTGGTACAATGGGGGAAGAGGTGGTTGGTTAATTTTAATGCATGTAAAACCAAGCTTTTATCTTTACATCGTCAACGCGCTGATCTCCATCTGGCATCAATTGAAATGGATAGCTCTCGTCTAGGGGAGGCTCCATGTTTTGATAAGCTTCTGGGATTGATCTTTACTCCTGACCTGAAATGGAACACGTACATCAAGTGAGTTGCCAAGGTCGCTGGGAAAATGGTAGGATCCTTCTACCGCTACAGTAGATAATTCACTGCCGATGCAATTCTCTATCTATATAAAAGCTAAGAACGTCCAATGATGGAAGCCTGCTGCCACATCTGGGCAGGAGTTACTAAAAACGGCCTATCCTGCCTTGACAGAGTACAAAATAGACTTCGTTGCTTTTCTCTTCTCTGTAACCTCTCCCCACAGAAGAGACGTTGCGAGCCTGTCTTTGTTTTATCGTAATTGCCATGACAAGTGCTCGTCTGAGCTTCAATCTCTGGTCCCCCTCGCCAATCTATCACGATAAACACCGACTAGCGGAAACCACTGTGAATAAATTTTTGGACTTTTTCAGGTGGTTTCTCGCGACGGTATAGGAATGCCGAGTGTTGTAATTGTATTCACAGTAATTACTGCCTTCCATAGTTGTTGTTTCACCATGTTTGGCCAACTAATCCTCTGACATGCTTTGGGTATGATTAAAACCACTATCTTCAGACAATGATCACCTGAACCTGTAGAAACACAACTCCTGTATCCACTGCGCCACGAGCATCGAAGGAGACCAGAAGATAAATTGGCCGAAACTAGCCGAAACAGCAAAAACTATTAAGATAAGGATAAACGTCCGCAAATAAATAAATAAATAAATTAAAAGTATTTACTTTTTATAAACATTAGATCTGTGCAAGCGTTTTTTGTAGAAATTACATTTTAAACAATTGTATTTTATTTCATGTATATTGTTATAACTTAAAATATCACGATGATTCATCTATATATTTTCCTTTGAAATTATTTAAATATGCATATTTTTTTATGCAGTAAGTCAACAGAAATAGAATCATCTTCCATCATGATAATGCTTATCCTCACACTGCACACTCAGTGCCTCCGTTCAGTCTCGGAAGACAAAGAATACCTCCTGTAGGGGCAGCTGCGGGTGTAATTGGGTGGCAAAGGTTGCGCAAATTCCAACCACATCTCCCCTTTATCGGCACTGATTGAGTCCAAGACGACTGGAAACAATGCCGAGATAAGCGGAGCACAGACAGCACCTAGAGGTTCAAATGGTCACCCATCTAGTAGTGTCTAGGCTTAGCGTTGCTTATCTTCGGTGATCTGACAGGAACCGATGTATTAAAGGGGATTATGTCGTATACACTGCAATACTGACCGAAAATCTTTTAGAATTTGTGTAGGAAAATCTTGCCTCGCCTTGCATATTCTGTTTACGTACCACCTATAGGATCATATATTATTTCGAGGATTACAAAACTATTTAAATGGCCCTAGGTTGTTCGACTGCAGCTATGCGGATGATCTAAAGATAATAGAGAAGTGCAAACAGGCAAGTCAGTTGCCACTGCGCTTGGGAAGGTAATGGCAACCCACTCCATGTATTCTGCCAAGTTCAAAATTACATGATGTCTTCAGAGGAATCAGACCAGCAATGGACCGAATCCTATAGAGAACACTAACCATGATTTCACCTACTGCATGAACATGTCATGATACAAGAAGAAGATGCAGGTTAACATCATAAGAGGAGATTGGATATGAGCAAGATTCATATTTCAAATACAAAAGAAATTTGCCAATCGATGCATTTATAAGATGGACAAATGAAACGAAGTTACAGAGCAAAGGTCATAACTGTTTTGAAAAAAGACTTTTTAAAGACAGTTTTTCATTTTTTTTGACACGATATTTTAAATCAACAAAAAGTTTGCATCAACCCTACATATATTTACACACACTAGCTATGTGCAAACTTAAGATATTTCTATTCATACCTTTGTTCTAAAACTGATTAGCGGTCATTAGAACGTTCTAGAACGCAGCTGCTCTGCATAAGCTTGAGTACTTTTTTGTTAATATTTAGCATAATTGAGTTTTGTTCAAAGGATGCAATAAGAAAGTGGAAGCACTTCGCGAAATTTTGTGTCTTTCAAAAGTTAACACGCCACTTATAGATAGTGCCCTAATAAGAAATCCTTGGGATTTTCATAAGTAATCCTTTCAAATTACAAGTTTCAACATTTGAAACACATCAGGTAATTCTTTGGCAAATTGTCCTTACTAAAAACAAGCTTATGTTGCAAATTGTATGTAAGCAATTTTTCTCAAGGTTTTATCTAACTTACTTTAAAAGTATTTTGAAGGTGGGCGTAGTATGGGTGGGCGCCTCAAATGGTATACGTTATAAATTTGCCTATGTTACTCACAGGCTTGATTAGAATATGGTTAACAATTGTTAATGATTAAATAATATTTTAGTATATATTTATATATATTTATATATATATATATATATATATATATATATATATATATATATATATATATATATACGAGTTACCTTCAGTAAGCTTCCAGAAATTTTTACAATAAGACACTCACAGATTCCTGCCTGCTTTGAATTATTTATGCCAATCAAAAAACGTATGCACGATTAATGTAATGTGGTACCAGAGCAGTCTAAAGGGTTCCACACGTTGCTGTGGCTTTTTTCTAACTTCAAAAAAAGAATATTATTGTATACCGTTCTTATAAATTATCCTCACGTCTAGAGTGCATATTTTAAAAAAATTACCAGCTGTGATAGCCAGGCATTAATAGGGTGGATTCAAATTTCTGCCGTAGCAGTTAATTTGAACATGTAATCATAACATTCGGTCAGCCATCTCGTAAGATGTATAGCAATAACATAGTGTATTTTCAATTTTATATGACTGTACAAAAATATTCTCGAAAATTATTTAAAGCACCTCGTATATATATACATATCGTCGAGGGTGTGAGTTCCATATAGACACGTTGATTTAATTTGAATAAAATAAAATACGCATCAAGTGCGCTTGAAAGCCAAACCACAACGAAATATTAGGAAATTAAACAAATATTTTACGTGTTTGAAATTTATAACATAAATATATTTCGGAGCTAAACTCCATCCCCAGTATGTTGTTTGTTTCTTTTTTTCTTTTCTTTTTTTCTTGCTATGTTTTAAATTTGAAGAAAGCAACACCTGTTTGTAAAGAGCCGCGCGTTGTATCTCGGGTGTTGTATTTTGAAATGTTGGAACAGTGAGTAGCCAACACGATAATAACGTCAAGGGTGTGAGTTCCATATAGAAACGTTGATTTCATTTCAATAAAATAAAATACGCATCAAGTGCGCTTGAAAGCCAAATCATAACGTAATATTATGGAAAATAAACAAATATTTTACATGGTTGAAATGTATAACATAAATATATTTCGGAGTTAAACTTCATCCTCAGTATGTTGTTTTCTTTTTTTTTTTCATTTCTTGACATGTTGGGTGTTTGGATAAAGGAAAGTCTTTTTGTAAAGAGCCGCGCGTTGTATCTCAGCGGTTGTATTTTCAAATGTTGGTGGAACAGTGTGTAGGCAACGCGAGAATAACGTCAAGGGTGTTATAAATGTTGGAATGCACTGTTCCAACATTTAAAATACAACAGCTGAGATACAACGCACGGCTCTTTACAAAAAGACTTTCCTTTTACATATTTTATATGAACACCTCGATGCCTATATATATATATATATATATATATATATATATATATATATATATACATATATATATATACTAGCAGGGGTGCCCGGCGTTGCTCGGGTGTTTGGAGGTGTATGCTGTGCAAAAAAAGCAAAAAAACAAAAAAAATGGTTAATTTTTTTAAACTTTGACCCCTATTATGACCCCTTAAAATTTATAGTTTCGGGCTCAAATCACTTTATTAAGTTAGATCCAGGTTCAAGGAACCAATATCTAAAATTTCAAGTGTCTAGACCCAAAATTGTCGGAGGAGTTTGGTAGAGTTCTTAAAGGTCAAATCGTTGAAATTTGACCCCTTAACAGCCAAATTTCTGGCTGACACCCGTCACATCGATTTTCCCAAATCTCAGTACCCGGTATTTCAAAGTTCGAGTCTATAGACTAAAAATTGACAGAGTTATTGCGTAGGGAAATGTAAACAGACAGACAGACAGACAGACACGTTCACTTTTATATATATATATATATATATATATATATATTATATTATATATATTATATATTATATATATATATATATATATATATATATATATATATATATATATATATATATATATATTTCAGTCCAGCGCACTAATCCACTACGCTCTGTTGCCATAGACAATTTACTGCTTCGTTTTTTATCGTTCATCTGTTTAAGTGGTTTTTGTTTTGATTTTTTTTTAAACGCTAGTAATGTTGGCAACAGAGCGCAGTGGATTAGGGCGCTGGACTTAAATACATAAGGTCCAAGGTTCGAATCCTACCAACAGTCAAGCTACGCTGAAGAGGAGTAGGGCTCCGAAACACGCGTGCCCGTAGATTACTGTTTTTTAAAATAATAAATAAATAATACGTCCAAATAAAATTGGGCGACTTTCTAAGAAAAACACCGGTTCTCCGAGGCGGAAACATAAACATTACTATCGTTTAAAAAATAAAAAATAAAAAAACCCACTATATATATATATATATATATATATATATATATATATATATATATATATATATATATATATATATATACGAGCAAACAGTAAATAAACATGTTAGAACACTTTGAAAAAGAGTAAAAAACATATTTAATCTGAAAAGGAAACACTTGATAAGTGGATAGTCTTAATCTGCGGAGTTTCGAAGAAATACTTTCCTTCTCATTAGCAAAATGCGAGATCGGATTTTGCATAAAAACTTATTTGATGAAACAACAAGTAAGTCAAAGATCTTACTTGATAACAAAAAAGTGAAGCAGAGGGAATATGGTGAAGAAAAAGGTGATTACACGTGAATGGGTAGTCTGGTGAAAGATAAATAATCCAATGACGGTAAAATCCAAAAATATAACTTCAAGAAAGTTGATTGAGTTTCCATTTGCACAAGTCAAATCCAAGGACATCACGTAATTGGAAGATGGTCCAAAATAATCCAAAGGCCGAAATCCATGGAATAATTCACAAATATGTACAAGGGAAAAGGGGAAAAATTCCAATAATATTAATAAAAGAAAAATAAGATATGCTTTTCAAACTGGCTACCAATACATAAATATAAATAAAAAGCTTTTACATCTGGCTGAGATAACTTTATAAATATTAGTTCTTTAATATTTATAATACCCTTTAGTTTTACCATCTTGGATCGTTTTTGTAAATTTAAATGTAATTTCCATTTTATTTTATTTTTATTTTATATATATATATATATATATATATATATATATATATATATATATATATATATATATAGCTTTATTCATTTATTAAATAAGGGTATACATCAATCAGGGTGTAGGTTAGGTACACACTTTTTATACCGTGGCCTTTGAAGCCCAATGCTTCTCATAAGTAAAGGAGAGAAAATGCTAGGTAACACAATAGAGATGTGATGTCTAGCAATAGTAACATAAGTATTCGCACACACACAAACACGCACATGCATATATATATATATATATATATATATATATGTGTAAATTTCTTGATTCAATTTTAAATTCTGAAAAAACAAAATATATTGAACCACGAAATTTATATATTGCTCTATTATAAAATATTGAGCTTTTCCTTTTTGGCTAGGATCTCCTTGAAAGTATTACTTTAAGTAATATCCATCAGGATTGTTCATCTGAATTCTATCAGTGTCTTATCTCGCTTATATATATATATATATATATGCATATATAGCAAGTTATCAAAATATATATGCCAATTAAGCTACACACAATTTTTCGCGTTTCATCTTTTGGAGATTTCGAGAGGCTAATGCTGACAAGTCGTCATGAGGATCGAATGCGTAAAATTGTGTGTAGTTTAATTACAATATATATTTTATAACTTACTACCTAGCTCTACTCACGTATTGAGAACTTTTTAAGTAATTATCTCGAATCGATACATAAAATGTTATATCTCCTTACAAAGTTTTATGAATATATATATATATATATATATATTATTATTATTATTATTAATATTATTAATATATTATTATAATAATAATTATTCAATACCTACAGACACTAGTGATTCATCCTGTCGGGAATCATCAGTGCAGGGTGTCACGATTAACACCTATCGATAGAATCAATCTCGGCAGCAGAAGCGATCCCTGGCTTCATTAGCAAGGACCTAATCCATTCGGCTACCATTAACCGTGAGAAATGCTACATATAACTGCCTAAATTTGAACATTAACGAAAAATGTGTCATGTGACTGTATATTATTAACGCAAAAATGTGTCATTTGACTATATTATATAATATATACATCAAAGTTCATAATGATCCGTTTATAAATTCAGGAGATTACCTGTATGTAAATATGTATATACATATCAACGTTTCCAAATATTTACAAACATACGTAATTATGCACACACACACTCACACACACACACACACACACACACACACATATATATATGCAATAAATAAATATACATATATATACAATAAATAACCCCCCCACACATATATATATATATATATATATATATATATATATATATATATATATATATATATATATACCTTCGCAAGTCCAGGTGTAAGACATGCGCCATCTTCATTTCCCATCTTCCTTCATGTCAGAAATGTATCTGCTGGTCGTATTTTTTTGTTATCTTAAGATGGGACTTAGATTCTAATTGCTCACAGCAACATCACGAAGATACAAAATAAATAGATTGTCATACAGAAAGAAAATACTGAAGAATAAAATTAAAAAAAAAAATCAAACAAAACACAAAACAGTGACCAAATGAAGGGAACATGGTATTTAAACTGATGGATATATCTCTTTTAAAAAAAAAACTGCCAAAAGAATTAAATTCTTTTATTTTTGTTTACCAGTCGAAATGAGAGAAGGGCAGAGAAGTGATATCAATCATGACCGACACATAAGATGTCTGCCAATTTTGCTTAACTCTTAAACGGCGGGAAAAAGGTTCGCAGGAACGTGCACATCAAACGCGTAAAGAAAAAAAAATGAGAGAAAAAAATCATTTTTTTAAAGGATATGTTTTAGATTCGCACGATCCTCTCTCTGTCTGTCTGTCTGACTTTCTGTCTGTCTGTCACACCTTTGTCAAAAGTAGTATTTCTGTCTTTCTATTATGTTTAAGTTTAAAATTGCATTTCCGTAGATCTGTCTGTAATGCTTTACATTTACAGGTTGTTCGTATTATTTGCTTCATCGGACTACTGTTCACATCTTGTGAGTTATTTTCAGAACGTTTCGGTCGATGTAACCGCCGACCTTCTTCAGATGTATTTTGTCGAACTCGGGAATGTTTCTGTCGCACCCGGGAATTTCTCACCATTGTCCCCAGTACTGACCAATGTATACATGGAATACTTTAAGGAAATGGTATTAGGATCAACACCACTAAAGCCCACAATGTAGTTACGATATGTAGATGACACATTCATACGCTGGTTCTATCAGAGAGATGTTCAAACATTACTAGACCATGTGAACTCGATCCGTCCAACTATATAGTTCACACGATTGAAAAGAACAACAACAAATTATCGTTCCTAGATGTGCTGATAATCCGCACTCGTCAGGGGTTTATGTCATCTGTATACCGAAAGCCAACTTTCGGTGGACAGTATCTAAACTTCAACTTCAACCATCCATATAATGCAAAAAAAAGAAATCTCCCGTTGCCGACAACTCCGAATAAAAGCAATATGTAGTAACATCAGTGCATATCAGGAGGAGATGGGCAGTTTAAGAGGAACCCTCCAACGAAATAACTATCCAGAGAGCCTTACATCAGCTCCATTAAATCTAGACATGACACAAAATGACACCACTCAGAAACTCACCAGAGTTTGCATACCATATATGAAGGGCTTGTCTGAAAAAATTCAACGAAGATTTAATCCATATGACATCAGGACAGTATCTAGGAGTGATTCAACTCCCCGGACACAGCTTGTGAGAGGCAAGCCCCATACAGAAAAATTCATGACTAAGAACTGTTTATATGAAATCTCATATGAATGTGGAAAACTATACAAAGGTGAAACGTGCCGTCCATTTAAAGTACGGTTAGAAGAACATCGAAAACCCCTAGTACGTGGAGAGGTTGAAAAATTCGGTTAGCTCACCGTGTCTGGAAGGAAAAGAGAATCAATCTACCATTATGGGATGAAGTAAAAATTATACAGAGGAGAACAGTGGCGACTAAGACCACTCAAAAAGCGGCACATATGCTTGGGATTAACCAAATACTAATTAGCCATTGTATAGAATTTAATACGATTTGGGAATCATTAATTATATTCAATAGATTATATATTTACTAGTAATAAGTAAAACATGAATATACGTAGATATAGATATAGTAATAATTTGTAATAAATAGTGATATTTACAACTAGAAGTAAAATAGGTTTCAGGCTCCTAAAATTCGTACAAGAATTGTCCGCAAGGACCCGTGGGCGCTGTAGTTAGAGTACTGGGAAAATCAATTGTAAAAAGTGATATTCTGCTGAAGGTTGGACATTTAATTCTCAGTGTGAGCGACCAAAAATACAATTGCCAATTACTTAGAACCTCTACCCAGTCATAGCTGACGGAATAAGAGAATGCTACCCCCGTGAAGTAAATAAAGGGTTCTGCCCGAAATTCCGTATACATTTCTGAATTCGACAGAAACATTCCCGAGTTCGCCAAGATACATACGAAGGAGCTTGGAAGTTACATCGATCGAAATGTTGTGAAATACACTGTAGATGAGAACAGTAGTCCAATAAACCCAAACAATATGAATAACGAATCCTCATCTAAAAAATTCAGAAACATTATTTACAGGGTTCCTTCATTAAGGTTCGAGATTTCTTTGAACAGGCACTTAAAACTGATCAATTTTTATGATTTTAGGTTCAAATGAAGTGTTAAAGCAGAAATTGGAATACACCCTACAAAAGACTGATTGCCACAACTAGTGAATTTCAACCTGGGCATGAGGAAATTTTTGAAGAACGATATGTAATCAATTTCAGTTTTAAACTTAATAAAATGCCACAGAAACATATAGAATGTTTCAGACTGCTTTCTGACCATCTTGCCTGAATCGAACATCAGTTTTTGAGTTTCACAAGAGATTCAAAGAAAGACAGGGATTCTGTGAAGGATGATGAGAGGTATGGAAGAGGTAAGGAAGTCAGAACAACAGAGTTAATTAACCAACTAAAGAATGTCATGGATAAAAATGTCATGTGTCTATGGAGACAATAAGTGCATAGTTTGATGTCAGTGCGGGGAGTGTACACACAGTTATTTGCGAGGAACTGAAGATTCTGAAAATTTTCGTGAAGTTTGTCTTAAGGATGCTCCATTATTGTCACAGACTATTTGACCAAGGTGGTCATCAACACAGTTCCTCACCTTCCATTTAGGTCAGACCACAGACCTCAGACCTTGCTTCATGTGTATTTTAATTATTGCCTATAAGCTCAACGAAAACTTTAGAGTTTGTCGTTATGAGAAAATTGAGAGGATGAAACAGGTTGTGATGAAGGTCACTGAAACACTCACACAAAACGATGGAGCCTTCCAAAGTTGTTGGAACGGTACAGCAGGTGGATTGCAGCGGGAGGAGATGACTTTTATGTGTTTACTGTCAATAAATGTTCCCATAGTGAAAATAGCCTGCAAACTTATTATAGGCACCTTTTACGTAGTGTTAAAGAACAACCACCTGTTCTTGTAAGAGAGTAAATGTGAGATGGGATTGCCGAGGATTCAAACTTGTGAAACTAGATTTGGAATTGAGAATTCCGATCATAAGTTAAAATAAATACAGAATGTTATTTAAAATGGAATGTAGAATTACCATTGTTTAGTTCGCATAAAATAGTTAGATATTTTTTTATTGAAAAAGGAATGTAATGATGTAATTTTGCTTCTGTTAAAGAAATGAAATTAAAATAAGGAATTTAAAAACGGACAATGGAAAATGTTTATAAAATGGGTTGATAAAAAATTAGAGGAAGCATGTCAGGCAACGAGTATGATATGCACGTGTTGGGTATGCAATGACGTTATGAGTTCTCAATATAGAGAGCTTTAAATAAGTCAGTCAGTAAGTCAGTCAATCAGGAGAGAAGAGAGAAGTAAGCGAGTCAGAGACAGAGCTGACATGGAACCTTGGAAGCAGAGGGGAGAATAAAGAATCATGTAGAGACTTGAATTCCTTGATGCAAAGCCATTGACAGGTCGAAAGTGGTATAAACGAATATTATCATCTTTTTTTGTATCTGCGTCTTCAACAGAAAAGGTATTTTCAGTTTATATTATAAGAACTTCGCGAAAATCATCATCTCCAAACTGGGCAACGAAATATATGTGTCAATGTTATAGAAGCACTCCCATTCGCAGAACTGTCAACAGTATAAATGTCAAACGCACTATCTCTCGGTATATCTATCTATATATCAAATCTCCTCATCCAAATTGTATTACATGTTCCCGTCAACTCCTTTAAAATGTACGCTTTCTCTTTATATATAAGACCTGTCTCTATCTCACAATATGAACTCTCTAACATGAACACACTAAGACTCTCTCTTACTAACATGAAAAACAAATATATAACACCAGTCCTCTTCTAATAAGAACTATGCAACAGTAGCATTTCATATTTCATGAATGCTTAAGTTTTTATCGCCATGTTAAAAATTGAAATAACATTTATTTTGTAAAGCTTAAGTTTAAAAAATAATGTTTTTTCTAGCATATTTCGGATTCAAATAGCATTTTTTTTGCCATGTTTTATGTTGTACTTTTTATGCTTAAGACCAAAATATCATTTTTGTGATTGATACGCTAAATCTTAAAATAGCATTTAATTTAATTATCATGATAAAGACTTGAATATAATTTCTTTTTTATGCTTACGTTTCAAATAAAGTTTATTGTATTTGCATGCTTAAGCTTGAAATAGCATTTTTGTCTGTAATGTTAAAGATTGAACTAACATTACTTTTGATCGTTATGTTTAAGTTTGAAATTGCATAGCATTTTTCTTGCATGCTTACGGTTGAAAAAGCATTTCTTTTGAAAAGTTAAAGATTGACATAATATTTCTTTTATCATGTTTAATTTTGAAATAATATTTCCTCTGGTATGCATACTGAAGACGGAACTAGCATTTTTGTTTATCGTTCGATTAAAGATTAAAATTGCATTTTTTTTTCATATTTATGTTTGAAATAACATTTCTATGCCTTTCATACATAAGATTGAAATAGTATTTCTTTATCTGGGATGCTTAAGGTTGAAATTGTATTATTTGCATGTTTTATTCGATTTGTAATGCTTATGTTTGAAATAGTATGTTCTTTAGTCTGTCACGCTTAAGTTGGAAATCGCATTTCTTTTGATCTCTTATGCATAAGGGTAAGATAGTATCTGTTGTAATATTTGTATGGTTCGGAATACTGTCTTTACTTTAGCCAATGTAATTTCCAGTTTTCTTCCTGAGTTACTTGTTTGACTCGGGAATCTTTGAGTCGAAATGGAAATCGTTACAGAATTGCGAATGCAACACTTTTTTAATACACAGGTGTGTATTGCTCTCGTTTCGTCAGCCAGGACCGAGTAGATATTCTTAGTAATTCGGGAATGTAGTTTTGTATCGCCCGCAGAAACGATTAGATTTGCAATCTCCAAACGACTGTAACTTAGAATTGATTATTACTTAATACTAAAATCGGTTACGTCACAAATGTATCTGAAGAAGGTTGATTACATCGGCCGAAGCTTTGTAAGAAAAATATCCAAGATGAGAACAATGATTGGACTAATCTCTAAAAAACTATCATCGTAAAATATCCTGAAATATGATAACATGGTTTGGTTTGCATACCACATATCAAGGGACAGAAGGATAAGGGTTAATATGTGTATTGTAGTCACTGGGACAGTTGCATAATAATCGTTTGTAGAAGTAATTTGATATAATTAGATCATTTACGAGTACGGCTGAATAAGAACTTGTTTCCGTTATACTTGAAGATGATGATATTAAGATTTAAGCTGGAAAGCAAACCAGAGAAAGATAGTTCCACAGGCGAAGAAGTTTTGTTCATGGAATCCATGTTTAGGTTTAAGCAACGATAGAAAGTTGCAGAATTTATTGATAGTGATTTTGGGTAGACGAGTGTTTTTTTTTTTATGAAGGATTGGCGAGGGGGAGGGGAACCATAGATTGGAGCTCAGTTGAAGGCTTTCCATCATCCATTAGTGATAAAGCAGGGCCATGCTCGCAACGTCTCCTCCGTAGGAAAGAGTATGCAGAGAAGAAAAAGAGGCATCACCTACTAGATTATAAGGACTGATTTGGACAAGGAAGGATAGCATATTTCGAGCAGGTCCTGCCAAGATGTGGCAACAGTATTCGATCCTAGGAGGTACTTAGCTATTATACAGGTAGAGAATTGCATCAGCAGTGAGATATCTACTGATGCAATAGAATGATTCAACCATTTCTCCCGCGATCATGACTACGGATTTAATGTATGAGCTCCAGTTCAGATCAAAAGTGAAAGTCAGACCAAAAAGCGTGTTTATACATATAGAATGTTTGCTATTTAATGCTTAAGCTTTAATAAAATTTTTCCTTAATCAGTTACACTTAAGTTTCGAATATCATGTCCGCAGTTTCGTCACAATAATTTGTATTTATTTTAGTTTTCATTCTCATTGGCGGAGAGTGTGTTTCCGTGGGGAAAACTAGTATTCTCCATATGGTCACTTAATTAGCACTGTCCAATCCTTACGTCACTTAACTTCGGTGATCTGAAAGAAAACTTGTGTGTCGTAATAAACTCTTTTATGGAATTCGCTCCAGATAAGATAGGAAGCCACTTAGTGTAACGAGATAAAAGGGTCACTTCAAGTCATAAAATAGTCAATTATTAGAATTAAATGGATATATTACGTTGCAGAGAACAAGAACTCTTCTAATTTTGTCAGAAACAGCGATCATATGATGTAAAATATAATAGAGGAAACAGAGGAACACACAGAGAGTAAGATAGAAAGAGAGAGAGAGACAGTAACTAGGTTGCCAAAAGTAAATGGACACTTTATACTCTCCTCAAAACTTTATATTGCAGGATCTAAATTTTAATTACATAAAAGTAGAAATGCGAAGTGGTCGCCATTAGTCAATAATAATAATAATAATAATAATAATAATAATAATAATAATAATAACAATAATAACAATAATAGCAATAATAATAATAATAATAATAATAATAACAATAATAACAATAATAATAAATAATAATAATAATAATAATAATAATAATAATAATAATAATAATAATAATAAACTACACCCAAACTCGACACAGAAACACAAAAGAAATAGCATGGAATAATAAAAACTGAAACTGTATAATTTATTATATCGCAGACCGCTTTTTTGTGTGAGTGTCCCGATGAGGGTCATGGAGGATGGAAAGACCAGAGGAGGAAAAGTACTAGCCAGACTTCCGCTGGCGGAGGGCAAAGCCGACTGGAACCTCGGAGAGGTTTTTTGCCACCCAAATTCCAGTGAAGACCAATGGTCGCCGACAACGAACAATCAATCGTAAGCGGCTGTTGCGATAACGCATATTTTTTATTTAAAAAAGGTTATCGAAAGTGGTGGAAAGTACTGGATTTTGGGAGTTATTCTAAAAAATAAAACCTGGAAAAAAATGGAAAAAAGTCGGCATTACAAGGGGAGGACTGTGATTATACAACAGACGGCAATGCTAAAAAAGAGCCGAAATATTAAGAAAAACCCTTGAATGCGGAAACTAATTCACATGTGCTACAGAAACAAACCGAAACTACAACAGAAGTGAAACAAAAAATTAGAGTGACACCACATTGAAAGTTTCCTTCCGCTTCTTGCAAAAAAAAGTGTAGCGTTATATTTGCATCGACTGACACAACACCAAATACTCAGAACAGGAAAGGCCGAGAATAAATGAGTGCGAACGGTATTGGGGCTTTAGGAAGGTTTATTGCCTTTCAAACTCCAGTGAAGAGCAAGGATCATTTACAGCGAGAAGTCAATGGAAAACGGCTGTCGCGACAACGCGTATTAATTTGTGGTTATCGAGGGAGAGTACCGGGAACTTTAGAAGTCTTACTCTCAAAGAAACTCCAGTTAATAATCTTTGTTGATAACCTGAGGTAAACTCCCTTTACCGTGCAAGAATAATTCCCATATTAGAGAGCATCCTATATATTTAGAAAGCCAAAATTCATCTTTAGTTGGGGTACTGCTGTCATAACTGAGCTTGAACATCTGATATCAGTCTTAGACAAGATCGAAAATAGAGTCTCAAATCTAATAAGGACCGCACTATCGGACAAGCTCCAGCTCCTGTCCCATCGCCGCAATGTCGCATATCTGTGTCTGCTTTACAAGTATATTGATAGGATGTGCTGTGGTGAACTCATAGCACTTGTGCCTTCCCATAACGTACATACACTCGACTAACCCAACAAGCAGCAAAATCCCACTGCTTTACTTTTAAGGTACCCGGATGCAGGAAAGCCATCTACTCAAATAGCTTATTCCCACAAACTGCTAAACTTTGTAATTCCCTCCCTGTGTCTGGATTTTATGATTCTACTAACCTTGAGAAGTTTAAATGTAATGTGAACAAACATCTCGCTGTTCAACTCCAATTAGCAATCTTGCTAGATACACTATTGTCTAGTAGCCCCTCACGTTTCAATAGGCGATATGACTTGCTTAAAGTGAAAATTATTAAAAAAAACCTGTGTGAAAACCTGTGATAATAATAACAGCTAATAATAATTAATTATTAATTATAAATAATTTATTAGTATTTTTACTAATTAAAACGAATGCCTTAAAATATAGTAAATAGCTCATGAATTTTCGAACGAAAGAGAAGTAAAATTAATAAATATAGTGCTTGTGACCCAACGGGTCACAGGTAGTCTATTTCCTAATAAAAATAAGTTTTTAATCTCATAAGAAGATAATTTTGTCTTGATTTCGGAAATTCTAGCAACATAATTCTTTTTTTCCGTTCGGGCACTGTTTAATCGGTTAATAATGAAACATTTTTGTAAAGTGTTTTTCACCTTAATTTTACTATTATTTGACTTTGAAAAAAAAAAAAAAGATGCGATTTTTACTTCTGGCCCTTTTTGAAAATTTTGCATAAACAATAACTTTGGCACTAAAGAAAATCGCAGCTAGAAAAAAAGGAAATGTTATGAAAAATATATAAAATCAAGTTATAACTGTAAAACATTTTTTTACGAAAAATCATCCAAGATATCCGGTAGATTTAAACTTTCTAGTGAAATAAATGAAAAAATAAATAAATAAATAACAACAAATAAAAAACACGTGCTATCCGCCGCAAGAACTTGTTTTTGAAGAATTCGCAACTTGTAGCCTGAGACGAACAAGAAATTATTAACTAATGGCTGCAGGATAATGACGGTGAACATAAAACAAAAAGACGTTGACGAACGGTTGGGTCAGTTGACAGAGAGAGAGAGAGAGAGAGAGAGAAGGGGGAGAAAGAGAGAGAGAAAGGGGCGGGAAGAGGGAGAAAGATGGAGAGAGAGAGGGGTACATGGAGAGAGGGGGGAGATGGAGAGAGAGGAGAGGAGAGATAGATAGATAGATAGATAGAGAGAGAGAGAGAGAGAGAGAGAGAGAGAGAGAGAGAGAGAGAGATAACGTGATGTGAGGGCAAAGTTTGATTTCCTTTCTTGCAATTTTATTTGTTTTTTTATTGAAGTTTATTTTGAAATTTGAATTCTTCAAATGGTCCCTTCTGGGCAACAAAGATTTTTTTTTTTATATTTCAGAGTAATCTTTAAAAGGTTCCAGGCTATCTTCAAGCCAGATGTATTTAAAAAGAAATAAAAATAAATTCATTAAAAAGGTGAAATAAATTACGTAAAGAAAATATTCTAAAAAAATTTTTCAATTAAACCAAATAAATCACGATGAAAATGTGCGTCACAATAAAATCCATGAAAGAAATTTTCAATGATTCTGTAAAGAGTTTAATAATTTTCGAACTTAAGACAATATGAATGAGATTTACAATTATGGACACCACAGATCACACGAAAAATTACATCCTAGGTGATTAGAACGTAAGTACCTATTATTACGTGCTAATATTACACACACACACACACACACACACACACACACACACACACACACACATATATATATGACTACTTAATTTACTCACATAAAATTAATATACGAAAGTATAGATTTATGCGTAAACTTTAAGTATTTATTTCAAAAGTGCTGAATACGTAGGTAGAGCTAGTTAGTAATTTATAAAATTCGCGCATAAGCCTGAGAGTCATAGAGTGGATGAAACGCGGAATATTCAGCGTAGCTTAATTGCCATATATATTTTATAAATTACTATATATATATATATATATATATATATATATATATATATGTATATACTTAGTTATATTTGATGGAGAAAAAATGAATTCCAGCAGTATGCTCTATTATATAAAATAGACCGGGAATAAGAGCGTATAATCTATATTTTAATTAACAGAAAGGTTTGATTCGATAAGTCATTAGTACCGTCGGTTTCAACCTGATAATAGGGGACCGTCTTAGATACCCATATCAAACTCTCTTCAGCTTATAATCATCTGTTTTATAAAAGGTGATTGAAAACATAGACATACATTATAAGATCTCATCCAAATCTCGTTTTTACGGTTAATTTATGACCCAGAAGAAAGCTGTTTAAATGTGCATAGCGAATGCCTAAAGTATTGTATACGCAGAAGAAGAGCATTCCTTATAAACTAGGACGATAACAAAAGACAAACCCTGAATCCCCAAAATATTTTTATATTTAATTTATATATTTGACATTATACTTTGTTTAAATCTTTATTCATTTTTTAAATTTAAATTTTTATTTTTTTAAATTACTATATTGAATAGCTATCAAAAAGCGGAATATAATTGTAAGGATTCAGCACGGATTATAATTTTCTTTTAACTAGAAAGACTTCCCAACAAACAAAATCAGCATTAAATTTTTAAGAATAGCTTTAATATAAAATTTTAAATATAACTGTAATTATGATATTAAAATTGATTTTAAAATTTAACTTCAGGAAGGTTTTAATTTTAATTTAAAATTTTGAGTTAATATAAAAATTTAATTTTACTTTGTTTTTTAAATTTAATAAATTGTTCCAAAATGATAAATTAGTTTTTAAAATAAAAGTTCAAAGAATATATAATATAATTAAAATGTATATATGATAGGTCTCTTCAGGCTATTCGAAATGAATTTATATTTTACCCATATAAAATAAATCTGAAGGAAGAATATAAATATAATATATAGTACATATAGAAGAAGAATAAAGTAAATAAAAAGAATAATAATAATAATAATAATAATAATAATAATAATAATAATTTTTATCAACTTGAATTTAGAATTTTATCAAGTTATCGCAGTTAGACAAGTTAGAAATTGAGTTAGGATAAAATAATTCCGTTTAGGATAGACAAAATTTAAATAGTTTTAGATGAACATATTTTTCATAGTTGACCCGATAAACAATAAAAATATATTAGAATATTACATAACAGAATTTTTTTATACAATTTCTTCTTTTCTTTTTCTCTTGTTTTCTTTAGCGTCCAAAATATTAAACAGACAATTTCTTAAATTTGATTATTTTTATTCTAGAAAACGAGATTTGAACGAGTTTTTGTAATGTATGTGTATGTTTTCAGATTCCGGTTATAAAACTTATACTTATCGGCTGAGGAGAGCTTGATATGGGTATCTAAGACGCTATTATAAAGTGTGAAATTGACAGTATCGATGACCTATCTCATGTAGACTTTCTGTATATATATATATATACGTGAAAAAATTTCCCCCACTCTATATCTGTACCTAAATCAAAACGCGGATTCCATGAACAAAGCTTCTTTCTTAGAACTGCACGCCTGTGGAACTCTGTTCCGTCTGCCTGCTTCCCACCGGACTACAACTTGGATGTCTTCAAGTCCAATGTTAAAAAATTCCTAATGAACCGCCCCCTTAAGTAAAGACTTCATCAAATCTCCACACTAACGTAATGTACTTGCAATAACCCTTATCCCTGAGTGGCTTCCGGGCCTTGATAAGTGGTGATCACTGTGTAAATATATATATATATATATATATATATATATATATATATACATACATACATACATACATATATATATTGTTGCTTTATTGTGGAAATAATTATATCATCTCACATTCTGAAAATTCTATTACTAATTGCTCGCTAGGTAAGGATGTTGAATGGTATTGTACTAGCGAGTGTAAAATTACTACTTGTGTAATATCGGCTTGGTTAGAGAAGTATATTCCTTGTTCGGAACGAAGTAGGTGTATTCAGTAGTCGGGTTGCACTACAGTTTTCTTGATCTGTGCCACTTACTGGACATTCTTGTGTGTGGCGCAATTGGTCAAGAGCAGAGTATTCGCCGTGCATGTTAGAGACCCGGTTTTCAAGTCTCGGGCTCAGATATGTTCAACTGATGAGCACAAATGACGGCGAAACACGATTCCTGGACTTCCGGTGTGTTGGCTACCATGTTGCTTGACAAGGGAAATAAGTATATCATCTTTCACATTCTGATATATATACATATATATATATATATATATATATATATATATATGTGTGTGTGTGTATATATATTATCGAGAACTGTCAAAGTGAACACTGAATATAGATTCATAAAATGTTATGTAGAAACATAAAATAAGAGCAATAAACATTTGAAAAAAGAATGGGGGTGATCGGAATTAGAGAGATGGCTGATAAGATACAACGGCTAACAATGATGAAAACTGCGGAAATATTAAGGAAAACGCGAAGATTAATACACATAAACTACAGGCACAATCTGAAAATGCACAAAAACGCAAAGGTGTATCACATGGAAACAGGGAAACTGGAACCTTTTTTGTGTGCGTGCCATCAAAAACTGACATTATATCAAAGTGAGGAGAGCCAAGGAGGATAGAATAATCAAGGGGAGAAAGCACTAGCGAGACCTCCACTGGACGAGTCCACAGAGGATTGCGACCTTGCCACTCAAATTCCAAGAGAGACCAATGATCGCCGCCAACGTGAAATCAATGGTAAGCGGCTGCTGCGGTAACGCAAATCCATCTGCAATGGTTATCGAAAGAGATGGGGACTACTGGAAATCGGGGGAGACTTGTCACTCAGAATCCAGAAAATGCAGCCTGTTGTTCTCAAAGAGCAAACTTTTGATGATGGCCTGGATGACTATTCCTAGTGAGTAAGTAAAAATAACAGCAAAAGAGGAGGCATTAAGACGATACAGATATAAATCTGACCAGTGCAAGCAGAACAGGACATTTGAAAACAATGAAAGCCAATGTAAATGTAGGAAAAATAAAAACAGATCAACCGGATTTGGCAAAACCAAAACGCTTCTGAGGCCATATATGTGATGAACGACAGCTGCACCATAAAAATGTGAAATGACTGAAAGACATGAGTCACAGAAAAATATAAGAATTGATAGAGAATGAAATCAGTAAGAAACTCCTCAAGAAAACCTACGAAAATTGGAAAACTGGAGGGCAACAGGTCACGATGGAATACATGCATGTTAGTTTAAAAATTCACAACACTACATGAAAGGCTAATTAAGAACTTGTAAAGATATATCCACGAAACATCCGTGCCAAAACGGTGCAAAAAGACACAGAAAAAAGGACCATCACTAGCAACTGCAAGCCTAAAAAATGTATACATTTAATGAGTAAATACAAACTGCAAAACAGAGAAAATAAATCTTCTTTATATAATTACAGACTACTTCCCGAAGAACAGAAAGCATGTCAAAATAAGGGAAAAAGGAACACGTGACTTATACATAGACCAAAGGACACTGAAGGTGGTAAAAAGTAGAAAGAAAAAACATAGACATGGCATGGATCGACTACCCAACCATATTAAGATGAAGGCATTAGTGAATATAATTATGAATACTTGGGAGTTCTGGAAGCAGGCACAATTAAAGCAATAGAAATGAAAGAGAACGTGAGAATAGAATACCACAGAAGAACAGGTAAACTTCTGGAAACCAAACTATATAGTAGAAACGTAATTAAAGGAATAAACACATTGACAGTATTATTAGTAAGATACTTTGGATCGTTTATAGGTTGGACAAATGAAGACCTAAGGAATCTCAACCAGAGGACTAGGAAACTCATGATTATACTCAATGGGCAACACCCAAAGGATGATACTGACCGAATCTATATGAGAAGGAAATACGGACGAAAAGTACTGTAATTAATACATAAAAAAGAATGAACATTTAAATTCGTAGACGAACACGCCTGAACGATAGGCACTATCCGAATATACAGAAACTGAAACAGTTGTGAGATGCAAAGGAAAAATACATTGAATAATGAAAGCTGAAACTGCATAATTGTAATTACTGCCATGTGCTCTTACCCCTTTTTTAGTGTGTGTGTCACAATAAACTGGCGCCACAGTAAATAAACAAGGGGGTAAAAGAAGGATGTATAAATTGGGGACAGAAAGCACTAGCCAGTAATTCCACTTGATTAATGACAAAGAGGAGTGGGAGGCTTATTGCCAGCAAGATTCCAGTGAAGACTAATAGTCGCTGCCAGGGAGAAGTCATTAGTGGGCGGCTGTTGTAATAACGCAAATTCGTCTGCAAATATTCTCGAAAGACGCGGAGAGTACGAAAAATCAACTGCAAGCGTCTGCTACGATAACGTCAATCCATCTGCAATAATTATCGAAAGAGGTGCAGAGTACTGAAAATATACACAGACTTGTTGTCACTCAGACCCCAAAGAAAATCAAACGTCATTCTCAAAGGGAAATCTTTGATGACGTCCAATGTGACTACTCTTAATGAGTAAATAATAATGATAATAAAATAAAAAAAAGATAAATACAGTAAAATATTTATAGTGATGATGGTTGAAATAATAATCGTAAAGCGTACACATAAATATATTTACATACACCCACACTAATATATATATATATATATATATATATATATATATATATATATATATATATATATATATATATATATATATATATATACTAGCATTTCAGCCCGGCGTGTCCGGGTGTTTGGAGGAGTTTTGAGCAAAAAACAAAACAAAACAAAACAAAAATGGTAGTAGGAAGGCAGGCTCGAACCCGTACCGCGAAGGAGGAAGAGAACGGGGAAAAAACTGACGTCTTTGTTGTTACGACCACCGCCAAACCGGAAGTGACGTAGGTTTAAATTAAGGCTAAAAGAAGAAAAGAGGGGGATGCCTTTCGAAAATATCGGCGAAAAAAGCGACCTCTCCATGTAGAAAAGTGCCCAGTTGAGGATGAAAAAATTAATGTTTTTAACCAATTTTTCGATATTTGTCGTCGGAAGGATAAAAATTCAAAACGATACTAATCTTGTGAAAATCCGTTGACTCTGTCGAAGGTTTTAGGCAGACATGCAAACATAAACACATAGATTTATATATTGGTAGCTCAAATTTTCGACCCAAACCGATTAAAAACGTTGCCTTACCTCTGACTGCCCTATATGTCAAATTTCAAATGTTTAAACCAGAAATTATCGGAGTAATTTGGTAGAGACCGCAGAGGTCAATTTTTTTAAAAAACTTTATACTCCTATTATGACCCCTTAAAATTTATTGTTTTGGGCTCAAATCAAGTTATTAAGTTAGATCAATGTCCAAGGCATTGGACATGGACATGGATCTAACATTTCAAGTGTTTAGACCAAAAATTGGCGGAGGAGTTTGGTAGAGTTCTCAAAGATTAAATCGTTGAACTTTGACCCCTTAACAGATACATTTCTGTCCGAAAACGCATTACAAAGATTTTCCCTAATCTCAGTACCCTGTATATAAAATTTTGAGTCTGTAAACTGAAAATTGACAGAGTTATTGCGTAGGAAAATGTACACACAGACACACAGATACACATACACATTCATTTTTATAGATATACTAGCATTTCAGCGCGCCGTTGCCCGGGTCTTTGAAGGTGTATATTGACAAAAAAAAGGTCAATTTTGTCAACTTTGACCCCTATTATGACCCCTTAAAATTTATTGTTTAGTGCTCCAATCAAGTTATTAAGTTAGATCCATGTCGAAGGAACCTATATCTGAAATTTCAAGTGTTTAGACCAAAAATTGGCGGAGGAGTTTGGTAGAGTTCTCAAAGATTAAATCGTTGAACTTTGACCCCTTAACAGATACATTTCTGTCCGAAAACCCATTACAAAGATTTTCCCTAATCTCAGTACCATGTATATCAAATTTAGAGTCTGTAGACTGAGAATTGACAGAGTTTTTGCGTAGGAAAATGTGCACACAGAGACACACAGACAAAGACACACATACACGTTCACTTTTATAGATATACTAGCATTTCAGCCCGGCGTTGCCCGGGTCTTTGGAGGTGTATGTTGAGCAAAAAAAAAAAACAGTCAATTTTTTAAACTTTGACCCCTATTATGACCCCTTAACATTTATTGTTTAGTGCTCCAATCAAGTTATTAAGTTAGATCCATGTCCAAGGAACCTATATCTGAAATTTCAAGTGTTTAGACCAAAAATTGTCGGTGGAGTTTGGTAGAGTTCTCAAAAGTAAAACTGTTGAACTTTGACCCCCTTAACAGCCAAATTTCTGTCCGAAAACCCATTACAAAGATTTTCCCAACTCTCAGTACCCTGTATATCAAATTTCGAGTCTGTAGACTAAAAATTGACAGAGTTATTGCGTAGGGAAATGTACACACACACACAAACACACACAGAGAATCGTTCACTTTTATAGATATATAGATAGATAGATTTATAACTTTATATTTATATATGTATATCTTTCTTTTTTATTTTTCTTATTTTTTTTAACTTTCTCCATTTCCTCCTTACTTCTGAAATATTACGTTTTCTGCGCTAGAGTGTCTTTGTATAGTCATATACTTATATATATGCATGCATTTGTACCTGTGTGTATGCATCTAGGTATCTATGGGATTGTATATTTAAGTGTCTGTATATATATATATATATATATATATATATATATATATATATATATATATATATATATAGTACGTTATAAAAATATATATGGCAATTAAGCTACACATAATATTCCGCGTTTCATCCACGTTAGGATTCGTCAGGCTTATGCATAAGCGAATCCTAGCGTGAATGAAACGCAGAATATTCTGTGTAGCTTAATTGCCATATATATTTTTATAACTTATTACCTAGCTCTACCTATTTATTGATCACCGTTGAAGTAAATACTTAAAGTATAAGCATGAAATTATACTTTCGTGTTTTGATTTATGTGATTAAATGAAATACTCATATATATATATATATGCATATATATGCATATATATATATATATATATATATATATATATATATATATATATATGTATTGTTGTTAAAATATTATTATCCACTAACACGTGTTTCATCGTCAACGACTCATTAGAGTGGCCGACTCTACCGAGATTCGATATCGGGACCTCACGTTAAGGAGCCTAAACTCTTAACGGCATATATCTTGTTTTTGAAGACAATATATATGCCGCTCCCTATATGGGGGGTACCATTGGTTGAAAGGAAAATTATCCCGAGCTCGCATTTTGGTAAAAAGGCACTTTCGTAAATAATTGAATTCATTCCAAACGTATCGCAAAAATATCTATCTATCTATCTCTCTCTCTCTCTCTCTCTCTCTCTCTCTCTATATATATATATATATATATATATATATATATATATATATATATATATATATATATGTGTGTGTGTGTGTGTGTATTTAAATATGTACGTAAAGACGTGGATATATTTGAGTTCTGTTTTATTTTCATTAACATATGATTCTCGTCTTGATTGTTCTATTAATACAGTTTAAAAATAATCTCATACTCTGACAACAACCGGTATTTCTGAGTCTGCTTATGTCTCTATTTATATTAATTCCCTTTTTTGTTTTATTTTACTTCAGACGAAATTCTCAGAATTTAAGGGGCGCACTGCCCTGGGCCAACACTTGAACTCTATATGAAATGCATACATATTCTAATTTTCCATCTAAGTTCTTTATCTCTCAAACTCTGAGTTTGTAAAGAAATTTAAAACATAATTTTCAAATGTTGTAGTATATCGTTTATTTTGGTCTCTTCATCTTACTTGATTTCAGGACAAGAATTTATCTAATCTGCTGGAGTATCCAGCTTCGTGCTATTACTTGAGGTAACATCACTTGAAGAAGGTGTATCATTCCTCGTAAAATCTTATGTGGATTAGTCATAGAAAGGATTTTTTTGAGGGGGGCTTGAAATACTATGTGATTTTGTAATATTTGTTCAGGGTTTACTTCTAGAAAAAAGTATCCTCCCGTTGTTCTAACAAACTTATGTACAGATAGATCTTTTAAGTAGGCCATCAAGTTCTCTCTTATTTTTGTTTCATTTTACTTCGGTCGAAGATCTCAGAAATCAAGGGGCCCGCGACATGGGGCTAAAACTTGAACTCGATATGAGATACATAAATATTCGAATGTTCCATTTAAGTTCTTAATCTCTCAAACGTCGAGTTAATAAAGAAATTGAGAACATAATTTTCCTATCCCCAATTAACTATTTTCATATATTGTAGTATATTTTTCATTGTGGTCATTTATTCTAACTGGATTCCAGGACAAGAGTTTATCTAGTCTGGTGGAGTATCCAGTTTCGTGCTGTTACTTGAGGTAACATCACTTGGAGAAGGTGCACCATTCCTCGTAAAAGCTAACGTGGGTTAGCCATAGTGAGAAGTTCTTATTTAGGTAGCGAATACTCTGTGATTTTGAATATTTGGTCAGGGTTTACTTCTATGGAAAAAGTATCCTTATGCCATCTTGTTTCGACAAGCCCCTGTATAGAGATACCTTAGAAACTCGAGAACAGTGTCTAGTAGGCATTCAAATTCTCTCCAAGTAGGCATTCAAGTTCTCTCTCTCTTACTGTGTGCGGTTACTTGTGTCTCCATACTCTCTAAGCGTCGATCTCACACGCTGTGTGTTTTGACACTAGATGATGACACGTTTGCATCCTTTCGCTTTCCCCCTCAACCCTAATATATAACTAATTTCTTTTTTTCTTGTTCTTTTGTTTTGCCTTTTTCTTTGTGCTATTATCTTATTTTCTAAGTTTTCTCTCACTTTTTCTCACCTATGGGCCCTTTTACTTTCTGCAATCTCTACGGTCCTCATCTCTTCCTCCATTTTCTCTCATCCTTCCCTTTTTCATGTGCATACATTTTTTTCTTTTATTTCTGTTTTTATTTCTGTTTTTATACATTTGTTCTTTTAAATATTTATTTTTTTAAAATATTTATTTTTTTAAATATTTATTTTTTTAAATATTTGAATCTTTCGTTTTTGTTTTTTTATTCTCATCTTGCTTTACGATTCGACCAGTAAATTACCTCTTATTGGATTTTTCTTCCGGGATTTTCTATACGGTGCTCATTTTGTTTATAACATAGACTATATTTTATATTTTTTCATTTTGAGTTAAATACTAACTTCAATTTATTAGGTTTCCTTTAAAAAAAATAAGATTATAAGGAACCATTGTAAGTTTGAATTCGTATGTTATTAATGTAATTTTCTCATTGTTCCTAGTGATCTCTTTTCTTAAATTATATTTCTCAATTCTCATAGTGGCCGGTTTCTCTTTAATTTATGCTACCCTCTTGAATGCTATTATGGATATGCTCGTACATATCGATTTATCGGGCCTATCACTAACATGTGAGGTTCTTTTGGGGATTGATACACCCGATTACAGTGCATTAGGCTTAGTCCTCGGAACCACTTAGGATCAATTCCAGACATGTTGAATGTGGAATATGACTATTTTGCCTGGTAATTTTACATTCAAGTTCATCCTCATAGCGCTTTTCTATCGTTTAATGATCACTTAGGGTTGCTTGAAGATTATCTTATCTAAGATTGCTTCCAATAGATTTTTTGATCGAACCGATCCCTATTGAACTAGTGTTGTCCCACCTGGATTTCTATTTAGGATTACCTTACCAAAAATTAGTTGCTTTGAAGTTTATTATTATTAATTTTTTTTTTACATAGACGTCATCATTTACCAAGGCCGAGAGGCTACTCAAGGATAAGGGTTAAAGAGTAAACAGTGGTCAAAAGGGTAATATAGTAATCGATAGTAATGGAAGTTCAGTAAATTTGTTAACTTAAGTGGAACGGCTCATCAGAAACTTGTTTACGTTGGACTTGAAGACAACCATGTTTTAGACAGCTGGAAAGCAGGAAAAAGGAAGACAATTCCACAGACGTGCAGTTCTAAGAAAGAAGCTTTGTTCATGGAATCTACGTTTAGCTTTAGGCACAGATAAAGGGTGAGGGGAATTATTGATAGTGTTTTCAGCTAGACGAGTGTTTCTTGTGAAAGTTTGGCGAGGGGTGACCATAGATTGAAGCGCAGTCGAACACTTTACATGAAAATAACTATAAAGCAGAGACAAACTCGCAACATCTTTTCTGTGAGATAGAGGTTGCAGCGAAGAGAAAAGGACATCTCCCACGAGGCCAGGTTGGATTACAAGCACGGATTACATTTCCAATGGCTTTGTATGCACTATTTTTTCTGTTTAAATATTTTCTTTTATCTACTATAATTTTCTTGCCTTTTCTCTCCACCCATATTATATGTTTATCTATTTTACTTACTTCTATTTTCCCCATTCCTCGTTTTTTACCTCCTGCCTTACCAACACTCCTCCTTTGTCATCCCCATCTCTTGCAAAAAATTCGAAACAAAGATTCGACTAGCTACAAAAAATGTTTACAATTCCCTCCAATCAAAACACAAATCCCTGTTTGACCGCGGAACACTATACCGCAGGCCTTCTTTCCAACTGCTGACGTCGCCATGGTCGTGATCATGTCTAATGTAAACAAGTTCGTGTTGAGCCATATTTTAAAATAATCAAATTCTACCAAATTTCAACCTCTGCCGATATTCAACATACTGTTGTCTCAGCGATCATCTTAAAGTTACTAACTCTTGTCATTGAGTGGCCTCCCGGCCTTGATAAATGATGACTTGTAAAATAAAATAAACATGTTATTTCGAACGCAACATGACAGATGTCCGACGGACAGTATCTCTTATAAAGATACTTAGACGTCTTTAAAAAGTGCTGCAAGCATCATCAGTTTGTACGGGAATGGCGATTGTGGTGGATGTTAAAATTTGCGAATTCACAAAAAATACAATAATACTTTAGAAAGTAAAAATAAAAACCAACACTTAAAGAAAGTAGCCCATCGTTGTATAACTTAATCAACATAATTTTATTTCAGTGTCACTCTATCTTTTTATTTTATTCTATTCTTTAAACACTTTTTAAGAAACCAATTTTATTTTTATTTCATCGCAGATGGAGAGAGATCTTGAACTAAATTTTTCCAGATTCGACTTAAAATCCTTATCAGATTTTAAGTGTCCTTATCATTTCAAGGAAAACTATGAAATTCATCTCATTGGATGCCACGACCGCCTCTTGAATGCGGCAGATGTTAAATTCTTGTTAATTGATGACGATACTTAAAACAACAAACACCAAATGAACAACGACCCATCCCCGGTCGGGTCAGTTTATAGCAAAAAGAAAAAAGAAAAAATAATAATAAAAAAAAATAAAATAAATAAAAATAATAAATAAATAAAAGAAAACATTATAAAAATAGAAAATTACTTTCGAAAGAATTAATTTCTAACGGGCACACTCAATAGAAAATATAATTAAGCTGCGATATTTCCGAATTCTTTATTAGAAACGAGCATAGAAATTCTGGCGTTGCTCAAAGGCAATAACTACTAATTCGAAAGTTCGCAGCAAATGCATTTTGTTCCAAATGTTTAAGTCATTTTACTAGATGTTATTAGCAATAATATCTTAATATTAATATTAATTATAGAGTTATTAAAATAGAAAAATGCGAGCATGAAAAGTAATATGGTTAAGCTTAAACATGAAAAAGTAAAGAACTAGTTCTTAAAATTAGAAAAGAAAACAACCCAAGATATTCTAGTAAAAATATAATAAATTTATAACTTAAAATATTGCAGCATTAAGAATTGATTATATAATGTTATACATTGAATTAAAAAATCTTAATGCTGGTATATTTTAAGTTATGAATTTATTATATTTTTTACTCTTGCCCTGTTCCTTTTCAGTTTTCACAACTAGTCCTTTACTCATCCATGTTTTAGCTTAACCCTATTACTTTTCACGCTGGCATTTTTCTATTGAAATCCATGATTTTTCCAGGCTTCTAGTAAATTCACTTGTCCTTTGTTTTATTCCAGTCTTATTTTCCCCCATGAATATAACATACAAATATGTAATAACAATGTACGGCACTCGTTTGCTTTCAATAAAATCAACCGATTAATTCTCTTTTCACGAGAGCGGTGAATTTGTAGCAACAGTAGTCGTTGAAGCGACGTGGTTGCTTTGGAATCCAGCCAGAAAAAAAAGTCGCTCACCTCCTTACGTATTTTTTACGATTTTGAACACAAGTAAATTCATCATAACTTTTGTTTTACAGAATGAAAATTGAATTTTTAAAAAAAATATAGCTGAGGATGTGATCTATAAACTGTAATAATTGTTTTTAATTTGGTCTAAATATGAGCGAATAGTGAAGCTTTAAAGCAGTTCTAAATGACTAAAACTGCCTCTTAATGATATATCTTATAACTTTAAGATATTTACTTTCATTTAGCGAACCCATCAACTACGAAACATACGTTAAAACTCATAGTGTGCATCTCTCTCCTTACAAACCACACTCACTTACACACATATATCAGCATTGTATCGTGTCGTCTTCTAGACATGAATCGACTGAAACTCTGGTGTTACTCCAAAAATGCTACATGACCAGTAGCGCACATATATAGCGTTTCCAAATGAACACGTTACTGGCTACATATGTGCATACATGTTTCTGCTACAGCTCCTTTAGAGAAGAAGCATTTTCAAGGCAGCTTTTTTTTACGTTAAATAAAAAAATTAAATTGCTTACAGACGCTACGTCACTAAAGGAGTAACAGTAGCAAAACTGTATGCAGATATATGTAGCCAATAATGTTTGTATTAATGAATACGCTATAGTATATATATATATATATATATATATTATCTTAGCCCCTTTAAGAAACTCGTTTTATATCGTTGAGCACTTTCAGTTGAATTAAAAAGTCGGTCAATTTAGCTCTTATGCGGAGATCATCATATAATGATTAGATCACTCTGACTGACGTTAAAAAACATTTAATAAAATAAATGTTTAAAATTCAAACTCTAAACTAACTTTAAAATTTAAACTCGCGATTTACGGTAGCCGAATGGATATGGTTGTTGCTAACGAAGACAGAGATGGCTTCTGCAACGGGTTCGAATCTAAAGATTCCAGAAATAATGAAAAACTAGTGTCTGTAGGTACTTAATAATTATTATAGTAAATAATTGTATATATCTACTTATTGGAAATTGTTTTACATTTACAACTATATAAAAAGAACCTATTCAATTTTACTTTTCTACCCTTTACTGGAAATCTCTCTCTCTCTCTCTCTAAATACACTCTTTCTCTGTCCTTCTCTGTCTGTCTGTCTCTGTCTCTCTCGGTCGCTCTCTCTCGCTCTCTCTCTCTCTCTATATATATATATATATATATATATATATATATATATATATATATACGAGCAAACAGTTAATAAAACATGTTAAAAACACTTTGAAATGAGTTAAAAACATATTTAATCTGAAAAGGAAACACTAGATAAGCGGATAGTCCTTAATCCGCGGAGTTTCGAAGAAATACTTTCCTTCTCATCAGAGGAATTAGCAAAATGCGGGATAGGATTTTGCATGCAAAAGTATTTGATGAAATATTTGATATATATATATATGTAGAGAGAGAGAGAGAGAGAGAGAAAGAGAGAGATGGATGATGAGACAGAGAGATAGAGAGAGAGAAAGAGAGACATAGATGATGAGACAGAGAGATAGAGAAGGATAGAGAAACAGTAAGCGTTGGGATGGTTAATCGGAATCGGGAATCAGAAAATCAGAACTTTTAAGATCTCGGAATTGATGATAGACTGGAAAATATTTAAGCATAATTCCTGATTCTAAACACGGTTCTTAAATAAATAAAACTTGATATTCTCCTCGCTCTTACGAATAAAAAAGCGTAAACGTTTATTGTTTTTTTTTAAACCAGTAAAACTAAAAGCCATATATCATAATAACATCAAAAATATGATGGAACTTAGTTTTGTTTGTGTATAATA